>NC_092863.1:40600834-40729683 GCF_032062135.1 Pyxicephalus adspersus | reverse complement strand
AATCAACTCCAGGCCTTTTATCTGCTTAATTGATAATGACATAACGAAGGAATTGCCCACACCAGCCCATGAAATATCCTTTAAATCAATTGTTCAATTACTTTAAAGCCCCTGAAATGAAGTGATTGTGTAAAAAAAATAAAAGGCTTTAGTTCCTCACATTTTTATGCAATCTTTTTGTTCAACCCACTGAATTAAAGCTGAATGTCTGCAGTTCAACTGCATCGGAGTTGTTTCATTTGAAATTAATTGTGGTAATGTACAGAACTAAAATTCGAGAACGTTGTCTGTCCAAAATTTTTGGACATAACTGTATATATACTGTGTTCTCCCCAGCCCCTCAATACCTGAAGCACTAGTTCAGGTAATAGTTGGCACCCCCAGGTACTTTACACTCAACAGTATTGTTGCAGCAGAAGTGCTTTTGTGTATAGAAACTCAAAAGTGTCAAATAATTAATGACATTTCCTATAAAAATACATTACTAAAGCAATTGTTTCTGCTGTAAAAATGTGTACCCAGATGACCTTTATCTAAAAAATATTGTATGTGAACACTGCTTTGTTCTCACCAACCATATTCTTCCTGCTTCTACTGCAGGCAAAAGAATAAATAATGAAGAACCATCTGCATTACTCACAGCAGCTAAAAATTTTGTAAGTCAGTATAAAGGAAGAGAGCACATATGGATAAGATTATGCACCTTATCTTGCCACCTCATGTTGGTGAAAGACTATTCACACTTCTAAAGCTGCGTACACACTTGCAATTTTTGTCGTTGGAAAGGATCTTTCACGATCCTTTCCAACGACAAGGGAGTGCACGATGCATGAACGGTGCTGTAGATAGAGCACCGTTCATGCTCTATGGAGAGGGGAGGGGGAGAGCGATGGAGCGGCACCCTGCTGCGCGCTCTCCCCTTCCCTTTCATTAGGATCGGCTGTCGTCCATGGATCCGGCAGGTCGGTCGTCCGGACGATGGACGACACCGACTGTACACACAGCAGATTTTCGCCCGATGCCGATTATCGGGCGATAAAAATCTGACGTGTGTACGTAGCTTTAGGTGAATTTAGTAATCCCCACACAGGAAGGGGAAAGCTGCAAATCAACAGGCATAATTTTAATGGTAATGTTTAATGCCTTCTAACTTTTTATATTTATTAATTATGGTAGGAACTAAAAACAAATAGGGAAGAGGGAGAATATTTTTTGTAGCAAGACAGTTTCAATATATGTATTCAAGAATAATGTTGAAGTTTGTTTAGGGCAAATTGTGTTACATTTTATTATTCTATTGTTTAAAAAGGTATAAAACTAAAAGGCAGATGACTATGGTGATGGGGATATGGACAAGTGTGTTTGCAGGGATGTGTATGTTGGTGACACCATGGGTATGGATATTAAACAGTGCTTGGAACAATTGTGCAGAAAGCAAAGGTGTTGAGGTCACGGTATGGAGAAGGAACAATGAAGTAGGATGCAGCAGCTAATAATGTGGGGTGATCAGGAAGAGGATTATGGTTGGGGACATCACTGCATGGAATTGAAGCAATTGAGAACAGATAATCAGGGAGGTATCAGGAACATGTGTATGTTGAACAGTCTGTATGGAGAAGTGGGGAGAATGTGTAAAGAGTTCAGACAATATCTGGTGTCATACATTGTAAGATAGTGTAGACATGATCTATGTAGGGAAGTCCCATCGTATGAAGGTGGAATAGTGGAGGAATGATACACGGAGTGTGTGGAGTGATCGGAAAAATGGCTATGGTGGCAGCAGAGACTGTATGGATTGGCAGATGGCTATGTTGGTGGGGACACTGTAAAAATCAGTGGATGAGCAATGCTGAGGTTAGAGTATAAAGGGATCAGACAATTTATTCATATTTTTGTTACAGTCCTGGTATGAGCAGATATTTTTATAATCCAGCATTGAAGCCAGCTAAAATTCATATCAGAGACAGACAGTCTGGGACCAGTTATCAATATGTTTGCAGAGAAATATAAGTATCCTTGTGACCATTGAAAGGAAATGGGTGATGGGCTTAGGCATAGTTATGTGATGGGTGCTGTTTAATATAGATTTTAGAAAGGTATAGAAGCTTTATGCAAAGAGGGGTTTGGAGGGCTCAGTACGATGGCTACATCAATGGCAATGAACACACGGAGGTGGAACAGTGTTGGAAAAAGATGTAGGACCTTTGGATGTCAGTAGTGGTAGGGACAGTATGGGGTTGATGATCTGTGTAGTGTAGCTGAAGCAGCAATGTTGGAGTGCACAGAAAGTGGTTAAATGAGTGGAAGTTTGTTAGGCTGAAGGAGCGCATTGTTTTTCATTTTGCTTACTTTGTGTATGCAATCTTTCCGAGAGGAGAATTCTCACAATGGAAAACCAAAAGAAGCAATCCTGCATAATCTACAGAAGGAAAAATGTGAAAAAAGTGAAACTATTATCAAACTTGAATACATTTAGGAGTTTTTTTTTTTTTTTTTTTTTTTTTATTTAACTTCATAATTAGCCATTGGGGTTAATACAAATAAAAATAGCTATCACAGCTCTAACTAAAAGTTGAAATTCACAAAAACAAGATACTGGGATTACCTTTATTAAGCATACAAAATACTGACAAAGTAATCAGTAAGAGAAATCTTATTGGCTATGTGGAGGGATTGCAATTTTTAGAGTATTTAAATGTGGGCAAAAGTACAAGCCTAAAAAGGTGCCTTCTTTACACCAAACCTGTTCATTTACCCAGAACAGTGCACATTTGTTCTAAGGTGTTCTAAAGAGGACCTCAGGAAATGGCATTACATATGTAAATTACTATTATCTTGTATTTATATAGTGTTGACATATTACACAATGCTTTACAAAGTCCAAAGTCATGTCACCAATTGTCCCTCAGGTAGCTCACAATATAATGTCCCTACCCCAGTCATATGTCACCAACACAGTATAAGGATAACTATTAGGGGAAGCCAATTAACCCAAATGAATGTTTTTGGGATGTGGGGGGAATCCCAAGGAAACACAGGGAGCACATACAAACTTATTGCAGATAAAGGGCCTGATTTATTAAAGTATGCCATGTCTAGAGAAGAAAGAGTATCATGGGGGAACCTGGGTGATCCAGTAAGCCTAGAATAGATTTCTTAAAATCATTTAATATTACTTGGCAAAGGTTTTCAATCTTGGGCCAGATACATCCCAATATTGATAGATCACCCATTCTCTGCCATAATATTATATCTTCTAAAGTCTTGGAGAGCTTTAATAAATCAAACCCATTGTGTCCTGGTTGACATTCGAAACGGAGACCTAGTGCTGCAAAGGTGAGTGCTATCCATTGAGCAAACATTGCTGCCCACTGTAGATATTTTAATGCAGACTTTTCAAGAGGCAATAGTAAACACTAACAGGACTGATTTATAAAAGCGTATGAACGATGTGTTTGTAATCAAACTACTGCTTTCCTTTCTAGCACTATGAACATAAAAAAAGAAATAAAATAGTAATCAATGACAAAGCAGACTTTTTTCATACTACCAGTACTGAACCCAGCTAAAACACTGCATATTTCTATATGTTGGAATGGAAAACACATTCAGTGCTGCAAAGTAAGAAAAGCTGTCACAGGGTTCACTGAACCCTCCTGCTATTGCAAAGAGATACCAAACAGTCCTGACTTCCTCAGTCTTACACGGTAATGAACCTTAAATAAGACTGCAGCAAAGAAAAGGCAGCTCGCATTATCCGACAAATCCTGCTTACATTTACTGTGTAAATGCTTCACATATTCATGTCCCCCTCTGCAGTACACAGAGCATGTTTTTTTGTTTTTAAAGGCATTGATCTAGCAATAGCTCAAGCAGAAAAAAAGTGAGAGCAGAATCAGGGTCAGCAGATAAACCATGCTGTATGCAGTGTAAGGTACCATTGCTGCAGAGAAATTAAATTACTTAACTCTGTGCTAATTCCATAGGGAAGATCAAATTCGTCCAGAGAAGAGAAAATGTTTCAATAAACTGCCTGCTGCTGGGGATGATTATGTTAATGCAGTATATGTGAGCACTATAAAGCAATGTAGGAGGGGTGATTCTAGTGGTTCAGGGGGAAAAGTTTATGGATGAAGGAGTTAGCTGAGGAAATCCAGGGCTACAAATTGTAGTATCAGAACTACAACCAATAGTAGGGAGTGACATTGGTGCCAAATCATTAATGGTTAATCAGGCAAAGGATAGCATATAGGGTAACCCAAAAAATGTCTTGGTCCTGAGTTGGCTCTGCCCCAAAGACCAAGCTAAAAGTTACACTCCAATTAGGAAAGGGGGTCCTAAGCCTAAAAAGGGAGGGCAAATTAGGAGTTGTATAAGGGGCAGTTATCTTGTTTACCTAAAACTTTTGTTATGAATAGAAAAAAATACAAGGTTTCTTAAAAGTGAACACATGCATGATTCAGTTACCTATAGCTGCACACATTGTTCCCTTTCCACTACTGTTGATCCAGGACGGTCAGTGTTTTTCCAGGGCTTAAAACTCTTTCCAGGTCCCAGTGTGACATCCCCGAGTATCTAATTCACCGGTCACAAAGAAACAGTGTTGTCACATGAGAGAAGTGGAGGAAAAAAACAAATATATACTGCTGGGAAGGGCAGAAGCTAGAGTAAATCTGTTGGGTTTGCCTTAAACATACAAAGCAGGTTTACTTAAAGGTTTGCTGAAAAATCTTTAAAGAGGGACTGAACTGTGGAAGTTGTGTGCAGAAGAAAAGTACAAGTCAGCAGCTTTGTCTAAGGGTCTCGTTGTAGACGATTTTCAATCTTTGATATACCATGCAGTGTTCTGCACTGGTTCCCTGTGTGGTAGATGCAGGCCTTTGCTTTCTCACGTCAAAGCCTCCAGCAAAAAAAACAAGAGTGCGCAACAAAGTACGGACATCACCAAATCTCAGTTCTAATCTCTTCATACTTAGTTTTTAGTCTTATAGTCTTTAGTCTTAGTGTTTAGGCATATTTACAATCCATGAAGTGCAGTATACTTCAGGACAAGCAATATTTTTAAGGTACTGCCTAGGCACAATACATATATCTGAATTTTACAATAGTTACATTTTCCGGACCACTTTAATCTTACCAATGTTAACATTGTTTGGTAAGGAAGGTTTAGGAGGGACTTAAGTGCTCAAGTGTGACAGATAATTCCCATTTTCTAATTTGTATATACAAAATTTATTTTAGTGTGGGTTCGGGGGAGGCCTAGAAACGTAATGACCTATTTATATCAATCAGTAAGACAAGGTCCTTGGCAAGATGACAGCTTAGGAACTCAATGCTCATATTAATTGTGCCCCATATTTGTCTGGCAATGTTTGGGCATACGCCCTTCCCATAAGACAAACTGCTTGCAAGGCAAAGAAGCATGGGAAAGAAAGTAATGGCACCAATGAGCGTGCCTTGGATGGCCAGGTTGGGACAATGTGAAAACTCGTATACTGCTTTTTATTTTTTACATCACGCACTTGCATTTGCCGAATATAAGAACTTTTTTTTCTTACAACCAACCTCAAGCAGGGTTTAACCATACTGTGTGCATCTCAATTAATGATTTTCAACTTTGACTGAAGGTCAATACACTTTACTGTACATTCCAATTACACTCATGTACAGGGCATGTAACAATATTTGTCTTCTGGTAATATTGAAACACAAGGTAATTAAACAGCTTGTTCTGTGAATATAGATGTATTTTGTTGTCAAGGTTTGCTTCCTCTGTAGTCTTATATTGACAAAATACGCTAGTGAGAGGAAAGGCTGTTTCTGTGATACACCCACTCAGGAGCTGCTGGGACTACAAATATTTAATGCTTCAGCATGCAGCAGACCTCCTGTTCCTGGCATCACATTCATGGCATTTTTTCTTCCATGGGAAACACGAAAAGGACACAGAAAACCGCACATTTAAAACCTGTAGTGAGTGGAAACATGTATATATTGTCCATACCTTTATTAAGGGACACATACAGTATAGGTAAAAAATATGAACGTATACATTTCTTTGTATAATAAAGATCATGAAAAGATTTGCAGAGAAGAAAAAGCAGGGTTGTTTTACACAGAAACATGTACAGTAATTGCTTTGATTTAAAGAGAACCTGTTCATTTTCTGTGCACAGTAACAACTGCAAGGTGTAATCTGGTGCAGTGTGATCCACTTTCCGCTACCCCACCCTGCTTAATAAAATTGTAGTCCATATTATATAATGGAAACTGACGTCAATGAAACTTGCCTGCTGAGGCTGAGGGGACATGCAGTCAGACAATGCTTTTCGAGTTTGACATGCACAAGTTTTTTTTGTAGCCTGTCCCCTGCCAAAATCTTATGTCTAACGTCCATAAGACCAGATTCACTATGTCTGCCATTAATGTACTTGTGTTATCATTGAACATTTTCAGGTGTTAAGGCAGACTAATTATTTTAAATAGACTGGTAGCCTGCCTTAATACAAAAAGAATAAAGACATATTTTAATGCAGTGAACTACAATAAAGAAGTGTGCCAGACAAAAATAATTAGATTAAGGACTTGTGACTTTTCTCCTGGTCTGTCATTTTTGTTTTGGGTTATCAGCCGAAAGTATTGATTAGCTAGTAAACTTAGGAGTTTGGAAACTAGAATTTTAAGTGTACGGCTAACAAGATTCCTGGCAGTTTCTATTTCCTTAAATTTTCTGGTAGAGTGCAGACAGACTCTCCGATTATCCCCCTGGGCCAGTGTACACAGAAATTTGTGTTTTTCCTTTGACATCCACTTGGAAGCATGTTTGACAGATGTGGAATACAGAATTTCAATTTTGAACAAGTCAATAAGAATGCATCTCAAATGATTCTCATGCATTTAGAGCCTGTCTACATTTGCCCTTTAGATATTTAGATTAAAAACATGGCTCCTGATCCCCCCAGAACACTTCCTTTTTCTGCGTGCTTCCAGACCCTTTACTGACACTTCCAACGTACGCCAAAGTAATGACGACAAAAGGCCGACTGGCAACAGATCAACAAGATACAGCAAACGCCAGTTCATTTTTTTGCAAAAGTTCACTTTTTCTTGAGACTAGTCTGAAACAAGTTGAAAGACTTAATGTTCTACTAAATGTAATGCATACAGTCAGAAAATACTCTGAAGATATAAACTAGACTCATGATTTGTGGGCTTGTATATCCTAAAGTGTATGAAAAGGCAAAACTTTTTTTGTTTTGGATACGGAAGGATTTTTCCTGTCCTTCCCAAAATTTACCTTCTCCATTTGTCCTGGTGTCCTTTGTTACTAGGACTAAAAGTGATGGGAAATCCCCGATAGTAGAACAGGAATAGCGGAATCTCTTTTAATTGAGACACTGATGGTAAGATCTGTCCCAGCAAAAAAGTCTTTAGCTAAAAAAAAAAAAAAAAAACACCTCTTCCAGAACACGGGTCCCCTGAAATGTGATGTTTTCGCTTTTTTAACCAATATTCACATCCAACATTTTCCCCATGCTGGGCACTACAACTTTACAGCTATTGGGTCAGGCTACCTTGACACAAGACATTACACACTTAACCACCTAATTATACTCCCAAGACCTTTAAGCTTATTAAAATATTTTTTTTTACATAGGCACACTTTCCAAATGCAAAGAACCTTGAGAAATCCAAGTTTCTAAAATTCAGTTTTTCATAGCAGGTATAGTCTCATTTGCTTCACTGTGGAATTGGAAGTTACCCCATGTTATAGTGTTGAGCTTATCAGTGGTAAGAGCGCTAACAAAACATCAAGAGATGGATACTACAGCTGACATTGCCTAAAGCCTGGACTACATTAGTTACACACAAACAAGCTCTTGGGACTGTCTAGTAAAGGTTTGTGAACCAGATGTCTGAATACACCTACTTACTTCTTATCAATTAGTCTACAGCCTCACAGAGGTGACCATCGGAGTCAGCTATGCAGTGAAGCATCCTTTACGGTTTTGTGATGAAATATTTAATTCTAAGCACACCACTGTAACCTTGAAATGAAACCATTACACCACTGTTTCTATAGGTTATATTTATTGTTCCCTGTGGCACTAGCAGTAAAGAAAATAATTGCCTTTTCTTCAAACCTATGATATGATACTCACCAATACTGGTTGGTTGCCTTATATCGGGTTAGCATTTCCTTTCCCAAAGGTATGGAATCGGCGCTAATAAGATATGTATACTATACCATCAGAATGGAAGCACGCTGTCCACATAAACACACAAAATTTGAAAGTAAGAATTAAAGCAAGATTATTTTACTATTTTGTACAATGTTAAAAGACCTAATGCAACAGGAAGCAAGAAAAAAGGCTTACGCAATAAGGACAAACACCTTCAGAGACACAGAAACATTTTTCCTATGACAACTCCGGCTTATGGCATTCCCCTCACTTATATTTCCAGCAACAAATAAAGATGGTGACTCTCTGTAAGGGTTACACAAAACAATAAAATATCCTATTGTGCGATACTTCCCCCACCTCCTAAATTGTAGTCTCTTTGGGGCAGGGTCCTCTGCTCCTCCTGTGTCACAGTCTGTATCTGTCTATTATTTACAAGACCTATTTAATGTACAGCGCTGCGTAATATGTAGGCGCTATATAAAGAAGAATGATAAAATATGACAGGGGCTCTGACTCATTATCATGCTCTCCACAAGTTAAAAAGATTGATCTTCAGATGTGCTTTAATTCTACTTAACAGTTTTTCTTAAAAAAGACCGACACAACTAGCAAAAAGCTAAGGATTTAAAGTGAAATAATAGTAAAGTGAATGGACTGAGCAAATAATATTTATCTGACCCTAATCTTGTAGAACATATAGTTAGCCCCCTCAATTGTAAATCTATAGGGACTGCTTGACACCTGGACAAACACAGAAGGGGCCACATAGTTGTGCAACCAGTAGATTGACAAACCAGGACTACACCGCTAAGTAATATGTACACAGTCCACTCAGCTCCCCTGACCTTACTGAATACTGGTTTGAGAAGCAGAATGCCAGTTACATTTTCTATTCACTCAAAGCTAAAGGTGTATAAAATTAAATGGAATACTTACATATTTTAGGACCATCAGAAAGAGTACTTGAAAACCAGCCCCCTTTATCTGTTGTATTGTATTATGGAGAAATGTAGTTTCACTTTGTGAACATTACAATAACAAGAGATCTCGGAAACTGCCATGCTTCTAACATAAACAACCAGTAAAGGTTTCTAAGCGGTTAGACATCCACTGAAATTCAACTCTACAGTATTAGGATCTTTGTGAATGAAAACAATCAAATTGTAAGCAGATAGAAAGGTGAGAAAGGACTTATTTTAAAGTTTAATTTAATAATTATAATGTGGGAAAAGGTGACCTTCAAGAATTTGTTTCCTTCTAAATAAGCCACACATGACATGAAATAAACAGCTATGCACCTTCCAGAAACTTAGGAAATGCAACATACTGCTTGTTTGTATGAGTTTTCCACATATATGGAATAAAGGTTGTGTGTATGATGACTCCACACAGACTGCATTAAAAGGCCTTGGTATAACAATTTTCCAAACAAACAATAGTAAGTATTTGGAGGTTTGTACTTTGGCATGCTCATTTTCAAGCAAGTAGGACATTTCAAGACTTTCTGCATGGGGTCTGACTTGACCCCACTTAATCCCTAATTATGGTAAATTTAAAACCTGTTTTCTCTTTTGACCTTTGTCTTGTTACTCGGGGGTGTAACTATAAATTATGCAAAACAGTTGGGTGGTTACTGAAAAGTGCTGGGTGATGCACCCAGTTAGAAGGGGCTGGGGAGAACACTGGAAAGGAATGGAAAGAACCTGGGATGCCCATTTTACATACCACCTTCCCTTTACATTTAGGAATATAGGAAAAAACATAAGGAAAGTTTTAGCTTAAAGTACTAAATAGGTCATACTTGGATTCTACACGTATTCAAAGTTTCACTTGGCTATTAGAAAGGTCTCATATGTAGTGTACATCACACTAAAGAAATAATTTGTTCAATTGCAGCTCAATGGCAAAATGTAGATACACAGCCAAAATATTTTCACAATGTAGGAGTATGAAAAAAAAAAAAAAAAACCGTACTGATACCACATCTTTTCTTTTTTCAGGTGTTAATAAGCTTTTCAGATTTTCGGGGATGAACTAAGTGAGAGTTAAGCCATGCCTTGCACACTGTCCCCTGTCTTTAGAAACCTTGTGTTCATTGTGTGTTTTGTTTAAATCTGAAGTACATATACCCAACTTCACAAACTGAAGCAGTACCCTTTGCCATTACACTACTGCCACCTCTTGCACCCCCCTCAAGGGTACTCCACCATTTCCAACAAATTAAAAAAAAGTTGTCAATGCATGTACTTGTGATATACCTACAACCATGCCAATATTTTTAAACTAAAGCTCAGCTACTGAACAAAGGATGGAATAGTAAATCTGCTAACCATATCAAAAATGAAATAAATTTAGGAAACTCCAGCAAGCCAATGATTTCCTTCGATTTTTTTTAACAGAATGTGTAAAGCTATTGCATGATTGGCTCACTGTTTCCATAGCAACAACATGAACCAATCGGCATTTCTTCACTTGTGTTTGCAGTAAATAGTTCTGTTTACTGTAACAAAGTTCCTTTATAATACAATAACACAGTAAAACAAAATAAAAGCACAGGACAATATTATTGTAAAGAGTTCATGCTTCCATAACATATACACAGATGATCCATTACACTTTCACCTCCCAGTAACACACCTTCATGCATTGGGGTAAAGGCCCTGTGGTGCAATGCTATTAAAATATGGCATGGAAGTTCCCGGGGATAAGGAGCTGCTCCAATGAGAAAGGTGATCCAGTAAGCGGGGTTTGTATGGCTTGTACCAGGCAATGGTGGGAGAGGTGAAGGTGGCACCCCTGGGGTCCCAAATACATGTGATCACAGAGACAAGGACTAGTCAGCAGGGCAGCTTGGCCAAACCTTCTGCAAACAGCTAGAGGATTGCTGCAGATCTCTACCTGTCCAGCATACATATTACACCTAATCACCCATCCACACAATGACAAAGCCATGGGCACAGCATATGGCAGAATGATCCCACCTTGGTGGCAGAGTGGGCACAGCATGCCTGGCAGATGATCTGCAGTGCTCCTACATAATCTGTCTGCAAATATTATTTCTGCACATTATTCCACAACCAGCACCCACTATGCAGCACTCCTGACTATATGATCCAACCCAATAATAACAGCACAGAACAATAATAAATGAGGAAATATCAGGATTCCCCTTTACATTACCCCAGGCCCACCATGTAATCTCCAATAGGATGAAGATATGTCAGCCCCCCAATAAATGAGGATTTCATGCTGCCAGCATTCACACATCATGCATTGCATTAGGATTTCATGGCTTGCAATGTACTGTACCTTCTATCACACTGCTTTGGGATGATGGCTTGGTCTTCTCACTCTTGTCATGTCTCACCATGTCATTGGTTTTTCCCTACACACTCATTTAAATACGTACGTATATTGCAGTAAAAAGCCCCTAACCAACCTGCTGCATTATCTCCGGCTCGTACTGAGCCTTTAAATCCTGCCGTGGTTTGGCCCCGCAAGGCATCCTAGGATTTGTAGTTCCGTCACTAAACTAATCAGGTGGCTGCGCCCTTCATTAATCACTTCAGCCAAACTCCTTCACGTTGCGCTCGGTTAGCACAGGTGGACGTATTTACAGTCTGAGGCTGTGGGAAAAAAGAAGAGAAGCGGAAGAACACAAACTAAGACATAACCTGGAAGAACTACATTGCCCATAAACCTTTGCGAAGCCATTTTTTTTTAACGATGTGTAGTGAGCTGGCAGTGGGTAGAGATGAAATCCTCCACTTACAGCGCCACCTTCTGGTACGTTATAAGGTATAACTCTTAGAGGGACAAAGTCTGCAAAATAGCGTGCAAACAGCAGGAGGATTTATTAGAAATCAGCAGCAGTGGTAGTAGAGTCGGTTCACACTATAGTGCCTATGATTAAGGCTAATCTCACACAGCTGTAACCGTGATTTAGGAGAAACTCATACACTCACTACTCAATCATGTGACAGCTGGTATACACAGGACATAAAAAACCCTATGTATTACATGTATTACAGGCTGTTATCAGTCAGCAAGGAACATAGATGCTGTAATTGCTGCAACATAAATAAAATAGGTGAAACAATCATACAAACCCTTTGACAATAGCTGGATACAATACTCAACGTATATATATTCCTCAGAGCACACATGACATCTAGTGGACAGAAGTGGGTATAGCAACCTGACAGCTTATTTTTCCCCCCAGACACTTTGCAAAAGGTAAAACATACAACAAAGTGCAATGAACAGAAAGAATGGAGAATTAACACATTACAGCTAAGTCCAAAGGGATAACTATTTTTAACTTACAAATCCAATACACCTCAAAAATATTCCCTATATATTTCTAGTATCATATATTTCAAATGTTTTTATTCCATGCAAATATACTTATGTCTGAGTTATTGTCCATTGGTGGGTTTATTTTCATATATGATCCCCATTCAGTTCATAGGTATCCTTCCAAAGACAATTCTCACTGCTGTAGTTTTCATCTACAGCTTTAAATAAAGACAGGATAATGTATTAACTGTAACATTATATTAATATTTATGTAACTAGTAAAGTTTGAATTATGCACTGAAGCGGATTTATTAAAACGCGTTGGGAATTTATTATTTAAGTTATTATATTGTCTTTGAAAATTATATTTTTATTCAAGGCTGTATAAGAGAATTACAGACACATGCCCATTAATATTTTGTTCTAGCACACTTTTCTGTTCTCCGACCAGGTTTATATGTTACTTTTTTTGTCTATTGGAGTAAAAGATAGAAAATGTCTTTAGAGTGATGAGCAAATCTGCTTTAAGGTTTAATTTATTCCAGGTTTCCTGATCCCTTTGTTGGAAAAGACAACATCAGCTGTGCATAGGTTTGCAAGAATAGGAAGAATCCGAACTTCGCATCAAACCCATGGTGAGTTTAATCTTAAACCTCATCCCTTTACTCTAGATGGGGGCTCTTTATTTCCCTAGAAATATACATTGTTTAATTTAACAGCTTTCCATATCATTATTTGGCATTTATTGTATTTAGAATCAACTTCAATTTAATTTATTTATTAATGCCCTTAGATAACTTCTTTCGAATTTCTATAACAAACATCTAACTTTGATATGAAATCAGGTGTGCTAGCACACATCCTCATTAGGTGGATAGACATATAGACATATAGACATAGACCCCTACAGGTATGCCATGTGTTTTCTGGCAACGTGCACACGGTACCTTTGGCTCCAGTGTCAATGATCATCAGGACAAGATAAAAAACCTGTGAGGGGTTCTAATTATTGACCACTTTTTGGTGAATACAAAGTCTGGTTTTAGATGCATTTTAATTTCTGTATTTCTCAGCTTGCATTTATATTTTGATAAGTATTTGATAAGTATTTGAAGTCCTTCTCCCTGCATCATATTTAAGGGAACCATTACCTTTTTTGGTAGCTTTGCCATTACAGCTAGTAAACATTTTTCTTGCTTTGGAATATTGGATATTTAAAGCAAAAACATAGTATCCCTTTTGGACTCAATTCAGAATGGGGTGTGTCTTTTTATAAATAATATGTGTCCATTTCTCATTCTTTCTGTTCATTGCTTCTTGATGTATATTGTTCCTTTGCTGAGTTTCTGAAAATGTGGGTTAACATATTCCCTTGGTGTATAGCAGTTGTGGTCACTAGACATTGCTGTATTCTGAGTAATATATTATGTGCCAGGAATATTGGTGTACACAGCTATTTCCTTTGAATAGAATATTACTGCTGAACCATTAATATGTATAAAGCACAAGGTTCCACAATGTTTTCCTGTGCATTTCCATGTTTTTATGGGTTTATATGTGTGTTACCAGCTGCCATATGTAATGTAGTTCGTAATTGATCTTATCTATTGTTCAGAGTTTCTATTAAATCATAGTGACAGTTGGGGTAGGATTTGCCTTGAATAAGCATGAGGCTAAATACAATGAGTGTTGATTTTGTGTTACATAATAAAATACATTTCCTGATGTTTGAATGCTATTGTGCAAACTTTTTTTTTTCTTTAAGGTATGCAGATTCACATAGTCTGACTGCGCTCTTCATGTGGATATGGGCCAGGTTTTCTAGAAGCAGTGATGTGTCTATTTACATCGTAAGACAGCCCTTAACCTGGACTGTGGATCGATAGCTATTGATCTTGTTGAGTAAGGAAGAGAATATGAAAGGTTGGCATTAAGTGAGCCAATAAAAATTCCATCATCATAATATATTGTACAGGGCAAAAGTCATCAACTAACTAGTATGACTGCTAGTTTCAATTAGATGAGGCTATCAAGAGGCTGTCTGCAGCACAAACACATGCTGATATTCAGATTGGTACTCAGACAAGTGACATTCCTTATACTGGGGACCAGAGCTGTGTATTATGAACCTTCATTTTATTTTTAGGATTTACTTGTTAACAGCTCCTTCCCTCTGTAAATTTTATACACATCACTAGCTGATAACCCGGCGTTGCCCGGGTATTTATGTATTGCAATCCTATATTATACAAGAAAAGGAATCAAATAAAGCTGTAGTGATTTTCTTGTCTAATGTGTTGTTTCATTTTTTTTTTGCCTTTGATTGCACTCGGCCAATTGCCCTATGTTTTCTCAGAGGCATCATTACAGGTCAGAAATTTGTAAAAGAATCCAAAAAAAGTATGTAAAATATAAGCAAAAGCCACACTGTCACTGAGCAATACATACATACACACATACATGCAAATATACCTCTGACTTATACCATGACACTGTACAAAGATCAGCAGTGCACTCACATGAGTCTGAGTCATACAGTATATTTAGCAAGTTTGGTTTAAATACCTTTATATACCTCTGACATATACCACAGTGGTATATACCACCACCTCAGCTATTTACGTTTTTACCTTACGTTTTCTCGAAGGCATTATTACAGGCCAAAAAAAGTATGTAAAAATATAAAGAAATAATGAGAAAAAACTGGGGTTTACTTGGCAAAAAGAGATATTCAAATACATTCATTTATAAAACATCCAAAGTGCAAATCACAATAGGATCAATTACAAAAACAAAAAGAAGTGATATAAAAGACTTTCAGTCTAAGGCATCCCTGAACCGCTATAGGTAGGGAAATGCCTTGCTTACTAGACAATCAGTTGTCTGACTAAGAGTTGCAACAAGTGTAGAAAGGAGGCTCAGTTTTCTCTAGCCTGACGCGTTTCGCCAGAAGGCTTCTTCAGGGGATATAGGTAGAGTCAGAGCAACTGTATGATGGAATAAAGGACTTTTCTCATTATTTCTTTATTTTGACTTATTATGGTGTTGGCAGATCTATTACTGACAAGCTAGTTATAGTCACTCCCCCCATACTGTATTGTTATGTAAAAATATAAGCAAAAGGCACACTGTCACTGAGCAATGCATACATACACACATACATAAATACATGCATACATGCAAATATACCTCTGACATATACCACAATGCTGTACAAAGATCAGCAGTGCACTCACATGAGTCTGAGTCATACAGTATGTCAAGCAAATTTGGTTTACCTCTGCTCACCTCTGCTCCCAACCTGCTTCCAACCTGCTTTTTTTAGTGGTATGACCTTCTGTCAGTTAAATAAATGATATAAGCTGTGCTTTGGTCTGCTCCCCCTTGCTCTAAATGACCTGCTATTACTTTTTTGGCAAGATCTAAAGCAGCATAAGTAACTTATGCTTGCATGTGTATCATAGCCAAAAGTTATACTAACACAGTGTCAAATAAAAAAGTACCATTTACATCCTATTTACGCTGACCCTGTACACAGCAATACCCCTGTAGTGATTCACTGCTATTGTGGTGATGTATTGGCTGCTAATGTCCATGGACGATCACATCATCAATGGGAGTGATTTTATGTGCTTGAGAGAGTGGTAGAGGTAGCTAGGTCTTGAGTGAGAATGGAGGAAAAAGCCTTAGGAGCCTGGAGCAGGGTCTGACAACTAACAAATGACAGCTAAAAGTGGAGAAGAAATTGGGAGATGACATCACCAACGAGAGTGGTTTGGGGAGTAGTGGAGAGACACAAGAAGAATAGAGCAAGGTATAGGACTCGGACTGAGGATAGAGAGGTAGGTCAAAAGATGATGGCCTCTTCTTATGGGGAGCTCAGCTTTTTGCATTTAATAGGTGTGGTAAGATAGGCAAGTTGTGTTATTGCCTGTCCCTTTCTGCAATAACCACCAGCCTGATTTTTAATTTTGTAGAGTGGGACTTTAACACAACTTCAAATCCTCCTCTATCCTCAACTCTTAACCTAATAATGTTACCTCTTGAGGTGTTACCTGAATTCTGCACTAAACTACTGCAGATTCTGTGCACTGAAAAATTGGGACATGCTGTGCCAAGATCAGATCCCAATTAATGTAATAGGTTGCTAGTAGTATATAGTAAGTGCTACTAAGCATTTAGAAATCAATAAGAGATTGGTAAAATTACCTTCAATACTCTGAATAGGATACACAATTGTACCATATATAACAAACATTTATTCTTCAAAAATTGAATACTTTTTGACAGCAGGAAGGTATTGTATTCCATCTTTATAACAAATGCCATGATGCACACAGGTGTTAATACTCTTATTGAAAAGTAATTCTCATTCTTACATTAGAGTAATGGTTTACCAATGTAAAAATGTAGTAAAATGTCAGGTTTCTCTTGAAGGACTTTTCATACCAAGTTATGAATAGTATGTGTAGCAATGCGTGTTTATATTATATCCAGTTAGTTTATAATATATTATTAGGTCAACAAATTCTAATAATATAGTATGTAGCACCCCCCCACAGGAGCAGATGGGTTTTCCCAGGTTCCTCCTCGTAATGTGGCATAAAGAAATCACAGAGGCCCGTATATCTTACCTTAGGGAGAATGCATTGCAACTAAACACATAGAAGAGATGGTTAGGGTAGCAGTGTCATATAATGGCATTTCACAATCATGGATTGCACTGACAACTGACCTCCAACTCTCTCAGCTGGAATAGGTCTTCTCAATGTGACAGTACCCAAACTTATTATCTCCTGTCTTAGTGTGCTTCCCTGGGAACCAGGCTCATCCCATCAGTGGGCCATTTTACAGACTCTGGCCTAGTCAAGCCTTGGAGCTACAGGGCCACTTGCCAAGCTTATTTTAGTCACCCATAGTGATATTCCCCCACCCAGGTTTGCTGGATCACCCAGATTCTCCCATGATAGTCTATCTTTTTAAGTCTTGGAAAGCTGTAATAAATCAGATCCATAGTTATGTTAAAATGCTAAATAAATCTTATCAATGCCTATGTAGCTTTAACAACATTTAAAAAGCATAATTTAATCTGACAGCAGAAGAAAGCGTAAGGCTGTCAAAGCTACAGGATTTGGGTATGTCAGATGATGCATTAGAAATATCTTCTTGGCAGTTTTTGAGCTTAATTTAGCTTTTGGTTGATTTATATTGATGCTGAAAAAGCCAAGAGCCCAAAATATGCTGCCTTCGTTTTCATCAATAGGATCATCACTGACACTCTTCTAAGCATTTGTTTGAACAAACATTATTATTATGTATTTATGTTGTATATCATTGATATTTTCTATAGCACTTTACAGAGTATTTCAGTATGTGCTGTGAGATAGTGGCAGTCCTCCAGCTGTAGGCTTTATAAGATGACAGAAACATGTTGGTGCCAAACAAAAAGTGAAAATTGTTCTGGCTGGTGAGGTGTTGCCTTGGCGGCTGTAGGGCCCTAAGCCCAGGTGCTCTAGGCTGTATTCTGGCCCTGACTCTGCTGCGGAGACTTATACTAAGATATAGGCGCCAGCAATGTACATTTGTTAAACTTCTCCTGTTACACCTTCAGTATCAAGTGGGGAAAAATCATTGTTACAGTCAAGTCATGAATACTAGTCAATATTTGGTGTGCACTACAGGTAATCCTTATTTTACGACTTACCTGTTTACCGGCCACCTGCACTTATGACCGTCTCCTCCGACGAGTACACTCTACAAAACTGTACAGTGTTCATCCACCCATCATCCCCTGTTTGGTCTTCAGAGCTCCAGCCCTTTTTCTGCAGACTGTTAGAAAGCTTGTCACCAGGTGTGTAGTGGGCATGGGTAGGAACACTGTGCGCTAACTTTTTTGGGGAATGGGTACGCATGCTCACTATTTTGCAAAGATTTCTTTGGTGGTTCGCGGCTCTGGCTGGTCCACTCCCCCGCGGGGTCAGGAGAAGGACCCCCCTGGGGGGGTGCACCGGCCAGAGCAGAAGACCATGTCTCTTGTATGGAATTGCAGGCTCAGGGCGTTGGGCGGGTTGTCTTTCTGTACACAACCCGCCCACTCTCGTAGGCTCAGACGGGCAATGGATGAGTGGGCCAGTTCTGGTATCATGATGTCACTCTGGGGGAAGTTTCTTACCGTTTGAGTGACACATAGACAGGGGTGTAGTGGGGCGGGCACATTCACATAATAATGCGCATGCGTGCTCACCATGGATAGTATCGTGCCTCCTCTTTTTTTACAACTACACCCCTGCTTGTCACTGACTGGTGCTTCACACTCACAGCACTGCAGATGGGGTCTATCCTATGCTTCTCACTTAATGACCAATTTGGATAAGAACCAGGACCCAAGAACGGAACCTGGTCATTAAGTGAGGAGAATCTGTACTGGTTAATTACACAGCTCAACAAAAAAAATTATTTTCCACTTGCCAAGAATTTTTTAATATATTTAGTGTATTCCAGGTCTGCTGAATCCAGAAATCACATCAGTTTCATTGAATTGGCTCTAGTTCTTGTGATACAGGAATTGGAAAAGACGATTTTACCAACAACAAATGTTAACACAGCATATGATTATCAATCTTTATTTACACTGATGATTTGCATTTTATATATTAAACGTAGCATTATTTTTATGAAACTTTCATTTGCCTTTTTTTTATTCATACATTTTTTTTTTTTTACAGAAATACGAGTTCTTTAAGAAAAAGCTGTTTCAATGACCCTAATGTATTTTGCTACATTTGTGGCGAATATTCTCAGCAAAAACAGAAAGAAAAACAAGTGGGAGTGCCCTGATTTGGAATCAGCAGGACGACCTGTGCCGCATGGTGCTGATGTTCCCATACCAGTGTTCAGTACATTCCCTGATATTCCTGTATCTGACATGGAGGATATACAGGGTTTGGAGTGTAATCCAGGAGTTAACAGTGAAAGTGAATATGAAGGAAGTGTTAAATGATTTATTGCGTGACCTAAGTCTGTCAAAACCTCTAACCTAGAAGTAAGTGTCTAGTTGTATGTACTGTTACTGTAGGAAGTCCTGAAAAAAAAACACTTTCACCACATTAGAAGGAATGTCTTTATAATTTTATTTTTAAGACATTTTTACCTTTGCCCACAGAAGTGCTGATGTTCGGCTGTTTACATGTGTTCAGCCAATTCAGCCAACTTTCTGTAATGTAAAAAAGCTTCAGAGCTTTGTAGATAGGAAATTAGGGCGTCTGATTGGGTGAGTTTGAAAAGGGTGAGCCTGTTGGTGAACTAAGCTGCTCCCACGTATTCCACAATGCTTGCATTCTGAAATGGTTTGAGAACCTACCTGTCCCTTCTGCAGGGAAATTGTTCTTCGACTGGTCGCTTTCTCATGCAAAAACAGTCCTTGCCACCAATGCAGGAAGCAGAGGGGTGATACAGTTTTAGATTCCTTGCTTCTTTGGCAGGACGGATTTCAGGGTTTCTTTTATACTAGGAAAGCAAATTTACTGGGAAAGACTCCACAGTTGTTTTAGCAAATTAAATTAAAAAAATGAAATGCTAGAAAAGAAAATTAGCCTAAAATTCTTTAAAAGACCTTGTCATTTCAACATTTATGAACATTGCTGAACCTTGAAAAGCTAGGTTGAAATTGAAAGAAAAGTTATATATATATATATATATATATATATATACTGTATATAAAATATTTCATAATGTTATTTGAGTACCTCTAAAAGACCCCCAAAACATGTCCCCAGCCTAAATAAATTCTAGATAGGAACATTAGTTTATAGCTTTATAGTTTTTTAGATATATAGTTTATATATTAGATTAGCTTATACTTGGTAAAAAGGCCCTGTCAAAAAAACTATTAATTTCAACAGCAAACATTCCCAAAGGATCACATTAACATGTACAGGTAGTACCTGGGTTACAAACAGGATAGGGACTGTAGGTTTGTTCTTAAATTGAATTTGTATGTAAGTCGGGACATGTACATTATCTAATAAATGCAATTAGGCAGACGTTTGTCTCAACATATTATTAGGCAGTGTGGTGTCAGTTACTGTATAAAATTTTATTTTTTATTTTTTAATTTTTAAAATTTAATCAATAACAAAGCAAAAAAAACAAAAACTTTATGGAGCCTAGACATTCACCCCCTAAGATCACCCACAACCTCAGCTGTGTTTAGCAAAAGATTTCTTCTGCAAGTCATTCAAACTGCCCCCCCCCCCCCTTCAAGCCTCTGTCCTGCACAGAAGAGCAGGGAAGCCCTGTTCATATTTTGGAGGTGTTCGTATGTCGGATGTCCTTAACCCGGGGACTACCTGAACCTGTAAAAGCCTTCATTTTAAAGAAAGTGATTGATACTCGTGGGATCTTATCTTTGGACTTCACTAGACCCCGAAAAGGTAAATACTACCTAAAAACAAAAATAGTTTGTCAATTGTCGAATCTCATATTATTTTAACAAACTGCCAACACATCCATATTTAAAATGACAAGAGACCAATGTTAATAAGCTTCTGCAGACAAATTGGTGCTCGAAGACCTGTGTACAAAGATTGCTGAGCTTAAAATTTCAGTACAAGAGGTCCAAAGAGGGTACTCTCAATTGAAAGGCCACCTTCTGACTTTGTCCACTCCGCCAGCCCAACTCCTGAGTTACTTTTGGGACTCTTCCTTCCTGCGGTACCAGAACTCAATATTCAGCTCCCTGACTGGTTCTCTGGGGATCAGAGCCAGTTCCAGGACTTCTGCACTTCCTGCTAGCTCTTTATCTCAATGCAGCCCAGAACCTTTGCAGATAATAGCACCAAGGTGGGCACCATCATCCCCCTCCTCCAGAGGGAGCCACAGTTATTCTGGGAATGTCATGGTTGCAGGCCCACAATTCATGTATTAATTGATCCATTGAGGAGGAGTCTTTTTCTTCTAGCTATTATCTCTCATTCTGTTTGCCAAACCCAAACCACTGTTATGCTTGGATACAGAGAAGATGGGGGTCCCCCCCGTTTACCATGTCTTGGATGTCTTTGACAAAAGGGGCTGATGCTCTCCCCCCTCATTGTATTTATGACTGTCCAATTGAATTCCTGCCTGGGGCTGAGATTCCATTAGGTCGTATTTATCCTCTCTCAAAACCTGAACTTGTTACTCTTAGGGAGTAGGACAAAATCAGTACCATATTAACACATGCACAAAAGAAGGAGCAGCACTGTTACTATATGGCAGTAAATGTTTTAGGACTGTAGAACACCTCTAGTGTACTGTATAAAATATGTATTCCTGAGTCCACAGAGTTAGCTGGATCAACAAGTATTCATTTTCACTTATTGAAAAGATTTAAAAATTAAATTTAGTGGTACAATTAACGGTCTGAAGTTGTTCAAATAAAGAAAAAGTTCACTGTTAGGATTTACACATACTTTAGGGACACTGTGCTGTTCTTTGTATTCACTAGTGCATGTAATAAAAGTTACCATGGTGTGCTTTTTATATTTTGCCAGTAGAATGTATCCCTGCTTAGCTAAATTGTGAGGAAATTCCAGATACTCCATATTTGACACACTTTTCAACTATACAAATACACAGTCTTCTTTTTTATTAAAAGAAATTTTAAATATGTCAGGTATAAGTCCAATGTATCTTGTTATCTTTCAAAACAAACAAAAACTATTAAAATATTCGCCATATTTTAATGGCTAAGATAGGACACATTGAAAAGAGAAAACAAAAATCTTACAAAAAAACACAATTCCATCTGGTAAGAGTTAGTAGTCCTTGCCAGTCTCATTCATGGGCATTAATTCTATCCATGCGGAGTATAATAGTCAAAGAACTGTCTTTTTTCCTTGCAAACATCCATTTCCATGTCCTGCATCAGGTCAATAAAAATACACCATAAAAAGACATTTAAAGGTCTTCTTCCCACAAAAAACACGGCTTGGTAGATAAGGATCAGGTTGACAGCATCACAATCACCATAACTGGAATGGTTCTGGGATAACACATAGCATTTATAAAGAACTTCAGTGGAACTGCTAAAACCATGACTGCACGGTGACAGGAGTTTTAATATTGCAGAAAAGCTTATTGTCATGGAATCTGACATATGTCTAAATACTTTCCTTTAAAAGTTTTGAAATTATATTCTTTCTAGATACAAAGACTACCCTCCATACAAAAGAGCAACATGATACAATATCAAAATGAGAACTATCATCAGAATTTTAGTTGGATTCCAGATTCGATTTTTAGGGCCCATTCACTGCAACACTTTCCATATAGTCTACAATTATGAAAATCACCAAATGGCTTGTTGGGTATCTAAGTTCAAGTAATATAAATACATATGTATGTATAGCAGAGATGTGTATTTGTAGTTTTTAGACTCACACTGCTCTAAAATCAGCCAGTTGAATTCAGTACAAATCATTTAACCTTGGCCATATCTAGTCAAATTTGTGAGACAGAATTTATTGAATAATTTTAAATCTTGGAGCATGATTGACTGTCATTACAAAGTTGTCTGTTCCATAGATCTCCCATTTAAATAAGATAAATATTACATTAGGGGTCGTATTAGACTCTCCTAATTTAAAGATTTTTTGCTACACTAGGGCCCCAAACAGGGATGTTTGCAGAGCCATTAATATCTTTAAAAAAGTGGAGTATAGATAGGGCGCTTTGACTTTTAAAACCACAGCAATCATCCACAATACTAAGATTCTGTAACCTATTTTGTTACAAGTAAAGAGAATGAACAGGACAGGGAGCATCTTGGCAGGAAACGTTATTAGGATAGACCTTGTCATTGGAGTGGTGGAAGTACAAAAGTATGAAAATATGTGCATGCATGGTCCCCTAGGCATGTTCTCCTCTATTCACATTGGCACGTGTAGAATGGCCCTGTCAAAAGAGGTTTAAGTATGATGCATGGTATGCAATTTCATAAAAATTATTGAAGCAGAGACTGGTCGCCAGGGAAAGAACATGCCATTCACAATTTTTGGAAATTTTTATTGGCATGAATTTAAAAAAGTTCATTTTGGTGATAAACTTAGTATACTTAATCCCTAATCCCTCATTTCAATGAAAAAACAAATTAACAAATGTTTGTTATGAAATCACTGGTAACAGAATCACAAAGCTAAAAAATTAATTATTATGCAAGTCCGAGGGGACAGCTATAAAACCTAACATTCAGTTCTTGGCAAAGTTTCCAAATGCAGCAAAACAATATATTGTCCGTATATTAAGTTCCAAAGTGCAGGGATCTTACTTGTAATATTATTTGGGTAAAAGCTAACAGTTTACAAGTTGCTGGTACCGTGTAAAAGCTTCTTATCCAGAATTTATTACATTTTCACCCAACTGCTTTTTCTTACCGAACCTTTTCACTTTACAAATGTTAATGTCAAAAACCTCTAAGTAAAGTTTAGAACTGAGAGATGATCTTCTATGCAAATGATCCTAATAGTGATGAATTAATAAACGAACACTTTTAACTCTAAAAAGTTAGACATGCCATGTCTGCACCTCTGAACTGGTAAGAGATATAAAGATTTGGCACCAACAAATGCAACACAAAAACCTTTACAGTTTGCTAAACAGCACAGTATCAGTCCAATATCTAGAATAATAACAATTTTCTGCAATAACTTAATTGATGTTTGATTTGAAATAGCAAAAGTTATGTTGAACTATTTGGCTGATGGCTTTAAGTTAAACAGTATCAAACCCCAAAAATATAATATATTGCAGTTTACCAATCCAAAGATGTGGTGGGTCAGTTAGTTTTATTTTTTTAGGCTTTTTTCCTTAGTGATCACCTAGTAATCTCATGTGTAATGCACTTTTTGTTGGTGGATGGTTACACCCACTCTTCCTATGGTTGCTACTGATCTCCTTTTTTCATTATGCTTACATGGTGAATTGATGGGACTAGCGGTTTACAAAAGAAAGATAGGATTGATTTTTTGTCAACCACCATATCCATGGATTGGTAAATTGCATTATATAAACTTTATGATTTTGGGTTTAAATATGACCTAATGTCTTACTAATGTTCCCCAGAATCTTGATATATAAAAGGTCACCATCCCCCCAAAAAGTTTTACCTACCAGTTCCCCAACTTCCCACACCTTCACAGCCCTCACTTTGTTATGGGGCTTTTGGGTGTATGAGACCATTACCATTACCGTGTTACAGTGCTTGACCAGGTCAAAACACTGATTGAGAGAGCCAGTGATGCCAACCTTTTGACATCCAAGCTTACCCAGGGTGGACTACTGTACAGAGGTGAAACAATGATAAGTATACTTGATGGAGAAGGGGGAAAGTTGGACTGTCAAAAGACACTGGCATTGCTGGCAAAGTGTCATCATCCCTTCAAACTGTTTTATTTACAGGCATGTATTTTATATTTTATACTTAAATAAATATTTGGAAAAATATGCACTTATCTTACTGTAAAACACTAGTTAATCCTCCTACTTTTATTTCAATAAAATAAAGTGCATTCAATGACAGGAAATACAATGCTTTTATCCTCTAACAATATTTGTTATGTATATTCTGTATTTACGGCAACTTTAGTGCATTGAGCAACAATGCCCACTAACCTTTAGTGACCAATCAGAAGTCAGCTTCCATTTCTGACGGGTTCCAGTGCCTGGCTGAACATCATTGCTGTTTGTTATTAAATCAGTCTCTGAGACTTAAGATTAAGTGAAATTATATTGATATTAAAATAAATTAGTTTATTAATACTTGACTAATCTCAGCTTGGAAACCACCCGCAGAAAACAATATTATCTACTACCTAAAATCTGTTTTTCTTTTAATTAACCTAAATTATCCAAAGGGGTGTTTCACTATCTTTGTTCAGATGTAAGTTTGTAAAATACCCTGCGATGTAACAGATTGTTTCTCTTAAACCACATCAAGTTAAATGCAAATGTTATAAATACAGAGATGGAAATCTTCAAGAAAGAATCAAAGGAAATACAACTAAAAGGCTAAAAGGTTCATTTCAATTCCACATTGTCTCTGGATTAAGCACTGAAGTTCTACCACGTTCCAGAAATGACATCTTGAATAAAGGTGTCTGGTGCTTGCCTTCATATTGAAATCTTCAGCTTTATATTGAAACTTCATATTCTCGTGTCTCCTGGAACAAAAGCAGAAGAAGACATAAATGTAATTGTAAATGTCCACCAATGTACAGTGTATCTAGTTTAATGCTCTTCTCCAGGCATTTGGCACCCCTCATATTGCCTCTTCTGGAGGCCTTTGTATGTTTTATGCTTTTTGTTTTATCTTGACTTAAGGTTGGTCTTGTGATGTGCCTCTTTTCTGTGTTGGGCATGCTTTATTGACAAACATCATCAAAATAATAATGCGGGGACCTTGACAATGCCCTATCTGTGGGTGGTTTTATGATGCTCTGTGCTCAATGTCATCAGTCTTTGGGGTCAGAGCTGACCTTTGGGAAAAAAAGATGACCGTTGCAGCGGAGCTTCACCTGCATTGCATAGATTAAATGTTCATTTCTGGAGGAAACACGAAAAACACTATACTTACCTTATTCCTCACTCCCTCAGGATTCCTCCTCTTTGTTACATTGGTTTCAGGCATTCTGATGCCATAACATACAATTCAGGACCAGCAGCCCTACATTGTAATTGGGGATGCTAATAGCCCATTTCCAACTTTGAGTGTCTTTTTCAAATAAGAATGAAGTCAGCATAGTTGCTTTTTTCCCTCCTAGATCAGTCTTGTCAATCTATCTCACCCTTGAGGAACCCTTGAAATAATTGTGCGGGTCTTAGGGAACCACTACTAAAACCACACTAAAACTCCTAAATTGGTACCCAGTGGACAGAAGGCTCGCCCTTAAGCTACGTACACACGTCAGATTTTTATCGCCCGATAATCGGCATCGGCTAATTATCGGGCGAAAATCTGCTGTGTGTACAGTCGGTGTCGTCCATCGTCCGGACGACCGACCTGCCGGATCCACGGACTATGGACGACAGCCGATCGTAATGAAAGTGAAGGGGAGAGCGCGCAGCAGGGTGCCGCTCCGTCGCTCTCCCCCTCCCCTCTCCATAGAGCATGAACGGTGCTGTATGTACAGCACCGTTCATGCATCGTGCACTCCCTTGGCGTTGGAAAGGATCGTGAAAGATCCTTTCCAACGACAAAAATTGGAAGTGTGTACGCAGCTTTACAGTGGTGGCTAAAATACCACTAATACAGATGTCTGCAAATATTATCAGTCATGCAACTTGCTCTGCTAAGAGGTGTTGGTGCTAGAACAATGTAGACATCATCAAATGAGAGGTCAGTCAGCCAGTTTTAGCAATCCCTAGCAACCTTAGGAGTAACCCTGGGTTTCAGGTTATCAACTCATGTTATTATGGGGAATCCCACTGCAGGGAAATGTTATTACCTGGAGCAGTTTTCCTCAAACAGGGTTCCTCCAGACGTTGGTAGAGGGTACTTGAGCAAGGAAAAATTCGAACCCCTTAGGGTCAGATTAGGTGACACCAATTATATTTTTGGCTATCAGTAAGGGTGCCATTCTTCCCAATGGCAAGCAATGTAAGAGGCATTCTTCCTACTGACCACCACACTAATGTACTGTGAGCTGTGGATATAGATTAACAAGGGTGCTCCTACATATCATATGTATGAATTTGAATTTCAAGATGTCACATTCTGATTATCTCTAACTAAACCAAAATATATAAACTACAAGGCTTTTAAAAGCATCAGATCAGATTTTTACAACATTTAACCTTATTGTATGCAAAGTGCAGCATTAGAATATACGGTAGTTCAGCAATCAACAGCATTTGACTTTAGGAATAGCAGCCAGGCCAATCGACTGTTTTTAAGATTGTTTGTCCAATATTTCAGGTACAATTGTTTTTTCTTCTAATTCTAATTTATTTTATTTTTTTTAGCTATTTTTATTCAATAGGTATACCCTAAAAGAAAAATGCTAACTTGTCCCAAGGTGTCAAAGGCGAAAAACAGACTGCAAAGTT
Organism: Pyxicephalus adspersus; assembly: GCF_032062135.1. Lineage (NCBI taxonomy): Eukaryota > Metazoa > Chordata > Amphibia > Anura > Pyxicephalidae > Pyxicephalus > Pyxicephalus adspersus. The sequence goes on along the minus strand of NC_092863.1, from coordinate 40,702,117 downwards.
TCTCCAAGCAGCTAACAACCATGGGTATGTTAAATTAAAACACTTGACTTGTATCATTGCTATTTATTTTCAGGCCAGTTAGTCCTTTTAATTGTTCATGAGTCGAGTAATAACTTATAGTATAACTAGTATATACTAGTAAATAGTATAACTTGTCCTTATTCATATTTAAAAATGATGCATATTCTGACTGTAAATAGTGTTGTGTGATCCAACTCTCTCTGCTGCCCTATCTGTAATTTACCAAATGTGTGCGCTGATGTTGCATCTTATTATGACAACATGGTAATGATTTATTGTGATTTATTCTGACAGTGCTGACACACAGCGGCAAATAGGCAAGATTAGAAGTACAATGTGTTTTGTGACATGTTATTTATGGCGCACTAAGACTTGTAAATCAGTCTGAAACTCCGCAGTTCTGCAAGAGTTTATGACAAAAAGCCATCATATTACGATGATACACTATCATTCTCTTGGACAACGCTGACTCAACCTACAAGGGAAAAAGCATTAGAACTAAAGTCTTTGTTCCTTTTTGGCCCTCATTTTTGTATCTGGCTTTTTGTTTGCATTTCCATTTTTATCCTCACAAAACTCAGATGCATAAACTTTATGTATTGTGGCTAGTTAGGTCCATGCAGGATTTGTGGTATAAACATTGGCAGTGAGAACATTGGGCCTGATTTATTAAAGGTCTCCAAGGCTGAAGAGGATACACTTTTATCAGTGAAGTTGGGTGATCCAGCAAATCTGAAAGTATTTGCTATTTGTTGGCAAATGTTTTCAATCCTGGACCAGATCCACTTCAGGAATGCTGGATCACCCAGCTTCACTGATGAAAGTGTATCCTCTCCAGCCTTGGAGAGCTTTAATAAATCAAGCCCATTGTCTTTAGTCTTCCTGATTGCTTCCTCCCAGCCTGTCCTGATATGAACACTCTATAAATGAACTGCATTGTATTAGATGCTTCCCTGCATTGTATTAGATAGTTGTAGCCATATTGGTGCACTTGCAAAATCAGCAGTGTTTTTTTATTTTTGTTTTTTGCTTGCATTCATAGTTAAATTCACAGGACAAGCTTTCATGGGTTCTACCCAAGCAGATTTGATTATTTAATTCAATAATTAATTTCTTATACACAAGTATAGTGCAGTGAAAGTGTCTTCCAATCCACATTGTGGGAGCATGTATCAGAATAGTAATGCATATTGTGTAGATATAGGTATTGAAAATTACTTAATTAACCTAGATTGTAAACTCTTCGGTGCAGGGTCCTCTCCTACTGTGTCACTGTCTGTATTCTGTCATTTGCAACCCCTATTTAATGTACAGCTCTGCGTAATATGTTGGCGCTATATAAATCCTGTTTATTAATATTAATAATAATATTATTAATAATAATAATAATAATAATAATAAAGCTAGTTTGATTATTTGAGATTTTATGAATTGGGTTTATATTAAATTGTATGAGAAGCTAATATACTAGACTCCAGAGGTTTTTTAAATATTCGAACATCCTTAAAATTGTTTTTTAGTTTCATCCGATGTTCCAATGTTCTCTTGTGCCAGAGGTCAAAATCTTTTCACTTACTTATCTTGACAGTAGTTATTAATAAATGAATTGCATGGATGAAAGCTACATACCCCAGTCTCATAAATTGGATTGTCAAACTCTGTTTCCACTGTTATCTGGCTGTAAGGATGTGAATACATGAGAGGAAGGCGAAGGCTAGAATAATATCTGCACCTGGGAAGAGAAAATTACAATATTATACTGATTTATTAGAGAAATATAGCATAACAATTACTTCTTATAATTTATTTAAAAATTTGCTCACTTAACGATTTATGTAGTTATCACTCCTAAAATGACTAGTGTAAAGGGTCAACCCACCCGAACTGATCTTATCTTAATTCTGGACACATGGACTCTGTGTTCCTGGAAATCTATGTGTGTTCTAGCTACTCCTGTTTCATTCACCATAGCAAAAATGTAAATAAAACCCATCTAAGATAGAAGGACATTTTGATATTGTCTCCTGGATCCCTGGGAATTGACCCCTGGTGTGTGGCCTGAACTCTCTTGTTGGCTGCCTGCCAATACTACAATACAACACATAGGAACAGAGACTTGTGAAGTCTTCAGGATCGCAGCATGGATGTTAGTGTTGGTATGATACAATGATATGTTGCAATATTACATTGGTCAACAAAAATTTTCTTGCAAAAAAAGAATAAAGTCATTTTAGGTTATGTTTGATGCACAGATTCCAAATATGGTATTGGTTTTGCTAGATTGGCTCTAGTTTTTGAAATAATGACCTCAATAATAACCTCATAGAAAACCAATGAAACATGAAAATTAAGCAAAATGAAACCAGACATGCTTACATATACAAAATTAATTTTTTGAAACACCTAATGTCAATAAATTCTATCTTCAGTATATTTACAGAACTAATCACAAAGAAGTCATTGAAAAACTCAGCTTGTATGATTTCCTTTTATGCTGATGATCAGGACAAGGCCATTATGTGTCTATCCCATCTCCCCTGATACCTTTCTTCCATCACCTTCATATCTTGATGGAACCTCTTCCCCTTTTCCTCGCTAAAATCGCCAAGGTTTTCTGGAAAGTTTTGCCAGTGGCTATGGAGGCAGTGTACCTTTATGGTCATAGTATCACCCACATTTTTAAAGTTTAAGAGCAAGTTTTGTACCAGTTCTTCATAATGTTTTGCTTTATGGTTACCTAAGAAGTTCTTGATAACTATGACATAACTGTGCCAGGCAGAAGCTTCATGTAACTTGTGAAATTTTAATCATTTATCCAAATCTGGGGTCCGTCAAAGATTCCTGCTTTTAGTTTTTCAGTACTCAATCCCGGAAAGAATCTACAAACATATTTGAAGCAATCACTGTCCTTGTTCAGAGCTCTAACAAATTGCTTCATTAATCCCAACTTTATGTGTAGTGGAGGGAAAATGATTTTATCAACCATTGGCTCGTTAATGATGTTCTCTGCAACTTTTTTCATGTTTTCCCTTGGAGGCCATGTCACTTTTTTCCAGTGATCCTGCTTTGCTCTACTATTCCACAAGCAGATGAAACATGGAATTGATGCATAGCAGCTGCCAATATGCAGTAAAACAGATTTCAAACTGTCTATGAAAAGCTGCCAGTCTTCTGCTCGGTATTCTGGTACTCCCTTTAGGAGCTAGTAGTCCAGGGATGTTACAACAGTACACAAAGTCTCCATCTTCACTGAAATATGGTAGGAATGTCACCTCTCATCCTATAAATCATTTTTTTAACTTCTGGTCTCAGACAGTTCTTTGCTTTTAGCCTAGATACTAAAAGTTCAGATACTTGTTTTGACAGACTTAGGTCATGCATTAAATCATTTAACTCTTCCCTCATATTCACTTCCACTGCTAACTCCTGGATTACACTACAAAACCTGTATATCCTCCATGTCGGATACAGGAATATCAGGGAGTGTACTGAACACTGGAATGGGAGTATCAGCACCATGCGGCGCAGGTTGTCTTGCTGATTCCAAATCAGGGTATTCCCACTTGTTTTTCTTGTAACAATTCAAACCTTTTACATTCACAGCACAAAAATAACAATCATTATGATGATTTTTGGGCTCTTGCCATACCATAGGTACACTAAATTTAAAATTTTTCAGTTTTCCATTTTTCCACTGATGTAGACTCTCTACACAAGTAGGGATGAACAAGCACATTTATTAAATTTGGTCTCGCGACGAATTTGGTCGTGTTCCTGGATAGAGAAACTCTACCCAGGAACACATACTACAGGGCGGCAACAACAATCAGGGGAGCGGAGCTGTTGCCTTCCCTGATTGCTGTTGCAGCCCTGTAGTATCTGTTACTGGATCGAGTTTCTCTATCCAGGAACACAGTGTGAGTCTCGCTGGCTGCTCACGAATAAATACAGCGTGGGAAAAATCCTCTGATTTTTCCCATGGCCACGTTCATTCATAAACACAAGCTGCATGACTCACTCTGAGAGGAGGGATATCGTGGCTGCATTTATGAATGGAGCCGTGAGAATACTCCTCTCAGTGAGATCCCCGGGAACTATAGGTCAGAATGAGGGCTTGCCTGTAGTGCCCAAGAATTGCTCACCAACAGGAGGATTCCCACGGCTGTATTTATGAATGCAGCCACGATAATCCTCCTATAACAATTTCATGGATTTCAGATGGTTTTCCGAAATTTCGCCAAAATTTTGCAGACCCATCGGAACTTCGAGGAAAGTTTCGCGAGAATGCCAGAGGCATTCTCATTCATCCCTATACATAAGTTTTGCATACCATATGGGGAGCCCATTACCTATCCTGATCCCCCAGTTTATTACCAAAATATGCAATATATGCTTGTCTCACAAATTCTGTAATGTTTCTTGTTTTGCTTTATGTTTATTATTTAATTTATGTTTATTATTTAATGTTTATTCTCTGTTTTGCTGAGAATATTCACCACAAAAGTAGCAAAATACACTAGGGTCATTTAAACAACTTCTTGAGGAACTCATATTCCTGTAAAAAAGAAAATGTATGAACAAAAAAGGCAAATGAAAGTTTTATGAAAATAATGCTACATTTAATATATAAAATGCAAAACAGGCGTGTAAATAAAGATTGATAATATTATGCTGTGTTAACATTTGTTGTTGGTAAAATCGTCTATTCCGATTCCTGTATCACAAGAACTGGAGCCAATTCAATGAAAATTATGTCATTTCTGGATTCAACAGACAATATCTTGAAAAATCCTTGGCAAGTGAAAAAAAATGAGCTCTGTTATCATTGAAAGCAGTTTCTAGTAACATTAAAGTTACAGATTCAATTGTGAATGAATTATAAATTGATGTTCTAACATGGCTGAAGTATAAGAAAATGATATGCAGTAAGATAGACGTGATACTAATAACTTCTTTTTTTTCAAAGTCTTACCACAATTTTTTGCAGTTATACAATGGTAACTAATTATGACTGCAGTGGTGTTCAAGCACATTTCACTTTTCCTATGCAATATCTTTATGAAGTGGTACAATTCTCTTGCTTTCAACAAAAATAAATACAGTTGGCTGTACAAGAAGGTACTTGGCACGTGTCTCTTAAGTGGGTGCTGGCATGGATCTTTGCTGTTTTACAATGCTACACCAAAAGATGAACTTTCAGCATCCAAGAAATATCTGTGAGTTTGGAAAACTTGGTTCTCTGCTGAGCTTTATGATTCCATATGATAGCCCATATATCACTATTGTGTCCTGTAGAAACTGGTGAATGAAACCACAGTATGCAGTAGGGAAGAAGGCATTTGGCACTCCTGGAAATGGCAACTGTAGCACTTGAAGATCTGAATTGTCTTCACTATAGAAGAATCAGGGCAACCTTTGGATCTGGACCTTTGGACCTTTGCATAGTGACAGAATTCCTTATAATACAGTTGGAATCTTGGGGAATGTGAAGAAGAAGGATGGCAATATTGCCACCATGCCTATATCCCATTTTGGTCTTAATCCAGCTTCGATTAGGCCTTTTGGGCAGTTTTTAACAAGAAATGGTTTTAATCTTTCACAGAAATATACAACTTCACAAAACAGCTGCACCTTTCCGCTTTCAAACTAAATACAGTATATCTACTTCAGCTAACAGTACCATTTATTGCATTAGATTGCTCTAAACTTGGCTGATTGTATTCATCTGAGGCATATAAACTGTTTTTTGTATAAATGTGCTGCAATTGAGGGGTTTTCCAGCAACTGGTTAAACTGTTCAGTAGTTGGAGTTCAACATAACCCTTTGATAACTTGCTGATTTCCACTTTAATATGTTCACGCCTCAGTAAAATTGTTTTCAGACACAATTTTTTCAGTTGCGATGCTGTCTGTGAACTTTGTTTGTCTCAATGTCACAGCACTAGAGAAGGATGTACCGTATGAGAGCGTTATTAAAGCCTTCAGCAAGTCACTAAGTACATGTTCTAGCTGGAAAAATACAAGCAACCTTGAACATAAACAAAAGTATCCAACATCAGAGCACACAGCAACCTTGAGAAGTAGTACGATTGAATAACAGCTAGTAAATATTACTTTTCCTGCAGACAGAACATTCTACATTAATAGCATGCATACACAGTACACAACAGAATGAGAACAATATATTCAGATCATGTCTTTTTAAAACCTGGTCATTTATTAAACATCAGTTTTGTTATTTGACTATAAAAGCTGGTTTTAGTTTATTTGGGCTGCTGCATGGTGTTCATTTATTTTACTTCAATTTATGTATCTTTTTTATCAGTGGTGCCCAACTTTTTTTCATCTGGGGGCCACTGTTGACATTGAGATAAACCTTGTGGGCCACAATGCAAACAAACATTAAAGATGTACGTTTACAACCAGTATAGTTTTATTATAAAATGAAATTAATTTGAAATGTTTCAAGTTACCGTAACATAACATGCACCAAAAAAAAAGAAATGACAATTCAAGAATTTCTGCACTCACCATTTGATGCTCATTTTATTAATTAAAAATACAAAACTAAATCTATTATACAGTGCTGACTGGACATATATTGCTCCCCGCTCACCATTCCTGTACTACAGGGCAGAAACTACACCATACAATGTGACCTGTCAGTTATAGGAGGCCACTAACCCAAAATCTCTGCAATGGATACTTCCAGAGAAATGCAATTCATGTGACAGATAGCCAAGGGGTACATGTTCTTACTACTAAATCTTGAGGTCTCCTTGTTTCTGAAAATGTGTGACAAGATAGAACGGTATGACAGGTATAGTTTTTCATATCTTGTGATGGTGCCATAGTGAGGACATTTTAGGGGGAGATATCCACAAGAGTCCTGCACTTGCAGTTAACTTACCTTTTTCTACAGAGAAATTGGTGTTCATAGAGAGTAAGGAGATAGCTATGTGTGACAGGGTAGCATGATATGATGGGTATAAAATTTTATTAGGGTAAGGGACAAAAGGCATTTCCTACTGGCTCTCACATTTCCAGTTGTCAACATCCCTCTGTTCCAGCAAAATTGGGAGTCACTGAAGGTAAGTGGTCAGCTACATGTAACAAGCACCCCACCAGCTGCTCAGTCCGTCTGCAGATTTGACTCCAGGGGGCACTGAGCAGTACTGAGCATCTCCCCTTATGCAGGGTTCCATGGTATGAGGAAGGGGTAACTGCACCGCAACCTCACCGCCAGTCTAAACGCAGTCTTGAAGTTTTGTGAACAAGCAAGTATATATTTGGGCACCACAGCACAGAGTGAAGTGACAGTACCCCAATGATCAATGCCATGGAGGTGGGACTCCGGGGGTCCCTAACCTGCAACTCAATTTGGGAACCAAGGTCTTGAAATAGCCCCCCTGAATGTGAAAATAGCCCTGCTTGTTATTAGGATTTTATGCTTGTGACCCCCTACCTAGCAACTTGTTATGTTTAAGGGGGCTGAAATTTAGTAGTTAGTTTTAGTTTTAGTTTAGTAGCAGCTCTCAGGGCCTCCTGTGTATCCTGAAAATATCACATTTCTATGCCACTCAGTGTGGAAGATTTGAAGGTTTACATGGGGATAAAATTGATTTGTTCTCTAATAGAAGATCGGTTTTCTTTAAATATAATTAATTAACATGTGGCTTAAGTGTTCTTGATTACTAGCACTTGTGCCATTTGTAGCTGGTACATTAGCAGTGCTTCAATTCAGAAACCAACGGCGTTCTAGTAGATTACAGAATCGATCTTTCATAAGAAAGCACCAACACTAAAACATGGCTGTACAGGCAATCCTAGATAGTTTTGAAGAAGGTAAGGTAAATGAAAGAACAGAGAGTGTCTGAAGCAATAGCCTGATTTGACCTTTTCCACAATTTTTTTTTTTACAATTTTAGACTGAATGATACTTGCCGTCCATATAGGTTTGGAAATGAAATTACTTGTGAGTATCTCCATCTAAAATGTTATTAGTCATACCAGGCTAATGTATGTAATTAAGTAAACCTCAATGTGTTAATTGCTTGTTCTGTGGACTGCAGTAGGTGCAATGTTTTATATTGTTTTTAGGTCAAGGAATATATTCACATCATACATTCAATTATCTCTAAATAATCAGTAAAGTTTAAAATAGAATAAATAAAAAATAATATTTGTGGGTGTCCTAATTAGGGTGAAATCTATTTGAATATATATTGCATCAGTACTGTAAATGCTCTCCATTAACCCTTATCCCACTAAACTACTTTTAATACTCATGTCTCAGTAGATAAAACCATACTGCAGGCTTAGGTTTAATTTATTGTCTTCATTTGTGTTCTTATGATTTTTTAACTAAATTTATGGTACCAAAAAATAATGCCTGATGTAATAGTTAGGTATTTAAACATGGTTTATCATGATCCCATAGGCATCCTTAGCATAATATAATTTGTGATATTTGTACAAATGGAAGCCTACAGATTTGAAGTCAATCTTTTTTTAAAAAGCAATCATGATATTAATGGCAACTTTGCCATCTAAAGAAAGCACTTGTTTGTCCCCATAGCATTACTCTCTTGCTGTCTTAAATGCTGCAGATGTAGGAGCCGGGAGTATAAGCAAAGTAAGTTTGTGCTCTGTTACTTGTCCTCAAGCTGGCAAGATTCTACAAGTCTCTGTCCCCCTAGAAGGACATGACCCTTATCATGTTTCACAAAAAAACAGCGAAAAAGTAATTTCTTATATAGCCTAGCATTTACAAAGCAAATGGCCCCTCTTATTAGGCACATACATAAACAAGCAAGGCCTATATATGCTTTAAATAAGTCTGATCCTTGTCTTTAAAGAGAGATTGAGGGTCTACACCTCTTAGTTGCAGATCAGTGGATTTTTAGGGTCCTGCGCACCTTTTTATTTTTAAAATATACCTACACAGTCCTAAATGTGTGGTTGGCATCCTCATAAAATTTGAAGGAATTTCAGAACTAAAATGTGCTATTGTTTATAATAGACCTAAAAGATACAGTTCTGTATCCCCGATAAGCCATTCCCAGTAGGGAAACAGCTTTAGCTATATCAGGATCATTATGTCTTCATATTTTAAACATCAATCCACAGTACATGTTATTTGCCTTGTTAGCCATCACTCATCCTGGGCAGCTCTCGAGTAAGATATTTATGAACAGTGTTTAGCCAACAAGTCTGAATGCTAAATTACCTACTTACCTAATTTTAGGAATAAAATTTAAACCTAAAAATCTGAAATCTACAGCCTGGAGGTGATAGTTTTTCTAGAATCAAAGGTTGATACACACAAAATGATATATTATGATGATTGACATGAATTCAGTTGCCATACATAGTGGTTACGTTTACCATCCAATATATAATCATTTATTTTCTTGTACTGTATCTCCCAAATTACCTTTTCACTGTCATGTAGAAACTGCATTCAATATGATGTGTAAATACTAAAAACTGTCCACTAGGTGTCAGCCTTGCCATACAATTGCAGTAACTAGTTTTAGACATTTTTCTAATTCAAAAGTAGAAACAAGTATTCAATTTTAATGCTTATGTAGTCTTATTATTAAATTTGAACTCAGAGCAAATATAAAGTTTCCAATAACATGAAATTAACTTTTTTATGGCTTCTAGTTGGTAAAGGCCTAAATAATATTTTGTAGTCTTTCATTTAGCATCTGCTTAGTCTTTGTAAGAGCAACTTTTTCCATTCCCTGTGTGATACATTTTGATAGCCTGTGTACACAAGGCTGTCTAATACAATACATATCTTTGTAGTCCTTAACATTGTTAGAACTCCAAGTGCCGTCACCTTACTGTAATTCCGGAGTAGTGCTTGCTCTGCTACATGTTTTGGCATTTAGGTCTGGTACCTCTTGGCAGGAACATGTGACTATACTCTACATGAACATTCTGTATGACATTTTGAGGCTGATTTACTCCTAACTCTTCTAGTTTTGTTGCTGACTACTCTTAAGTAAGCATGATTTTGCTTTGCTGGATACTGTCTAGGTGGGCATCTGAATACAAATTAATGGCCATTAAGCATCCTGGAAGGCGCAATGAAGGCTGGGCTGCCACATCTAGTGACTGTATATTTGGGTCATGGACAGGCTGGAGACAAAATTTTGCACAGGTGTAAGTCAGACACCATGCAGCAGTTCCAGGTAGACTATTGTGGAGTATGAGTGACCGAAAACAACTTGAACCTTAGACCGGAGGTTGCTTTGTTGTTTATATGTGTGCTTGGCTGTTAGTGCAATGCAAAGTCGTTGAATAAAGGACTATTCAGCAAGATTTAGAAAGCACAATAAAAGTTCCTAAAAATAACTCTTCACTCTTACACTTCACTGAATCTGATTAGCAAATGTATGGTTGATCTGCATGTTTGCCCATAGGGACAATTTGCTGTTTACAGTTGCCTCTAGCAAAATAGATGGTCTGTCACCATGCTTAGTGTAAGTGGGTTTTATCAGCTCACTATGACAATCGCTCTGCCAATAAAACGTTATACTGATTATACTGACGTACCTTGTAATATAAATGTACGCTCCTCCCAGCAAAACTGAAATGATGACAACAGGGATGAATATTGCTAATGCCATATTTCCTCCTTCTAAAGACGTTTCTGCAGCAGCTTCTGCCACTGTGCAAAGTACAGAAAACATATGCGTTACAATTCACATGACATTTTTTACAGAACAAAAATACTAGTGATAAATTTGTTTTGAAGAATGAAGGCAATAGGTACTGCAACCTTGAATAAAATAATCTACAAAACAAAGAAAATGATACATAATATAATGTTGGTGATTATTTTAAAGAGACCCTGTCACTAACTTGAGCAATAAGCAATTTGTGCCTCTCGGGTCAGTTTAACATCACCAACACCAATTACTTTTTTGGCCATCTATAAGGGAGCCATTCTTTCCACTGACCACCAAAATAATGTGCTGTGAGCAGTGGATATAATAAATATAGAAGGGATTACCTGAAGAAAGTTATTTCAAGGGGACCCCGTGTTAAGAAGGTCCATAAACACTGCGTGTCACTTGAGAACAGCTCGGAGTCTGCTGGGGCTGCTGACATTACATCCGAAGTGACAGTACCCAGCAGAAGTCTCATGACTTTTGGATGTCTACACAAGGTAGGCAATTACATGTAAACAACATGTATAAAATCTATTAAAGCACCATATAAATCTAAATGAGGAGTATATTCAAATGAAGGTCTGATGACAGGATCTCTAAGGAAAGGCGAATGACATACTTAGCCTTTGTGACTTTCTACTGGTCAACTATGTTGTGACAACTTGTTGTCTGACTTATCCCTGACATTTACTTTGACAGCTTTTGACAACCGGTGGCCAAGATTTTGTCATTAGGCACTTGGAATTGAAGAAGACATAATAGGTGTTATCTTGTTGTCATTGTTCTATGGCATGATGACATGATAGGACTTCAGTAAAGGTCATTCTCCAATGTTTTTACATTCTTGTATTGTCTTGTTACAACTGCTATTTCTTCTCGTAAAAACAGCTGCAAGATTTGTGTCTAATGTGTGTGTGTTTTTTATTATTTTATTATATATGTCAAATAGTGTTATCTGTGTATCAGAATTATTTAACAAAAAAAAAAACTAACTAACAGCCTTATTTTACTAACAGTAATAAAAAATCCATAACTGAGAGTTGTCACAACAGGAATAGAAAGGAAATCTAATAGGAAAATGTGTTGCTCTTCCACAGGTCTAAATTTCTCTTTTGTGTCAACAGGACGAAAAAGTTTAGGGAAATCTCCCCAATGGGAAAAAATAGGATGATGTTGCTGTTTAAAAGGCATTTGCATATATATAGGGCCTGACTTATTAAAGCTCTACAAGTCTGGAGAAGATAGACTGTCCACCAACCTTGAATGGATTTCCTACAAATTATTTTCTATTGGTGGTAAATGTTTTTTATTCTGGACCAGATCTATCCTAGGTTTGCTGGATCATCCAGGTTCTCCCATGATAGTCTATTTTCTACAGTCTTGGAGATCTTTAATAAACAAGGCCAAAAATGTCCAATTATTTGCTAAAATGTGGATAAAAAACGATGACCTGCATTACTAATAAAACTGCAAATAAATATATAGAATCCTGGGGCTCCTTTGATGCTGCATTACATTATACTAGACATGGTGCTGGTATCCTCAATGCAAAAAGGGAATAATCAGACCTTGTCATGCCGATATACACCTATATACTCTTCAAGATTCTGTAAAGTTAAGAGAGGAGTCTGTCCAGAATGGGTTCCTTGTATCCACATTCCCAAGCCTTGTGAACAGTATAATGTTATTTATATATATATGAAATCGTTATACCTATTGTAAAGTAAATTCACAGGAGCCACCCAGAGATCTATTAACTATTATTTGTAGAAGGTTTATGAATGTAAATCAGTTCATTTTCCATATTAATTTTCACAGTACATAAATCATGTGAATAAATTATGCGATATTAAGAAACAATCACATTAAAACTTTAGGGAATCAAGCCTAATGTCTTAACTGGATTGGAAACAATGAACAGATGTGAAAGATCCTAAAATCCACCAGCACATTGAATTGAAAATTCACAATGGCAGTGTACATTATAGATGATACTTATTAAGAACTCCAGCAGAAAAATATTGCTAGAGAGACAAAAAAAAAAAGTAAAAGCGGTCATACCTGGTAGACTTTGTAGCACCATGTATACAATGGTTTTAGAGTGTATTGCAAGAATGCATGAGTATATGCCCTGTGGACCATTGGGAAATCATGTAGAACTGGCAAGCTGGTGCCACACTATTACAGACAATATGGGAATATAGGCAGATCGGGATGTGCTGGGTTACATTTTTCTGAAATATTATATTTTATCGACCAGTATATGATGACATATATCTAAGTATTCTCAATTTCTATTCCACACCAGAACAATGTTACATGAGAAAATATGATCTTTCAGTTTTATGCTGATGACATTTGCTAAAGAGCACACATTCCATTTGGTTGCATAACTTCAGACACTTACCTTGCAATGCGTGTTCAAATCTGTCCTGTGTAGCTACAGGAAATAAAACGGAAAATCCATGACTTTTAAAACTTATTTCGTGAAATGACTTTTTATAACGGTCATAAGAGTTTATATACAGAGCTGATATGAACCAGTGGAGCAGACTTTAAAATGTTGCTTAAATGAATTTTATCAATCTGACTTTGCATTTTACATTTTGTTAGGATAACTAAAAATGGGTGAGTCAAATGTTTTATTTTCTTGTTTTCCTCCAGATTTTTTCATGCTTAAAATACCCTCCTAGATAGGTGTGCATAGTTCAGAGTTGCAATTCTATACTATTTTATTCTATTTTATATCACATGTTCAGGTCAAAGACTTAAGGAAAGAAACACATTTGTGTTTCCAAAAGAGAAAATACAATTTTATGTGAAATACTGTAATTTGCATCGTAAAGAATAGTATTCAGATTTGCTGGCAAACAGTAATCAACCTTGAAGTGAGCCTGTACAATTGCATGGAAGTTCCGCTTTATCTAAGTGCACAGTGGCAAATTGTAATGTAATGCATTGCAACCCATTATGCTGTAAAAATATGCAGCATGCACCATTGTTGCTCAGTGCACACAAATACAGTCCAATGGACATTTAAAAGCATTGATTTGTATGTGTTTTTGTGCTTGTTGGTGTAAATCCTCAATTGCTTCAAAGTGTCTGCAGCTGCAGAGGTTATTGGGTGTTTATGTCTAAGCTAAGTTAATATTTAAATGGTAATATTGTAGCCATACCAATCATCTTTTATTGTGACTAACAACAACAAAAATAGTTTATTCTGCTATCTTAAAAATAGAAGATTGCAATTTATCCCCAAACACAATTTAGCACCAGCTAACCTGTTTTTTAGTTTAAAATAGCAGTATATCTAAACTACTGGTCGTTCTCTAGGAGGAATATCAAAGAACTGCCAGCTCAATTCTCTTAGAATCAATACATCAAGAATAAGGTTTCCATGCAAAGAAGTAAATGCATGTTCTTGGCTGTTGAGTTTCGAAGATCGTATAACACCGCGGGTGTCATTTATCAACCTGTTACTGATTAATGAGGTTGTTCTGGCTGCAGGTTTAGTCTATTTGAATGGGAGCTGAAGACAGAACAGCCACATTAAGCAATAATGGAGTTTGATGACTTGTAACTCCTCCTATTGCTCTATATAAATACTCCATAAAAAACGCAGCTGGGTCAATTACACTAAAGTATTGAGTCTAAAAGATGTGTTAAAAATACCTCTTGTTCTCAGTAACCCTCCACTGACCACAGAACATGCTAAGAAATGTAATAGGATAGCTGATACATTTATGTTAAAGGAATAAAACTTCACTTCAAAGTCAATTACTGTTTGTAGATTAAAAGATTAGTAAACAAGTTACCACTACCATTCAAAATTGCAAACTGTACCCATATATGTACAGAATCTGATGTTTTAATTTGCTATTAGGTAAGTCACTTTGGAAAAAAGGCTTAAATATATTTAATATATATATATGTGTTATATTTTATTTATAAACCTTTTATGATTTTGTTCACTCTAGTTCAGTAAATAAATACTGCATGCAAATATCTTATATTTACCACTTGCAACCAGCAAATGAAACATTCAGGGCTACTCAGCAGCTCTTTACCAAATTGCTTTTATATTGTGAGTAGATTTAAATGGCAAAAGAATGTTTTGAAGGATCCACCCTTTACCACTTTTCTATCAGATCAGCAAGTAAGAAGACAGTGCTCTGTTAGCAAAGTGTTTTGGAAGCACCCCCATTAACTATTTAGGTGTAAATTAAAATAGGATACAAATTTGATCAATTTACAAACTAATAAACATTTAAAATGTATAACAAAATTGACCACAAACCATGATGATTTCCCTTTAATACACATAGATATGTTTTCATCCGCACCAGGCATCTATATAGTCTACATCTATAGTAAACAGCCACAATCTACTTTTCTGACGGGGATGTGATAAACTGGAACTCACACCTCATATCCACATGAGATGGATAATACAGTACTGAAGATCCTACCCATTGGCATACACAATATATAAGGCTTAGTGCACGTACCTAACCAGAACTTTATCTCAATAATCTTTTAATGGACAACTTCACTTTTACCTTGGCCAGTTCCACAGTAATGACTGCTATGAGTTGTGCAGATGTGCTGTAAAAGTTTAAAGGGGCATAGGCACTTTTTTTGAACACTGGGCAGGACCACCCTGTGGGGATCTTAGAAATAGTACTAAAGGTAAGTGCCTAGCTGTGTGGAATCCACAGAGGACAATGAAGGAAAATTTTAATTTCATTTTACCCATATAATTAAACCCAAAAATATGATAATTCTCTCCTCTTTTAGGTAAAAGAGGCCACTTGGGTTGGTATGCATTTATTAAAGCTCACTGCAAAAGAACCCATCAGTTTAAACTGCCATTTTGGTAAGTTCACAATACATTTTTTTTACCAAAATAAAAAGTGTTCTAAATATTAAAAAAGGGAGAAATCTGACTAGCTTGCTATAGCACTATTACATAAGTCAACAAGTACATACCCTTACAGGTTGATTTAATAAAATGAAATCTCCTGTAAAAAGCTTTATTGCATAATACTTGTAAAAATGTTCAAGCTACTACAATTAGATGCTTACATTATGCCAGATGCTGTATACTATTCTGTCCAAAGCAGACACTGTTGGATAACAAGTTATACAACTCTTTTAAGTGTAGAAGCATTTGTTTTGTGGAATCTAGCAGAGATTGTCTCACTTTTAATGTCTCTGCTGGGTGACATGGAATGCGTTGGAGGTTGAAAAGACCATCTGCTTACAAAGGCCAATTCAGGATAAAGAATCATTTGATTTTAAAGAACATTTACTTGGTAACATATCAACCAGTACGTTTCCTGCTAAAACTTGAAGTGTTAAGGTCTAGGAGATGGATTTGTCAGTAAAAAAACATTTTTATTTCACAGTTCTGTGACATAACATGATTTATAGGATTATTCTTAAAAGTCTGTCTTTCACTGCTGGGCAAATGTAAGTTAATCTAATGAAACCTCTTTGATGCTAAGAGGGCATAACATAACATCCTTTAGCACTTTTCTCTGTTTTCTAGCCCAGTATTTATAGATTCAGAGGACGGGGCAGACCAATGCTGGCCATGCACATTACAATTTTTAGACAATTTCAACACTTTTGAAAAACAAATTGACCAGGGCAACCAAAAACTCAATAGTTTCTATCGTTTCTCAGTTGTAGTATAAACTGTTCATGGTAGCCTAATGCATAATTGATCAAAACCGGGAAAAACAAAAAAAAAGCAGTTGCTCAGTACCTTTGCATATAGGAAGAGGTCCACTCCACTGAGAAGGTTGACCTAGAATGCACTTAATAGTTACTTCTCCCATCAGTTCAAAGCCTTCATAGCACATAAAAGTCAGTGATTCTCCAGGAAGATAGAGTCTTTTGTACAGAATTTGGTAGCCATTTTCTGGTAGACCGGGATTGTCACACGCAAGGGATTCTTCAGCTGCAAAACATACAATAACTGAAATGTATCTAATAACACAAGGTTTCAATTGATAGTTTTAATGAAAATATATAGTGGTTTGATATTAATTTTCTTTATTGTAAAATTGTTTTATGTTTAAGCCATTTGAATATGAAATATTGCATTTTTCATATTTAGTATTTTGTTGGCAAGCTTAAGGCAAGATTGTAAATACCATCATAGCCCATTGTTGCAACTAGTTTCTAATAGCAAAAGTTTATATTACACACATAATGAATGACTGAATGAACCTCTCTCTAAATGTTTTCAATCCTGGACCAGATCCATTCCTGGTTTGCTGTATCACCCAGCTTCACTGATGAAAGTGTATCTTCTCCAGTCTTGGAGAGCTTTATTAAATCAGGCCCTGAATACGGTGGGTTAAGCAGAAGCAGCCTACAATCATGAAGAAAGAGCTAGACTTTCCTATTAAAAAGCCTAGCATGCTCTGCAAACTGTGTGTCATATATGCTCTCTGTATAGGGACCTTTATAGGAAACTGTACATGAAAATGTTTGTTTAAATTACATGGGTTTTGCATAAACATAAACATTTATAAAAATGCAAAACTGAAAACAGGGGAAAAGCAGGTCTAAAGTAGGTCAACTGCAGGTCATATATAATGAATCCTAAAAAAACTCAGAAGTGTTTCAAACTACTTTCAAACAAATGCCACTGGCATAGGGTAATATTTTTTTTCCACTGTTTTTTAAAAACAGTGATATCAAAGATCAGTATGATTGTATCAGTATACTTGTATGGGTATTCTTATCTAAACTTGTATACATAAAAAAAAAGATTTTATTTTAAACTGAACTAAAATGTCAGAAAATGGGCAAATGGGCAGCATGGTGGCTCAAAGGTAAGTGCTCTGGCATTTGCAGTGCTAGGTTCCGGGTTCAAATCTCGGCCAGGACGCTATGTGCATAGAGTTTGCAGGTTCTCCCTGTCTCTACGTGGGTTTCCTCCCACATTCCAAAAACATGCAGTTAGGTTAATTGGCTACGTCCTAAAGTTGACCTTAGATTGTGAAAAAAGACATATGACCGAGGTAGGGACATTAGATTGTGAGCCCCTTTAAGGGACAGCTAGTGACATGGCTATGGACTTTGTACATCACTGCATAATATAATGGCGATGTGTAAATACCATGTAATAATAATAAAACATGCACTATTTCAGCACCATCTTGATGGCCATACATGATCAGCATTTCAATAATAAGAAATAACATTTGTATATAGTAACTTGCCATTTTATAGTATTCTGGAATTCTCTTTTTAACTGAAATTCTCCTTAAAGCTCCACATTTAAATTTTTAATGCTTTAAAAGCCTTTGGCTGGCACTAGAACCTTAGTTAAGTAAATTGTAGGGGATTGTTAGTTTACATAGGCAATGCCATTTAAATGCAGGATATTTATGGGCACATAAAAGCAAAATTAGTACCCATAAACTAATATTTTACTGCCTTTAGTCTATAAATAAATGCAGCAATAAATAGGAAATCATTTTAATTCCATATCATCATCCAATATGTGCATTAATAGTAGTTTGTCTCCATTGTCTAATTTAATGTAAGGTTTGCTTTTAATTTACTAGTACCATAAACACAGAATACCTTCTTTAATCTGTAGATGGAGACATTTGGTCTTGCTTGAATAACTCTCCACCATTCTGACAAAAGACTGCAGAACAATGGCTAAATATTTTCACTCCCAAAATGGACATAATAATGAGACAGTAAATTACAAGGACAAAAGGAAGAGTCAAATTTGTTGACATTTTGACACACTGGCAATATATAATTATATGGGTGTTTCCCTGTATTGATTTCTTGGCTATCTCTTTGATGCAGTAAACATATTGTGACAGCTGTAATCAATGCATTCAATAGATCTGCTGATATGATGGAGGCTGAATGTTGGTGAGTCACCTCCAAACAAACAACTCCATTCATTATTTCAGGCTGAAAGAGAGCACATACTTTGAAAGTGTACATTATAATGAACAGCACTGTTCTCTTCTGAGGATGACAGTAATAACTGACTGTAATTATATGTGTGATAGACAGATATTTACGCTTGTCTTATAATTCACTTTTGTTGGGAAACAAGTCACAAGGCATCATGGCAGTTAAGGACGATGTATACCAATAATTTTAGCATTATTTTAAGACTACTTTTTAAAAAAATAGAAATCTGTAAACACTTGAACCAAAGATGTGCCTCCTTGTTTTTGAAAATACCCTGCACCCAAAACTGACTTTTTTAATATTGCTAATAGACATTCTAAATGCAGAAGTTAAAGCCCATTGCAGATGCTAAAACAGCTGGGTAAAGCCCCTGAATCTCTGGATTTGTTAACTAAATTATGTCTGGTAGAAGAACAAACTTGTATGTGAACCTAAATATCCGGACATAGCACACAATTTCTATATCAGGGCTGTCCATCACCTTTGTAGTCTGCTACATACAGACAAGAATTAAAAAAAATATTTCAAAATAAATATTTTTCTGACTCTTTTTATACAACCCCTTAATAAATTCACTGTTGTCTTTTAGAGAAATACTAAACATGTGTTTATACTCTAGAACAGCCTTTCTCAACTTTTATGACGTGGGCGAACTCTTGAAATTACCAGGTTTAAGGGAACCCCTACTATAAAAACTATAATTCACAGCTCAAAGTATGTTAGCATGGTGGTCAGTAGGAAGAATGTCCAGTGATTGCTTCTGTGAACGTTAGATTCACTGTTCTATGAATAAAATTATCAGATACCTCAAGGTAGTATTATCTCTGCACTTGAGTTATCAACCTACCGGAGCCCTACTTAGCCATTGGGTTATGGGGTTTATTAAAGTGATTAATAGAACATCCTAAACTATATGTAGTCATTTTTACTGATGATGTTTTTAATCCTCTTAATTTAAAAATATAGCAGTTTGTTTTAAGAAATTTGTTGTTTGTTGAGGATTTGCATCAACTGACCGAGTACGGATAAGAAGAGCTCGTTTTGTAGTCAGTGACTAACAAAGTTTGTACATGAGGAGTAAAGCTTTCCTAAAGTAACTCCATTTGTCCTGGCTGTCACCTGTATTCTATTCTTAACTGTTCAATTAGCTGTCCCCATTTGCCGAAAATGTGTTAGTGTCATTATAGCGCAATGTAGTGTTTATTCAGCAATTGTTACACTTGAAGAAAACACAAGTTCTTCTCCCATAAAATGTAATTTTTGCTCTCAGTGAAGCTTGTCTATATTAAAAAAAAGAAATGGGTCATTGCCTTACATATTGATTTACATACATATAATTGTTTTTATAACTTGAAAAAATGTTTGTCACTTTCAAGCATAACAGAAAAAAAAGATATTGGATTTAAGAAGAGAAATTGTAGTTGATAAATCGGCACCTACACTAAATTTCCATTTAAATTGGGCTTGGATGATTCATATTTCAATACCCCTCATGGATTTCAGGGAAGCAATCCTAGGTATAAAGTTCAGAGCATTATAATTAAGGTAGAATAAATCTAGAAAAGATGCACTTTGTATCTACTAAGGGGCCACACTTGTGTTTTATAAAAATTGTAAGGCTGGGTCTACACAGAAGTTTTTAAAAATGCATGTAAACGTTCCTACTGCGTTTATTTGCGTTTTTATTAGCATTTTAAAGCTTGCCTTTAAAATGCTGGAAAATGTCTATGCCGTGCTTACCTGTGTTTATGTTTTAAGTGCTTATAAACGCCGGAAAACACCCCATTGAAATCAATGGAAGCGTTTACCCGTGTTTTTGGGTGTTTTCCAGCGTTAAGCCCGTGTTTTATTTTGTAAGCAATTTTGCAAGCAATGTTATAGATAACGCTCATGAACGTGCCTCAAGGAAACGTCCTGGTGTAGATTAGTCTATTGGAATGCATTGGAATTTCAAACATGGGCTTTTAAAGCCTCAGGTTAAATGCTGGGGAAAACATCCGTGTAGACTAAGCCTTAGAGAAGGGGACCTAATAAAGTAACCTTAAGTTAGGTTACTATACTAAACTCCTCAAGGATCCCTTAACCTATAAAGGAATACAATAAAGTGATATTTTTCTGCTGGCCACAAAATGTTGCTTGGTTTTGTAAAAATTGTCCTTTAAAGTCTGCAGAGTAATAGCTATAAGACAGTAGCTTTGTTAGTCTTAGTGTAGCTTTGTTAAGGTGCGTACACACTTCCAATTTTTATCATTCCAATCGAACGACGAACGATCGATTGGGCAAAAAATCGTTCGTAAAAAAGTAACCAACGACACCGACGAACGAGGAAAGTCGCTGGAAACGAACGACCAGACCGGCGGATCGGATTGGACGACGATCGCTGAACATCGTTCGTGTGTGCGGTCGTTCGTTGATCGTCCATGTTCAGAGCATGCGTGATGAACGAACGTCCGTTCACTTTCCTGTCGTGCACATAGTTCCTCTATCACTTAAATGATCGTATCTATTGTGTGTACAATATCTACGAACGATCGTGTCGTTATTTCTATGTGCAGGATCGGTGCTATACGATCGTTCGTGTATATCGTGCAGGGACGTTCGTCGTTCGTTTTCCGACGATAATAATTGGAAGTGTGTACGTAGCTTAAGTGTAGGTGCCGATTTATCAACTACAATTTCTCTTCTTAAATCCAATATCTTTTTTTTCTGTTATGCTTGAAAGTGACAAACATTTTTTCAAGTTATAAAACTTGAAAAAATGTAGCAGGAAGCAGTAGGGAACCCAAGATCCTGATGTCAAGTGTATTGTAGAATTTGATTTGATTTTTCATGAACAAAGCTGCAATTTACATGGGAAAAGTAGGTATGTACAATCTTTAAGATGTTTTTCCTTATTTATTTTAATTCTTAAATCACCTAGGTCTACAAAAAAAAAGGGCAACCAAAATCACCCAAAAAACAAATTCCTGGACTAGACAGGGGAATTAGATATTTACAGGAAAAACAAGGTACCCTAGTTTTATTCCAGTCTGATTTCCTATAGTTTCTTACATGGATACCAGACATGGAAATGTGACTACCTTGTCACAAGTAAAAAAGAAAAAAAAAAGGATTATACAAATTACAGAGCTCATTAGGGAAATGAGCAGCATATAAAGATGCCTAGGCTGTAATGGCCAGATTGATATCTAATAATTTGATATGATATAACCTAGGACCTAAGAACACTGTATAGTCACAGAGAGTAATTCCCAAGACAAGATATGAATTGCTTACAAACACAGTGTGGGATTTTGGATGTCCAGATTGGGGTTCCTGTCTCCCTGCTGTAGCAGGTCAGAAGAGAGCTTCCTTCAAGCACAAAGCCTGTGTCACAAGTGTACTGGATGGTAGTGCCAACGAGAAGGACTGGGTCTGAGATAAGACGAGTGGAGTGCTCTACCTCTCCGGGGTCTGTACAGTACATGACTGCAAAACAAAGACAGATATGGCAATTAATATTATCACATAAACTGCACAAATAAAATGTAATATGACACACAGAAAACGATGTGCTAACAGCTAAACTGTGTCACATTTCTAACATGTCCAACATAAAGACCATATGGACAAACATAAACACATTTCTTGGAAACCAAAAACAGTAAAAGAGTTAATAATACCGCGTTGAGTATGCGATTAGTACAGTATACAAACTCCTTGTGATATGTAAAATATGTTCAACATATATAAAATACAAGGTTGGTCTGATGCACATATGTGGTTTATGTAGTTTATGTACCAATGCATAGTAAATGGCTTTGCAAGTTATCCAATAATATAGAAAGCAATGAATGTAAAATTCAGCAAACATTCATTTTAGGTATCTCTTACTGGTACATGTATTTTTAATCATATTCACTGCAATATAAATGCTTAACCAATTTAAAGAAAAAGAAAAATAGACTTTTTAGATTTTTGTGCAGCTGAAAAGACAGGATGATTCATTAAAAGATTTAGAGAATGGTCACAGGATAAAATGTGTGAAGATTCACTTCAATTACCCAGTCATGTGAAAAGAAAATCCCTGTTTATTTGTTTCATCTGCACATAATTAGATGCTAAATGTGAATATTCACACTATTGATTGTGTGAACAATTTACAATTCCTTAGTAAATTAGCCTTACAATGTCTGCTTGAAAACATTCCTTGATCTAGCTGTAATGTGTTTACAAGGGAGACTCTTTTCAGTTTGTTAAACATGATATGCCCAATAATGTATTTTGATCCTATACATGAATATGAATTTTATATATATATATATATATATATATAATTATATATATATATATATATATATTTATATATATATAGTATTCTCCCAGAAATGTTTTTAAGCTGGGTGGTAAGGAGTTGTAGGTGCGCGGCGACCCTTGTATTGTGACCAAACTTTTCAGTAACCACCCAAAAACAACCAGGCACCCTGCTAAAAGGGCCTGTGGATAACATACATATATATATATTCATTCTTATTTTTATACCATAACAGCTGCAAGTTCTGATGAGTCTTCAAAAAATGTTAGGTGGCACGATATGTAGCATGGTTTATAGATGGAAAGGTTTAAAATGTATGGTAGGGTAGGATATGGTAATGTAAATTGTATTTTACAGACCCTTTAAGCACATATTTTCAGACATAACACAGGGCCACATTCTTCCATAAATAATATTACTGGTGGGAGATTATGCCCACAATAAATTTCTGGGTAACACTTGCTAATAACAAGTGGATGTCCACAAAGGCGAAAGGTTAAATTAGGCTAGAATCTAAAAAGGCAAAACAAAACAGATAAAAAGATGAGATGAGATGTGCAAAACTATTATATTATAAAGATGACTGGAAAGGATGACTGCCACCAAGATTAAGCAAATGTATCCCCCTATCCTCGTGTAGCACTTTCAAGACCAAAAAATATAGGTGTTTGGTGACTTTAGACTGTTTTATTGACCATGAATGTGTATTTTGGAACAATGGGCCATCACATTTTCTATCATCGATAAAATCATTTGCATGGTTGCCCATTTTGCCAGGCCAACCATTTACTGTTATTGTTTTAATTTGTAATTTCATATCATTACAGGAAGACAAATGACTATACATAAAGGCAAAATACAAGGACTAACAGTTATGCCATAGCATGGGAATTATATACTAGCACATGAGTAAAAGATGCTTAAGACACCAAAAACAAATGTTTTACAGGAATCAAAATAGCAATAATTTGTGGCAAATCCAACATCCTTTTTAATTTTTATAAAAAAATCTTCTAAACTAACTAATTTTGAAATTGTTACAGTTTCTCTGATTTTAACATTTGTGTGAGAGTCAAGGATTACTCAGAATTATGTTTTTAAATATTTTATTACTTTTCATGGAAGTTACATGAACACATGAAATAATAATGATATTATTAATAATATTAATCATATATACCAATAAGCAAAAACAAACTCAACCAACATATGTAGAAGGGAAGGAAGATCTTTGTGCAATACAATTACAAAAAGAGTCAAATAACAAACAAAAGGGCATTCACAAAAAGATTAGAATTCCACAACAAGCAACAATACATCTAAAGATAAAATAAAGAAAAATCAAAATCCTGCAGATCTCAGAAAGACAGCCTCTATTAGCTGAACTCCATATCTTCAGAAAAATCCACAGAAGATGAAAATATATTTTTAAAAAATGATGTGCATACAAAACTTCACTTAAATGATTCCAAGTCCAATTTACATCCACAACAGAGATGGTTTTAAGTGATCACTTTGTAGGGCTGAAGGTTGTAGAGGAAATGTATGAGCAAAGCTATGGCACCCAGAGCTGATGGTGAGATGTTGGTCCTGGTGAATTAAATCATGGGCTAAATTAGTACAATCAGGCAATTCAGATAACAAAATAGTGAAATTATGGCATGCCGTACTTTAGAATCCAGAAATCAATGTATTGAAACAGACAAGTCATATGTATTTCTTTTTAATAAAGAAATTTACATGGTAATTCACAAGTGCAAGTATCCAAATCATTCCTAAATGCTGTAAACCCAAAGCAAGCAAACAGAATTCATATTTTATATATCTGAATTCAGCAGAATGAATTATCAGTTTTTTTCCTGAAAAATTAGCACTCTTTAACAGATAACATAATTGACTTGACTAAATAACTAAATATGAACATATGAGCTATACAATGACTTTGTTGTTAATGGATTCTGAGTAATGGTTCTGCAATGATTCAAATAATAGCATTGTTATAACACTTATAACATCAATTAGCAAAAAGTATTATTCTGAAAATGTAACCCCAGCTATTTTTGCCTTATACCTGTACAAGAAAAGTTGTTTTTTATTCAATCAACTTTTGCTAACAATTTGGATTTCTCTTCCCAGTAATATTGATAACAAGGACAACAAGGATAACAAGGAAAAAAATATCTCCTGAAAGGGGACACAAACAACAATAAAATTCTTGCAAAAACCAGTAACAACCTGTTAGAATCCATCTTTCATCTGACCAGCTCTCTGCATTGTCATATCTAAGTGCTTGTTTAGCCATTTATGCCTGATCTTGACAAATTTCTAAAAATGTATCTAATATCTTTTTCTTCTTTATTCTATGTAGGTGGTGCAGGAATTTTGATTGGTTGCTTTAGATCAATCAACGTGTGTATTAGCACTTATTTATTAAAGAAGGCTTTACAGAATTATTTGTATGGAAAAATCTGATTTACTAGAATTTTGGGAGTATATGATAAAGAAGAAGCTTCTAAAACATGTAATAGAAAATACAAAACTTCTGTATTTTAGAAATATTGTACACAAAAAGATGCCTATGCTTGTCTGTTGGAACACCACAAACCAACTCGTTAATCAGCTGGGAGACATAATAAATGATTATACTTCCAAAGGCACAAAAATATTTTAACAACTAAGGTTTTTAGCATTTTTAGGTATTTTGGTTTTACTGTACCATTGGGCAGAACCATCTTCTAAGCAAATGGTGTGTACCTTGGGGCATGAGATAAGGCTGATGCACTAATGTAATGTAAAAGTGCAAGAAAATAAAAATACATCTAATTACCATCATCACAATAATGATTTAACATGCACATCATTTCCTTAAGAATACAAAACAGCTAAAATTCGCTTGAACCATAACATAAAAATCAACTATATACCAACCCTAATATACGGACAAAAATGAATGCACACACCCCTACATTAATAATTTAAGATATTTATCACTATAATAACTTTTTCCATGGAGTTTATTCATTATTTTCAATCTTTTGCCAAAATATAAAGTTCAAGGCTTTTTTTTCTTTTGGATAGAGTAAGAAATATATAATATCCTTTTTTGATGATTTTTTTTGTTCTGGTTCTAAATGTTGGCTTTAGATATCCTTTAACCTGTCCTCATTACAACTAAATGATTTGCATCTGACTTTCGACTAGAGATATTTTATAAAAAATTCAGTAGCTGTGGAAGACACAAGCATGTGTAGGCCAAACTATTAATAGGCTTAGCACTAAAACACAAAGCCAATATCTGTCAAATGAAGTTATCCTTTTAGATGGACAAAGTCGAGATGGACTCAGACCAAATTTGTTGCACAATGGGAGATTTTTGATTATGGTCAAATGATAACTTTTCATGCCTCTTGGATAAGAAGATCTACTCCTAGAATCACCACATGTCTGGTAAGAAGAGTTATCATCAGTTTATAAGCATATACATCACACCAGCAAAACTCATAAAAAAATTAGGTCACATAAACAATTTCTGGCATGACTTATTAAAAAAGGAGAATACAGCAGAGCATACAACTATCACAATGAAAACCTATAACCCATTATTTCCTTTTATTTGGAAATATTTACATAAACACCCATATATGGTAGCAAGGGCTTTTTAAACACAGTAAGTTGTCAGTCATGTTTTTTGGGTATTTGACAGGTAAATGAACACATAGAAACAAACAAATGAGTGAATAAATGAATGCGTAATAATAACGATTTTCTACTATACACGATTTCAGTTTCTCTTCCATCAACCATTTCTCCTCATAAGAAGTATCATTTTTTGCTTCAGCCCCATCTTCCCTCTGTTACTATTCCCATTTATTATTACTTTTTATTTTTGTACTCTGCAAATGCCAAGAACATTCCAATAACAGGATATGTCCAGTGTTACTTGTAGGGCAAAGCTTTGTTTTGGCTTTGACATCCTTTTCATTTTCAGTTCTGCCAGCCAAAACCACAAACCACCCATTACACTTGAATAACCCGAACAGGCCACCTATTTGACTTTTGGTATGCAGTATATTATAATGATGCATTAGCAAGAATATTGATTTCAAATGCCTGCGTACAATGCAAAGAAATAAAGCAATGTATGCAAAACAAGTAAATGGTAACAACATTTAAGGGAGGGAATGATCACCCTGTATAAATATATAAATGGTTCATATAGAAAACTCTCTTCCCCATTATTCCACTTTGAGATTATTATACAGAACAAGAGGGCACTCTTTGCGTCTGGAGGAAAAGAAGTTTAATCTCTGGATAAGGAAGGGATTCTTCACTGTAAGGGCTGTGAAAATGTGGAATCGGCTCCCTCAGGAAGTAGTTTCAGCAACTACTATGGATTGCTTTAAGAAAAAGCTGGATGTTTTTCTAGAAGCACAGAATATAACTGGGTATTAAGGCTTTAAAGTAAAAATAACAGAGACTGTTGATCCAGGGAACAACAGTCCCCTGTTTTTTTCCCCTGTTGAAGCAAATTGTACCAGGGTTTTTTTGCCTTCCTCTGGACCAACAATGTCCATAGGGTTTTATATCTGGGATATGTTTATTTACAACTATGTAAATGCAAAAGTAAATACATAATAGATAAGTAAATGGTGTGTACAATAAGGATCATTTTTTTAACAGTGGATAAAATGTCTAAAATGCTAATATTAAAATTCCACGCTTGTCTAATAATAGTCACCATTTAAACCTTTTCTTCTCTTAAACATTTGTACGCAGGTGGCTATCTCATTGAGCCTCCTTAGCCATAAATACTTGATCTTGGCACATTTATGAAACTTCACCTATTATCCACTGTTACTTTTTTCTTTAGAAATGGCCCAAAGCCTTAACCTTTCCTGCACACTAGGTATTATATATAAATACACCAAAGTGAGTTTAGGAGGAAATTTATTTTAATATAAACTCCTATAGAAGGGAAAATTCTTCTTCTTCTGGAAATTAGTTAGTAAAACCTAATACAATATTAGTTCTGTAGAAGCACATAGATTATTCTTAGCCTTTATGGGCAACTGTACCAGGGTATACATATATAAATATATTACTATTGCATGTATTTGAGCTTATCCTAGTGACACCGCAACAAAGAAAAGCATGTATGGTGGTGCTGAATATGTATATAAAATTTATTACACTGGGTAAAGGCAAACTTATCTATAGCCCCTATTTAGTTATATGTCTACATTAATTAGCTGAAATTATATTGGATGCTATTATGAAGAGCATTTAGTTTTTGTGTATTTTTCTGCAAGCTCTTGCTGTTAATGTGGTTAGAATTGGAACCATTCCAGTTCATTTGACTAAGTTCCCATAGCCACAAAATGATAGTGATCAAATAATTAAATTGACAATCTCAGAGTTATGCAATAGCCTTAGACATTGCAATGGTCCATGGACAAAGTTATGATCTTGAAGGTTAAACACTTTGTCCTCTCAAAAGCCAGTGCTATACAGTGTCTATCTGTGCCACCCCAACCCCTCTTTATGGGACGAAAACATTTGGTTAAGCTGGCTCATATAATATCTGAAGACATGCTGGTGCAACACAATCACTGATGGCCATTGGGAATACTTACTATGAGCAGGATGAGGGCAAATGAAATCTGAAAAGATTACATTACCACAAATGTGCATACAAATTTGAACATACAGCTGGAGATTTATTGAAAACAGCCCAAACACCTACAAAAAATGTGTTGCAGAACTTTTGTTTTGTTTTAATAAACCTTTGAGCACAGATGCTTAGGGCCATTTAGATCTAACCCCCTGATACCAGTTTTGGATCTTTGCAGAGGGATGGAAAATTCAACTGTTTAATGTCTATCTCTGCCAAAGTGTGTCATTACTGAACATTAATTTCTATTGTCCCCGTGCAATCTGCAGTTAAGTACAAGTTTCAGAAAGTCAGATTCAGTCAATGGCCTAGTAGCCATTTTTGTGGTATGCACCTGTTGTGTCTATGTACATTAGGTGCTTTATTATAAATTGTTTAGACCAGCAAAAAAAGCACAGATGTGATAATCTGATGTTGGGTTCCTGGTCTGTTAACTTCTAATTAACAGTGGTTTCACACCACTATGTTTAAGATCATCACTAATGATCTAAAAAAGTAGAACCTCAGCCAAAGGATTTTATTAGGTAGGGCGGGGAGGGATTGAAACATCGGCCAGGTTATTATTATTGTCTTTGTTCCCTGACTTTTTGTCTTGCCAGTTGACAGCAAAAAGTAAGAGAAAATCTCCTCCTTGGTAAAACCACATTTTTACCATTTGGACCCTGAAAAAGTTATCCCCAATGCAAGATTTCCCCTTTGTGTTTTATAGACAACTAATAAAAGCTTGGATCACCTTTCACTTTTTGTCATATTGATTGAAATCCTCTAACTAATACACGAACAAGAACACAATGGGGTTTATTCCTTACCCACTCTTTCCAAAATAAAAAAAAATATAGAAAGCTTTAATGGAAATCCAAACATTTACATTATTCAACAACAACAAGATTTTTCCTGCAAAACTGAATATTAGTATTTCTAGAAGAACAACACATCCTTATCGAATGCTGATTAGCACATCTTTTCCATGTAAATGATTTTTATCAGTGAATATGCATGCTCAGAAAACACACAACAGGAATAATGTATTCAAAGCAATGATTCGTATAAACAAAAGTTGATTTCTGAAGATGAATACCAATTGCTGAAGATTCAGGAAGGTCATGGAATGATCTAGAGTGGAGTAATAAAACTGCGCGTGTCTTACTTTTCTCACAAAATGGAGGGTCGCTGCTCCAGCTGAGATCCCACTGACAGGTCAGGGTTTCGCTGCCCACAATATCATATCCAGGATCGCACTGATATGTAATTTTGGCTCCTCTGACGAGATCTGTGTGAGATGTAGTCTTCCATCCATTCTGGATTTCAGGTAATTCTGAGCAAGAGTCATTTCTGGACACTTCTAAAATATATAACAAAAAAGGTGGTTTTAAAAGAAATTATCATGGGAATTATTTAATAACAGCAAGTGATCTTTCTTTTTTAAATGAAAATACTTACTGGTGCTAGTGTGCGTTTGTACACTGTAGCATACCTTTAAAAACCTTTTGTTATTTTTGTTTGATAAGTGCACAATAATACCAGCTGATTCTGCCAGCAATCTTGTTAGTTGGCAACCTCATGTGCCCTGAGCCTGTTCTATTATTGTGTTCTCCCTTATCTTGAAATACTGGGTATTGTTCAAAATTTGACTGGCTGAACAAAGAGGCGGTGGAACAAAGTAAAAGTGAGTATGTGTCACAGGAAAAAAGAACATTAACGCCTATCTAGGAGAAAAATGCCAAACCTGCCCAACCCCACATTTCATCCTCCACTAACCCAACCTACAGGTTTAAACATTTCCTTACCTTGTAAAGGTAGATATACTCACCTAAATAAACCATCCAGGTCCCTTGATGCCCATCTGAAGGACTGTTGACCAACTGATGCAGAGGCACCCATGCTGACTAGTCCCTACCTGTCCCTTCTTCTGCTGTCATGTTCTGGTCTTTTCCTTGCTGTGGGAAGCTAATATGAAGTGTCCACATAAGGATGGCAGTAAAGCAGACACTAAAGCTGCGTACACACGTGCAATTTTTGTCGTTGGAAAGGATCTTTCACGATTTCAGCGACGGAGCGGCACCCTGCTGCGCACCCCCCCCCCTTCCCTTTCATTAGGATCGGTTGTCGTTCATCGTCCGTGGATCCGCCAGGATGGTCATTCGGACGATGGACGCCGCCGACTGTACACACGCTAGAGTTTCGCCCGATATCTGGCCGATGCTGATTATTGGGCGATAAAAATCTGACGTGTGTACGCAGCTTTAAGATAGAATGCCATCAAAAAATAAACACAAGAAGCCTTAAGATGAGGCTGGAGCATTACATGACTGTGGCTTCAAATGAAAAACAGGGACTGCATTGGGGAACCACAGGTTTTCCTGTTTTATCTAATATATCTTAATGTGAATATGCACACAGTATAAATACATAAATGTGATTTGCCAGTAGTCACCTGCCGGTTCTGTACAGCAAAGCTCAGGCTAGGGGGAATGCAGAGCAGCACTAGATGCCAATCAGTAGTGTAAGAAGCATGTTGGCAGTTGGGAACAGACCTGTAAGTTTTAACTTTCCCTGTCCTACTGTGTTCTTTTCCCCCCACCTCTTAGATTGTAAGCTATTCTTGGCAGGGTTCTCTCCCCCTCCTGGGTCCCGGTCTGTATCTGTCTGTCACCTGCAATCCCTATTTAATGTATAGTGCTGCGTAATATGTTAATGCTATATAATAATATTAATAATAATATTAATAACCCTAATGGAAAAATAATCAGGACTGTGCTGCCCAGGACAAATTAGTAATTCTCAGAATAGAGAGAGAAATACAAATCCTTTGGGTAGGTAGAACAGCTCTCTTATGTATATTTCATCTCTTTCACTGTTCTCTGGATTTTAGTTTTTGAGTGAACACAGACTGGGATAAGTCGTCCCAACTCCACGTGATATTTCCTAAAAAAGGAATCTATTGTAATATGACATTTGCTATCATATTTATACAGTATTTAAATAATTTGAGGATCAGTGTGTGGTAGAATGCTTGTCTCTGCTTCATATCTTCTGCTGTTATTCTGAACAATAGCGGAGTTCATTGCTGCTACGACAAGTTTATAATCCAGAAATATAGGTATCTTTAATCTTATATGATGCACTTAAAAAATATTGATTTCAATGGATTTTTTACTTTCAGTAACAATTTGCGAATCCTATCTCAAGTAAACTTCTCACAAACCTGGGCAATTCAAACAGCATACAATGATAAATAAATACAGAAAAACTTGACACAATCTGAAAGAAATTGGATTTCCAATAACTGAGGTTTTAAAGAACTAATAGGGAAAATCAGAAAATGAGGAGGAGTTGAGGGAGGGTAAGTCTGAATTTTGGAGAAAACATTGACATTTGTAAATCTATTCTGTGGCTTTCTCTCCTTGTTTTTTAACTGTTAACAGTTAACTACTGGTTATACATACTTCCATCATGTTCTTACATATAATTAATAAATGAAGAACAACTAACCAAGAGGGAGCATCTAAAAGAGGTGATTATGCCTAAGCAGTAAAAAATAAATGATTATTTTGTCTTGAATTTCTCCTAACAATATCAGTGCACTATCTGAGCCTATATACTCCTTTGCATCTAGTATCTGTATATTCGAAGTAGGAGATCATCTAGGGCACTGCTGCCTAGAACTAGTCAAATCATCTTTTACGATCTTTCCAGTGACAGTAGAAAGAGCAAGCTCTGTATAATCGGTGATGTTAAGTTTTTTGGAAAGAGAAGAGGGAGGATGAGCAGGAAGCATCCATCTGCTTCTTTAACCATAGGAAATGACAGTGGTCAGTTCTCACCCAGCATGATCATGATCAGGCAACAATTACGGTATCTAACTTGTGTATGCAACCTCAGACTAAGATTAGGTGATGTTACTATTCTTCTTTCATGAGCTTATTCCGATCCTTATTGATTCTGTGGATCTGTGCTTTCTACACCTCTCTGCTGCTTTCTAAACTCCCCATCAAAACCTTCACTATTTCGCTTAATAGTAATAGAAAGGAAAGACTTTCATTTGCAGTTTTCATTCTTTGACTTTTCTTACAGGTAAAAGATACCCAAAAGCTATCACACTTAATATGTGAGATAGTTATTTTATGAAAAAACTCATTAATTGTGGAGTATGATGATTCCCAAAAAATAGAATAAAAATACACTAAGCAGATATTAAGAATTTAAGTAAACAGTGGCATTAAAAAAAAAACTGCTGCACTATTTAAAGCTGAACTTTGGGTATATGTGAAACCTACTCCATGCAGTGGGACTTCTGCATGGGTTAAATACCCGTTTTGTTGGGCACTTTTACCTATCTTTGGCTGCTGGCGTTTTCTCTGTTGCTTTGAGTTGTAAGAAAGTCCTTGTCATCATCACATCACAACTATGCGGGACCGCTAGTCCTGAAGTATTTGTGACGATGTTAGGGAGCTGGGAGGAAGAAAATTTGGGACGTAAAGACATTTTTGTTGCTTTGTGAAGCTTGTGCATAACATAGTATTTTAATTTAGGACTATGGCAAAAAAAAGCAGAAACAATGGGCCTGATTTATTGAAACTCTCAAAGGCTGGAGAGGATACACTTTCACTGGTGAAGCTGAGTGATCCAGAAAACCTAGAATGGAAGTCATTTACTATTTGTTAGTAAATGTTTTCAGTCCTGGACCGGATCCATTCCAGGTTTGCTGTGTCACCCAGCTTCACTGATGAAAGTGTATCTTCTCAAGTCTTGGTGAGCTTTAATAAATCAGGCCCAATAATGGTAGAATCCACAGGTAGTATTTAAATAAAAGCTTCCAATTCAAAGTGCCCGGTTTACATGCTTATTGATGAAGCTGACAAATACTTTAACATTCACTTTATTTCTATACTATATAAAAGGATTCAGCCACATTCCTTTTGTGATCACCAGCAGCTATCTTCCTTTAAATATATTTTTTAAATATACACTAATCTTTATTATAGTTATGTTTGAATTTTTGTAAGAGCATTAATTTTACTGAGAATAAAATTGATTAATTCTAGAAGCTTTCTCTAAATGTACTTATTATTAGCCAACGTGATCTGTATAATATTCCTGTATTTCCTTTACCCAGATGAAAAGAGATTTGCGTTGGCTGTTTGAGCACTTTTATGAAACAGTAGGAGTAAACCTTTTGGATGTGATTTTTTTCTGTTTTGGTTATAGCACCGTTTTGTATCTCAGCAGGTGCTGAATTGGCCCAATCTATACAAATAATGGGGCTGTCTTACAAACAGTGGTATCTTATCTCACAGAGCAGCAAGAAATGATAGCTATGAAACTAACTGCAGGAGTGCAAGTTGAGATGAGCAAAAATAAAGTTTCTTAACCCTTTCAAATGTATGCAGTGCTGAAAAAACCTTCAACTGTAAATGATAGGCAGAGAAACTGAAACTGTAAATGATAGGCAAAGATGTATGCACAGCATGTGGTTAATGTATTCATACATCACAGACTCTATACGCATCTAGAATGATTCCATCAACAATGATTTCATATTTGCTGTTGAGTTAAATAAAAAGCAAATCAAATAAAAACAAGTTTAAGCAGATACATTGCATAGCTAAAATCTATTTATCATGTCTGAGATACAAAGCTTTATCAAAATGTAGCTTTCAGCTGGCCCCCACTGTAAGAAAAGTGACACTTTGGTAAAATTTTGGATAAAATATGTTTTTATTACAGTCAGGGTAAACAGATAGGGCATAAAGTGTTTCTAACCCCCAACTCTTAGATGAGGACAGGACTACAGAACACTTTTTTCCTCCATACCATAGAAGGGTTCTGTAGTTCTCCATGACAGCTGAACAATAAAACAGGTACACAGCACAGCCATTCAATACAGGACGCTCCTATCTGACATAGATGTCTTTTTTTGCACTGGAGAGCTGTGCTAAATGATCTCTAGTGTACGCATTTCCCTGCTTTGCTTCAATATTATGTGGTTCTGTGCTTGTTGCACCTGTTACTTATAGAACATTCCCCACCAGTTATCAGATCACCATTGAGGCAGGTTGGGGGAAGGCAGGGGTCTGGTAATGCTGGTGGACAGGGCAAAAGGACAGACCCACATGTTCACTGCCACCCTGTCTTTTATTATTCAGCCAGGAATACTATTATATTATTTTATTTGTAATCAATAAAAAATAAATACCATCTACAGCTTTAAGAAATTCCTTCCATGTTATCTGAATGATTTGTTTATTAACTAGTTACAATGTTTCCCTTGAGCTGCATTCTGCTCAAGTGTCCCCTTACTATACCATACATTAGGAGTCAACTTTGTAAATGAATGAATGTGTCACATTTAAAGTAACAAAACTGATATAGTCAGCCTTGTCCTTCCCACATCCTGTGACGGCACAGGAGAAGCAGCAGACTGATTAGCTCATCTCCTTGTCACTCTCTCTCCTCCTATCCTTGCACTACAGCACAACTGATTGGCTCCTTGTGCTTCTTCTCTTTCATATCTATGCACTGCTGAATACAGAATTTTAGAAGGCTGACTCCATGTCAAAAGCAGTACCTATACTGACTGTGTTTTATAAAACCCAATTAGTGATGTAATAATAAATACATAGAAGAAATTATTTGTGCTGTTTTTTTTTGTCTGGTGCTATGGTTAAATCTTTAACACCGCTATTTTATTCTTTTTTTAGCTCTCCATTTCATACTAAACCTTCTCTATGAGCTCACAGAGAAAAGAGAATAAGAAAAGCCTAGTTTATCATCCAAGTGCTTGATAACCCATCACAAAGTTCCATAACTGACAGACATGGCAGTGTAGCTGGTGGCACAAACATACAACAATATCTTATCCAACTGTAAAAAGGTAACCTAGACAATACAAATGGCCTTTCTCCAACACTGAAATGAACCACCACCACAAGGCACCACCAAATCCTTCAAACACAACAAGGAGCATTCCCCCCTGTGCCGAAAACAAGAAAACTATAATAGATACATATATTAAACAGATCACAAATCAAATTGTCAGCAGTAGATTTTTGTTCATTTATACCCACTGGTTTAGGAAATTATTATATTTTAGTGAATAA
The DNA here is from genome assembly GCF_032062135.1 of Pyxicephalus adspersus. Taxonomy (NCBI): domain Eukaryota; kingdom Metazoa; phylum Chordata; class Amphibia; order Anura; family Pyxicephalidae; genus Pyxicephalus; species Pyxicephalus adspersus. Next base: position 40,666,387 of record NC_092863.1, on the reverse strand, counting down.
GGAGTGAGCAGCAAAATTAAATTGCAACAAACCATTTTTTAGGTCACAAAAAAAGTGAATCACATAGGGATATATTTATAAAGCAGCAAATCCGATATTCTCCAAACATTCACTGCAAGGTACAGGCATGGTCCCAAGCAGATATGAACTCCAATTGCCTTGGTATCAAAGAAAATGAACTCTGTGTTACTTTGTATAGCTTACAGCTTACTATGATTCAAGATGTCACTACTTGACGATAATTTCTTTTGATTGATTGCTTTGCAGCTTTTTCATCTTTATTTAACTCTACATCAACTTTGTTATCTTTTATCAATTCTGTGATTTACGGACTTGCAAAATTACCTTCTTTAATCTTAGAATCACTAGATCTATGAGACATGAATGCAGCTTTCAAGGTTGACAAATGGAGTGTTTATAACATTCTTTCCTCCTGGAACAGGTGACGTATGCTTTGACTATTTTTTTCTTAATGTAATGTTTTTTTTTTGTTCCTACTGTGAAGTACAATGGCCTGCAGATTTTACATTTATATTATGCTTACTTGGGTTATTTATGCTAGAGAACAATAGTAACTACTAGGATTTTCTGAATATGTTGCAAATTTGCAATAATGGTTATAATATGGTAATATAAGGTCACTAATTGAACAGAATTATGAGGATAGAAATATAAAGAAAAAAATGGATATGCTTTCTGAATTCAGCAAGTTGGTTTAGAATACCTATTGCAAATAAAGGGACTGATATACTGCAGAAAAGTGAATGAATATATATGTATAAAGTAATTATTATAAATAATATATTATAATATAATCTCAAACTGTATATTAAATATATATATATATATATATATATATATATATATATGTATATATATATATATATATATATGCAAATGTATATGTTGAGATGATCCTTACAATAACTGCAATTATCTTCAACTAGAGTGCTCATGGCAGGGTGGGTTCTGAGGTGTCTATGACTGTAAAAGACTACAAAGAGTCAAGTTGAACTACTGAGATATGTCCTATATTTTATAGATAATGAAAACTTTGTAAGCTGGAGTCATCATTGATCATTACTTGTTCATAGCGGCATCATTCACTGAAGATCATTATACTCAAGTCAGGAGTGAGGTTGTGTGGCAAGATATCAACTTTTATACCTTCTTTACTGCGCAGTCTTTAGGGCTGCTGTTTTATAATAAAAGGAACTGCTCACCTATATAATTCAAAATAAATCCTTGTCCTTTCCCAAAGATCATCCCCGCTGGATCAGAGTGAAATTGAATTGAAAGGTCAGGGGATGACGAATAAAGTTTCTGAGGGCCACTGCTTCCAACGAACTGTCCCAAAATTTTTGACGTTATTTCATCTCCATCATAAATGGTCAGAATATCATTGTTGCTTAGGTTCATTCTGCAAGAACAAGAAAACATAACAGAGAAAACATAACAGAGTAAGTCATAGAGAATATCTCAGAATATCTTGCTTTGAGACATCTTGGATGAACCTAGGTTTATATAGTACAATAGTTGTTTGTTAGAATTAGCTCAATTTGTTTTAGGAATAGTTAAAATAATGCTTCTTAATCCAGCAGGCATAACTCATAAATGACCATAGACTCTGTAAACCACTGTGGCATATATAAATAAGTTTTGTAAACATGTGGAATTTCTACTTTCAGACAAAAATAAAAAGATGGGAAGGAAAGAAAAAAAGCCTTGTGTTGACTCACCACTAATAAAATTATTGGTACAAGGAAGTATTCAGAAAAATAACTTTGTTATCCCCATTTTTGATAGTGATAAATAATTATCTTATATTACAGTTTGCAAAATATACTTTATTGTATAACATGACCTCTTAAACCAATAATTCCCTATAGCTTATAACTCAAAATGGATAAACTATCATAAATAACAGTAGTATAGTTTATCATTTGCATTAACAATTTTAACATTTATTTGCAGATACTGGATGCTACTAACAACATATTTAAATACATACATAGTAAGCTTTAGCATATTTCAGAACTTTCTATTTATTACTTGAATAATAAAACAAGGTTCCAAGAATTTAGCATTGATATGTATGGGCTGCCTATTCTTTGGCTCCACAACCTCCAGGGGAGGAAAGGGAAATAGCATTTTAATGATCATATCTAGTGATCTTTATGCCAAAACAATAAATAACAACAGTCAGCAATCAACTGAGTAACCACATTCAGTTATTTATGTGCCCCTCTGTTTATTATGCTTTTTGCACAACTCTGTAATTGTTAATTATTCAGTTATAATTCAGCTGGAGACTGATTTTCTCATTTCTAAAACTCTAGGACAGAAATAAACATAAAAGTATAATTTAATATGCTGAATGATAAATACTGCCAGCGTTGAATAAATGTATGACTGCAGTTTGGTCTAGAATGATAATGAGACTTTATTATATAATTGACCTTACTCCTAGAACAGTCATAATGTTTGTGGTAGATATATAAAAATTTTACATTTTTTTCCCCTAAGGATCATTGGCTTTATTTACAAAATGAAACACTGTTATGTGTGCCAACCTGCAGTGACCAATCAGAAACTATGTTTAGAGACCTAGAAACCTGTTTTGAGAATTGAAACTTGGCAGATCCTATGATTTAGGTCACTGAATATATAGAAATATATGCTACTGAGATAAGCCGCTAAACCAAGTTAAACCTTTTTAAAATACTTCTTACATACCACGTCTATTACTTATCCTTTTAACATGCTGGTTTCACCGAAATTGTAATGCTTTTGTATTTTTTTTTTTACTATCTCTCGAGGTTGAATTACTCATATTTGTGGCAGGTTTTCTTAATAAAAAAAGTGAACAGGTTCCCTGGGATGGACTCAACATTAGAAGTGTTTAACTACTTACCTTTCTGTTGCTTTAGGCTGTATACCTGAAAGCCCAGGCCCTTGGTTAAAGGAGGTGATTATTGTTCATTTTGGGTGAATATTAAGCCAGTAGAGATATACATATAGTTACAATATACACAATTGGTGTTTGTGCATTTCTAAACAGGGAGCACAGTATCGGTGTGCAATAGGGTACCAATTAAGAAACAATATATTGATAAGCACTACATGTTGTGTATAATAACTCTCAGAAATGAATGTTGCTGTAGTAGAAATCATTGCAAAACAGAGCAAAGAATGTTCACTCTAAAACTGGAACAATCACAATATACTTTGTGCATATAGTGAAGCAATGTTCACCCTGTATCTACAACCATATATACGGATAATAGGAAATTAATAAATTAATATGGAAATGGTTAACAAGAACTTTTTATTGCATTTCACCTTATGCACTGAGATTGGTAAACATTTATTTCCCAAGCTGAGCATTTACAACACTATTCTCTATTCATTTAGTGAGTCAACCACAAAAAAAAGTACTTTATGGGATACTCTTGTTTAATTGCTTGCAGCAACTCAATGTTTTAGGCATTGAGACAATGCCGAGACCTGCTGAAGTTCAAAGTGATCATTAAAATGGGAAACAAGCGTGATTAAGGTGACGGTAAATGTCACATGGTTGTCGGTGCTAGGTGGGCTAATATGAATATTTAAAAAAAATGCTTATCTGCTGATTTCATGCACAACCATCTCTTGGGTTTACAGAGATGGGTCTGAAAAGGGGAATATATCTAGTAAGAATCAGTTTTCTGGTTTAAAATGCCTTCTTGATACCAGAGGTCAGAGGAGAATGGCTAGACTTTTTTGAACTAATAGAAAGGTAACAGTAACTGAAATAACTCCTTGTTAACACCAAGGTACACAGAAAAAAGTGTCTAAATGCACAACACAGCCTACTTGTAGCATTGTTGCTGACCATTTTTGTTATTTCTTGACCACAGTGTACCCATCATCATATGATCACTTCCAGCAGGATAACTTGACATGCCATGAAGCTCAAATAATCACAAACTGGTTTCTGGGACATGACAGTGAGATCACTGTATTCAAATGGACTCCACACTTGCTAAATCTCTATCCAAAGATACACCCTTGGGATGTGGAGGAGCAGGCCATATGCATTATGGGTGTGCAGCTGACAAATCTGTAGCAGCTATGTTATTCTATTATGTCAATAAGGGCCAAAAACATGTATTACTTCCAGCATCTTGTTAAACTATGCCACAGAATAGCAGTTCTGAAGACAGACAAAACTAGTAACTTAGAATTGTTTTGCAGTCCAACTTTCCTAATCCAAAAATGAAGACATCAGTCAGAAATAATTCAATAAAGTAGTATTTAAACTACTAAATGAAGTTCCCATGCTATTTTGAGCCAGAAGCACTATTGAGAACATGTGCTGGTAAGTGAAATTAAAAAATAATTATTGTGGAAAATTGTGAGGTTTTGGGGGCATGGTTGGTTACCTTACAGGCTGAGATGAAGAAATCTCATTAGTTTTTTTGCTGGGCTGAGAACGAATGTGCATTACAAATGGCTGCAGCACATAACCTTTGAAGTAAAGGTGACCAGCCAACTGATGTCAGTGGAAAATAATTCAGAGCAGCAGCAGGCTTGGTGGTATATGAAAGATTGTACTGTAAATCTGTAGTTTGAGTGAACCCTTGTGTGCTGGCTCTACCGATTTCTTCTTATACAGTGCCAATATTAAGCTGTGCATATGCTACTGAAGATTTGGGATTGTGTGTATAATGGGACTTTGTTGAAAATAGATAGAACATTTTTTGGAAGATTTAGCAAATTGATTGATCAAAATATACACAATGAAAAATAAGGAGAGTGTAGGAAATTGGTCACTGATGACATAAAGGAAAGGTACAATGGAAGATCTTGCTAAAATGGTCATGAAAGATCAAATGGTCATAACAAAACCTCCTTGTGCTTTACTTGATCAAAGTTTTATAACCTTTCAAAGTTGACAAATTATAGTCAGTTAATATTGCAATAAAAAAAATTGAATATAAAATTGTTTTGGCAATACTCACAGCTGTATATCAAGAAATATTCTTCGATCATCTCCCACATGGATTCTCCATATACAGTCTTCTCCTTCTGTGTACAAGTCAGGCCAGTTTGGTGAGAGAATAACCCCAGCTGGGGTAGAAAGCTCCCCACCACACATTGCTAGAGGAATTCAGATGACAGTAATCAGATCCTCAACAAGTTTTCCAAGGTACAGTTGATAAAGAATATGAGACAGTGTACAACACTTTGACATGGTAAAGATGTTAAAACATATATCATATAGACAAAGCAGCAGTTCTACATTGAATATGCAACTGTTGCCTGAATTTGTCCTACCATGTGTTCATGTTTAATAAATAGCTACACAGGTAGCATTTATTGTCAATGGCCATTGAACTGTTCTTTTCATTCTGTTGCCTTTATAAAGTGTTGTGATGGAATTTAATGTAAGTCTTATTACATTTATTAAATTAAATCAGTCACTTAATTGGTTCATTTGTAAATCAGATCTAAGTATTTATAACAGAGCATATTGTATTGCAAGATATAGAAAGATTAAAGTAATAAAGGGAATTGATCACTAACAGATCATTTAACATAAAGCCTAAACATGATAATATCATTTCAATGGTAATTTTGATTATTTTTGGAACTACAGTTTTCATTAAAAATAATGATAATGCCTTCAAATTCGTTGTTTGGGCACTGCCTATCATAGGGTGATAAAGCTCTCCCCTTGTTTTCCTGATTGTACTATCACAGCTTACACAGGTATGATGCACTGTATGCCTATGGAGTGGAAATGGCCGCAGGATATAAACAGCACTGAGATTAAAAACTATAGGAGGTAAAATGAAAATAAGTATTTTATTTTTTTAAAATATGCAATCTTTATAGAACATTGTTTAGCAAACTAAATACCAATCAATTAATCTTGGAACTAACTGCCCCTACATCCTGAGCTCTATTGAGGGTGAATATCAGAGTAAAGGACCAAAAAAGAAAACACTGGGGATGAGAGAAATGGGCAAAGCCGACTTTACTATTGCAATATAATATTCTCCTACAACTTCAGCTGCCCATATCTCTAGATTAAGCATTACCCAACTGTGTAACAGGTTAACTTAATAAGATTTGTCAAAAATATATAAAAGGGATAGTTTTGATGTCACGTTTTATTCTTGTGATAGCACTATATGTGCTAAGAGCCTACAAAAGTCACTGCCCAGTGATTTGGGGATTAATGATTTGTAGTTATCAGAAAATTTAAAGAAAAAAATGTTTTTACCTAAGGCCACCCATTAAACAAAAGACATATAACATATTAGGGGTTCTATAAATATTGTGTGCAGTATTTCATAGCAAATAGACACAACATATATTTCATCGCCTTAAGCCAAACTTTTGGCTGTACTGAAAAACATAAACTTACAGCAATTCAATCATAGAAATAAAGTAGCTGTCTTACCTCTGCAGAGAGGTTCTGTATCATTCCAGTAAGGATCCTTCATATTGATACACTCTATAATGGATGGTCCTTGTTCCAGAGAGTGTCCAGGGTCACATGTAAACTCTACAATAGTCCCCATGCTGTAAGTTGGATCTGTTGTTGTGAAGTTACCATTCTGAATATAGGGTTCATAGCAGTGTCCTCGTTCAAAGGCTGAAAAATTGACAAAAAAGATCAGTCACAGTCATGGTTGTCAATGGGGTTAACATACTAAAGTATAATTTGCTGTTCACTTGCAAAGGTGAAATACTACTATACATAATTACGTATTTATGAACAAGCACAAAGAACTTCATTTTGCAAAATGAATTTCCACCTAGCTTAGTGACTGACATAAAGTTGAAAAATACCATTTTAATGAATGCCCAACCATGCCCAAAGGTTCAAACCAACCTTTGATTACTGTTTATTGTATTAAGTAATCATATGACTTCAATGAATATACCTGACCACTAGTTATATACAGTGGTATTTTTTAATGTACAAACCCTATTACAAATTTTGTTAATGTATGTTGAATACATCGTTTGTGCCGAAAAACCCTGCTTAAATCTCTGTCTTTGTTGTTTTTTGATCTTTTGAATGATGAGGGTAGGCACGTTATTGCTCTATTAACAGTCACTGTGATATACCACCACCATTGCCACATCTCCAATATTGAGGCTTTATGTTAGTACATGCTAACAGGAGACATTTTCCCATAAGAGGACAGTAGTTTGCATGTTTGACCACTGTTTCTGACTAATCTGCTCTGCAATGGAGGTCTATAATCTGTCTTTGCTGTCTGGCAGGGCTGGATGGGTCAGATAACTGGCTGCACAGATTTACAAATCTTTTGCCAGCTAATTAGATTCTATACACATATTTCAACTGCATTTAGTTGCTTGCCTGGAGATCAGCTTTAATGAGCCTATGAAAAAACTGATTTATGAGACAAAATTTTGCCTACACTTTTCTCCCATAAAATGCTAGCAATGTATTTTCTATTTTGTCTCTACAGATAAGACCGATATTTTTCCAAAATAGCTGACACAATCTACCGCAGCGATACTCCTAGCAAAGGCAGTTCAGGCCAGGTTCACTTTCAAAAGACTCATGTTAAGAAAAAGATTTTCACAAGATGTTATACATCCTTCAATGGGTGATAACTATTCAACCTGATCTCTCTATCTCCCAGCAAGAGGTCCATAATCTCTTTTAAAGAAAGGTCCAAACTCCTGAAACGTATTCTTATCTCTGAAAGCCCATAGTAACAAGGGCATGAATTAGTATTGATATTCAACAGCAGCAAGATCTTGTACGACGGTGCAGACAACATGCTACCGTTTGTTAAAATTGTATCCAAAAATGGACCTATGTTTCCATGTTTTAATATTCTTGTTATCCTTGTTATAATACATTAGGCTATAATAGAATGTGCGGCACAGAGCACTGTTGTATGTGAAGAAATATTAAGGTATTATGATTATTCCACTACAACCAGTGTAACTGTGTAATTATCCTGCATTTAGTGTGTGTTTAGTTATAGAAGAACTATAGATCTGCAAGAAATTGCTATAGCATCTTGCTGATACAGTGTTTCCTCTTTGATTCTTCTTTCAGCACACATATAGTTGCTTAATGGAAATATAATGAATCTAAGTGGTACAATAATAGTATAATAATAATAATAATATTTTATAAAATATGTTGGAAAAATACAAACCCTCATATAGGGTTCCTTTATTTCTATTCAGTCTACATTATATGTGCAAGTTTTATTTTTACCAGGAATTACAACACTGCTTGCATTGCTATATTTAGATTTAATGATGTCCTAGGCACTTTAGAGTAATAATGACCCTTTGCTAAGCTTCACCTCTTTGGGGGTCATGTGATTACATTACTAAAAATTAGGGCTAGAATTTACAATGTTAAGTGAACTGCTGTGAGGGCAGAGCTGCTTTACATCTGTTAGGAGATTGTAAAATGATGTTTTTTTTATTTTCTGAACTTTAAAGATATCTGAGTCCATAACACCCTGCCCCCTGCCCCTAAAGTTCTCTTTCTGAATTAGATCTTAAATTACTTCATGGGATTGTTCAGACTAGTTACCATAGGCAGCGTTTGTCTGTGCTTGTAAAAATGTGCAATATTACAGACAACAGATTAGGAGGAACACTTACGCACCTTAAATGACCAAATGTCGGCATAAGTGGAAAACTAAATATGCTACATAAATGTTAAAAAGTTATCACTACATTTTAAGGCTTGGTACTGCCTCTCTAAACTTTCTACTCCAGATACTGGACTAAGAAAGTCATATGGTGAATCCAACCCCAATTTCAGCGTAGCAATTCTGAAATTTAATTCAATTTCTGTAAGGAGTTTTCCATTTTTTTTTCCTAACTATGATATTAAATTCACATTTGGAGTACTGGCAAAACAAACAGGAAAAATAAATATATATAAATAAATATAATAAACCTCAAGTCAAAGTTTTATTAAGGTAGGGAATGGGTATAAACCCAGATCTTATCTTTTCTTTTGTTTTTTAAGTGCTCTGGGTGATTTTCCTTTGTTTCCTGTCCCAAACGTACAGCAGGAAGTGAAAGGAAATATTTCTACAATAAAAGGGAATCCATGCTTACATGACTATGGTACACAAGATAGGGTTACTGTTTATAGCTCTAACTAAACAACTGGCCCCTATTTTAAACCCTCTAAGTAACACTACACACTTTGTAGATAATCGTTTTAGATAATTATCCACTAACACAACAATGAGGGACACCATACTTATATTGGGTCCCCATCTTCTTTTTGATGCCCATTATCCGTCAGCAACTTTATTATGGACCTTTCCCCCACTCAGTGCCACCATGACAAAATTATGAAAAAGAAAACATAATACCCAAAACAGCCCCTCCTTGACCAAAATCTATATTTTAATTTACTGCTACCAAATCCTAATCTAAGGGCATAAGGGTGGGTAAACCTTTCTTACCAGCTTCCTGGTTCAAACTGACCACCACCCACTATTGAACTTCTACTATCTCCTTCCATCAACTGACCACTATCTATCAGATAATCTTTCCTTCTTCTTCCCGTTTCCCTTCCATAGCCCCCCACCCCCAACCATGTAATGTAGACCCTCTGCCTATTGCTTCTTTTCTCTGCCCAAGGCCTAACTTGATTTTCACCAGGAAGTCCAAAAGTCACAAACCCAACAGCATAAAAACTACTATAATTACTCGCCTAGCCTTTACACTTCTAGCTTTTTTAGCTCTACATTGAAAAGCTGGAAACGTGTTTTTTCCAATTCTGTTTTTGTCCCTCTTGCATTTTTTTTATTTCCCTACAATCTGTATAAAAATGTTGTTCATAAATTGATCATGCAAGTTTTTTTCTTTTGTTGCTTAGTTGCATTGTATAGAATTAAAACCACATTTTGTGTCACAGTCAACAGTCAGTTCTCTAAACAGAGAATTGCGTTAAATTAAACCTCCATAGGATATTTTTTCCTCTTTTGGTTAGCTATTATGGTGAAAATGTAATACAGATCCATTTTGTAACTAGTGGATGGTATATTGAACAACTGACGATGAGTGTAAAGGAATGATTTATATATTGATCAATATAGATCGATTGAACATAAAATTATGAAAAAAAAGCATTTTGTATACTTAACATAAACAAGCCCCAGTAAAAACTCCTTAAGAGGTCTTCCCACTTTTTACAAAAGTAGAAAAAAAGTCTGGCTTGACATATACATACTTTAACTATGCATCTTGGGAGGGTTAGTGAGATAGTTAAGGTAAAAAGAGGGGTCACAAAAAAGGATAGGTGCACTTTGTCCTAAAATTCACTTACATTTTAAGGTTTGTGGGTTGACAAAGTCACAGTAAAACTCTACCAACTATATGCAGAAAGAATAACAACCAAAAACAAGGAGTGATACAATACTTCTATTTTCAGTATTACTGGTAACAATATTAATAATTAGGAAAACATTGAATTTTACAGTAAGTCAAACTAGACTTGTGTTAACTAGACAAGTGTTCAAATGAAGTTACAGATACTCCTTAGAGACTTATTTGCAAGTAGATCAAAAGAAATATCAATGCATTTTGCACTGTGGCAGCTATAGGGATGTACCGTAGTTTCAAACTTACATTCAACACAGAAAATATTAAACCCATTCCTTTTAAAGCCATACTTAATGTTTCCTCTCTGGCTGTTCTATTGAAGACAGCTGCCACTTCTTATTAGGCTGACTGATTTCTGTGTGTCTCTTTTTGTTTATGCATAGTCTACAATGTATAAGGAAATGAATGGGAAGTGTAAATCCCTCAGGACTTGCTGGTTTGATGTAGTCTACCTGCAAGATATATAAATCACTTTCTATTTATAGACGAGTAGTAGTCTGATCAAGTGGCTCTCCTCTGCCATTAAGTTTCTTTTTCCGCATAGCTTAAGGTTGAATCTGTTCAATATACAGCAGTCCAGCAAGCCAAGACGGAGAAGCTGATGTAATTGAAAGAGAAAATCTATTATTTTGAAGTACATATGTGGGCCATTAATATAATAACGAAAGAGACTATTATTTCTTTACCAAATCCATCTAAATACAAGAAGCTGCTTTCATTGTTTCCAGGAGACCCATAATGGGTAGGACAAAATTATGCACTGCTTTACCTCTTATATAATTCTACAGCATCAGGATACCATATATATTAAAAAATAAAATAAAAATAATCAGAGCAAAATAAATTAGATAAAGCTGAAATGACTTGGGATAGAATAGCAACACTAGACTGTACAATATAGATATAGTGGGTCAGGTTTGGTGGTGAAGTGTGGTATCCATTTGTTATTTATGGCTGAATAAATCTCCTCACAGGGGGGACTTCAGCATGCTCAAGGGTTCTCACCTGGTGTTGAAGCCCCCCCGGGTATTCCAATGCCAAAGACTGGGGAGATATCTGAACTCGTGATAATCACTAATACTTTGAGATCTTAAATTTTTTTATATATAATTAAAGTTCTCCTAGAGCAGAAGAAGAAATATGCCATGTTTTGTAATGGGCAGAACATAGAAATCTATTGGTATAGTTCAGCTCATTCATATCTAAACCATCCATCACTGAAATAGCAGCTTTCGAAGGACTAACCCTTCAATTCTGGCTTAATACAAAGTTTAGGAATACACATACTTTAATCAAGTGAAAATCTGAAAACATTTATTATGGAAGAACTTAGAAGCAGTCTTATTTACTGTAATAAATGTCTTCTGTACACCAGACCCTGCAGTCTTTCAGTTTTCACAAAATGTAACAAAATTATTTTATCCTTTCTTTAAGAAGCTGAGATCAAAGCCCAGCATTATAAAGAATTCATCTGCATGAGGTCTCTTGTGGACAGGAGGTTAAGCATTTTACATTACTTCCGAAAGATTCTTTCCAGACTTGACAAGTCCTATGAGGAAAAGCAGGTGAAATGCAGACTACACCCTTTGACATGATTTACACGCTGGGATGAGAAACAGGCTGCCAGCTTTTCTTAATTATATTTAGGAAGTAGTTTTGTACGCATTTATACTCAGCATTAAGATCCAGGCATTTTATTAAATCCTAATAACAATTTTTTTAAAAATCAATCTTTTACTTTGAACAAAAACTTTTTATTTCAAGCCTCCTCTATTTTTCTACTTAATATGGGTCTTCTTTGTTTTGTTCCCAAAAAAAAGTTATTACAGATACCGTACAATTACAATTTTTTTCAACAGCTTTCAAGATCTAAAATAAATTTAAAGATAAAGGGGCTAACTACATTTTTTGTTTCAACATAGGAAACAGTTAACTAAAAGGGCACTGAGCATTACTACTGAGATTAGTGTTCCAATGTAACCTTAGCACCAGCCCTCCCCTTTCTGGGTATTGTACATCTCCTAGACGGCCATCCTGATGGCATGTGGGGGGGGGGGGGGGGTAGATAGCCCTAGGCCTCTCTTATTTATACATCTACTGCAGTGGCTACTAGCTCCCTATTTTATGTCTTAAACAAACCACTGTTATGACTCTGCATGGCAAGCATAGTCATAATACCCTCTAGCAGTAAAAATGCAACGTGCTATAACCCCACTATATTTGGTATTAGCTTTTCGGAGTGAGGACAATACCTGCTGCAAATAGGTAAAGAAGAGCATGAGACTCACTTCATGTGATGTCAGGGATCAACCACCAAGAACTAGCATTTTCACATGGGGACTATAGCCTTGATATGGACCTCCATCTGATGCCACTACTATCTTGTTCAGAGCTAGAACTAATTAGCAATTATTACACCCATCAATGATTTCCAATTTACTGATTTGTCCACCTGAGTGTAATACTGTAAATGTTTGTGTGGACTGGAAAAAAAAAAATTGGGGAGTACACCTAATGGATATAAAACATGGGGAAGGGATCCCATATGACCATATGACTAGTATGCTGACCCTACAGCTGGATCTAAATGACAATCAGTTTGTCTACCCAATAAGGACTGGGAAACCTGAGTCAGAACACTAAAATCAGGCATTCTAAAATGTCAACTGACATATATGTCTATCTTTAGCCTTTGGCTCTTGCATGAATAACCTGTAAATAGCAATAAGCAAAGGCATATGTGAAACTATTCCTGTTTTAAAATGATTGCATTTTGTTAAGATCACCCACACTGTGCTAAGCTAGCCCAAGATTCTAAAACTTTTTGCATCAGGACATAATAAGTATTCATCTGGTCCTTTGTGTGTTCTAAAATATATACATCTAAAATTAGGTGTGAAACAACATCTAAAGAAATACACTGTTTCAATATTTCTTAAACAAACATGAAGCCAAAATGGAGAAACCATTTGTGAGAAAGTGAGTACAGCCCATGACTCAGCAGCAATTGTTTTGGAGCATTGGTTGTTGTACGACTTTATAAATCTCTCACATTGGGCCTGATTTATTAACCTCCCTGGCGGTCTGAATAATAAGTATTTTAAAATGTAAAAGCGGTATATTAAAAATTATTTATTATTTTAATTTCCTGCCTCCCAGCCGTATGCTCGCATGGCCCGGCCGGCATCTGCGTCCCCAACGTTCACACACACAGATGCCGGCCAGCATCACCAGGGGACACAGATGCCAGGAATCGCTGGAGGGCGCCGCGGGCAGGTGGGGACCAGGTAAAACATCCTAGCAATTCCACCCTGAGTGTGGCTCAGGGTTACTGCTGTTGGTACTGAAAGTGAACCCTGAGCCACACACAGCTTTTCAAGGCTGAATAGGATACACTTTTATCAGTGAAACTGGGTGATCCAGCAAACCTGGATTTGCAAGCAAATGTTTTGAATCTTAGAGCAGATCCATTCCAGGTTTGCTGGGTCACCCAGCTTCACTGATGAAAGTGTATCCTCTCCAGCCTTGGAGAGCTTTAATAAATCAGGCCCATTTTTCTGAAACTTTGGCCCACTCTTTGTAACATAATCATTCTTTTTTCTTTTTTTTAGCCATTCTGTTGAAGATTGGTTAGTCTGTTTGGGATCATTGTCTTGTTTCATGACAAAGTTTGGGCCAAGCTTTCACACAAATGGGCTCACATTTTTGTATTTGGTATACAGAGGAGGTGATTGACTCTGTACTGCACTGCAAGGTGCCCAGTTCCTGTTGCCAAAAAAACCTCTAATCATCACAGCTCTAGGACCGAGCTTAACAGTTGGTATGAGGTGTTTATTTTGATATGCTGCATTGATATGCATTATGGCCAGACATCTCCCATTTGGTCTTATCTGTCCAAAGGATATTGTTCCAGAAGTCTTGTGGTTTGTTCAGAAGCAACTTTGCAAACTAAAGGCATGCTGCCATGTTCTTTTTAGAGAAACGAGGCTTTCTCCTAACATCCCTTCTAAATCAGTCATACATGTCTTTCTCTAATTGTACTGTAATGAACTTTAATATTTAACTTTGCAACCGAGCCTTGCCAAATATCAGATGTAGCTCTCTTGATTTTTTGCAACTACTGAGCGTTTCACTGTTTGACTTTGGGGAGAATTTGATGGGATGACCTCTCCTTGTTTCATAAATAAAATAATTACTGTAGATTGACAGCATTATAACACTTCCAAGATTGATGGGGAGCAACAATGAATAGGCATAAAGCTGTTGAGGTATATGAAGGGCAGTCATGTCTAGGGGCTAGGGGGGAGTAAGGGGTTAAGGGACTAAAAGAATAGTTAGGATAGGTTAAAGGTAGGGGTCGGGGATAGGCTAAGAGTTTAAAAAGAGGGCGGAAAGTTGAGTTATTAAAGCGGAATTGGGGGAAGAAAAGAAAAGGTGAAAGAAAACAGCTTTTCTTCTGCCTGGCCATTTTAGGGTTGGGGGGGTGTAAGTTTGGTAGTGTGGCAGATGGGTTCCTCAGAGCGAGTGTGTGGTAAAAGGGAGACCCAAAGTAGGCATGACATCTACAACTATTATGGTTATTGTTTGGGCTGGGTGGAAGGGGGGGTTGGGGGTACGAGTAGTGTTCTTGATTTGGTGTGGTTTTGCAGCTGGGAACATAAGTGATAATAGGAGTAAAAGATTTAATGATTTCATTATTAATTATTTCATAATTGGTAAAATGTTTACAGTTTTTAGCTGTGCCAATAATGCGGGTGTTTTGGCCATTTTCCATTTTCAATAGATTGAGTTTGTGTCATGGTATGGTTGGGGGGAAATTCGGAAATTATTGGGGTGAGGAGGGGGGTAGAGAGAGAGCAAGATAGGGTATTCGTAAATAGAGGAAAGGGTGGCGATCATCCTAGCTCCCAGGACCATGCTTCTCTAAAATGTCTAACATGGTTTATTCATTCTAATATTCTAAAATAAAAATGCAGTTCAAATCCATAAAATTAGAATCAGGTTTTCTAGGTTTCCCGCAAGTGACAAGAACCTCCTATACTGTATATGTTTATGCAGATGTAACCTTTTTAGTCTTATTTAACACTTAGATACTGAGGGTCTGGTGTTTTCTTTGCTATTAATGGGGGTAATCCTGAAGGTTAAGGATGCTTATAAGATTGGCAAGGAGTTTAAAAATACATTTTAAAATCAAAATGCTCAATATCAGATATATAGTATATGGTGAAAACCAAAAACAGCATTTTGTAAGAAAACCCCATACTAGCATTGAAGCTTGGTGATGGAAATTATATGCTTTGGACTTGGTTTGCGGCTTTAGGTTCTGGACAAATTGCATTCATTAGGACTGATGTCTAAAGCTCCAAGACTGGAGAATATACACTTTCATTGGTGAACCTGGGTAATCCAGCAAACCTGGAATTGATTTCTTAAAGATCAATAGGCTATAAATTGGCCTAGTCAAAGACTTGATTTTAATCCTGTTGAAATTTCATAAGTGGTATGGAAGGAAGCCCACAGATTTTTTTAATATATACAATAGAAAAGATTATAATGTAAATAGCATATAGGCTTGGCAGCTTAGTTATTTATGTCTATAACATTATGTGTAGCTTAATGAACAAAGTTATTTGAAAATATTTGAATTTATATGAACATCCATAAACTGAAAAACATCCATTGCATCTGAATTTAATAGTATATAATCCTTTGAAATGTAAAATCCATGTTTTACAATAAAACTCAAAATGTTAATAATGTTTTTAACACTTGTTCTTCTCCTATGAAACATTTATTTACAAAACTGGGCTGCTTTAGAATTGAATGAAATTCAACTTGCATCATCCCGAAATTGCAAATGATGGGAGCAAGTGCATTTTAGAAGTTCATTCATTAGTATTTCATTACAAGTTTTAATTTACCTTCAAAACGGATATTGAATCCTGGAGCTGTCTTGGACTCATCTGTAGAAAATTCAATCCTGATGCAAGACCCCTCACTAATAAGACCTTCAAATGGCACCGTCTCTGTTTTTGCCGAATCAAAGAGCATCTTCCCATTGCTGTATACAGCCAACCTGCATGATTTAAAATTAAATATAAGATTTCTTTTTTAAATATAAATTAGGTATTTGTATTCTTTACCAATGGGGTGGAGCTCCACCCCTCTTTTTCAAAGCACTAGGCTGAAATCAGACAGAGCAGAGGTAGTCTGATTTTACAGAAGAAAAATGGTGAACGTTCAAGTTAGGTTACAGAAGCATTCCACGCAAAACATTACTGTCTATAGATTTCAGCATAAGCAGTTGTAAACCCAGTGTAGAAACTGAAAATTTCAAGGGTTACTGTTACCAGTTACCGCTACCATGATATGACTATGTATCCCTCCTTTACCAACAAATTAGTAAAGGAGGGATAGTATCTTGACAAACACAATACAGACACAATCTATTCTTACATAGATTAGCAGCTGTTATCTAGGGTTTGCTATGGCATGACCCAAGGAGCTAGGATAATCACTCTTTACTTAAACACATTTTTTCCTCCTCCCCAAGCCTTCACCCTTCCCATCTCCCCACCAAACCATAACACCAAACAACCTTGTGTGGTAAAAATAGCCAATTCAAATGCAAACATTTTGTTCACATATCTGTATATTTAACATAAAAAACAACCATAACACAATAACACAACTAACACTGGGGAACAATTTTGTACAAATTTTTTTTTACTTCAATTTTTAGCTTATTTACACTCAAATAGGTATGCTGATTCTGAAAGTGCGGTTAGTTTTCTTCTATCGCATCAGGTTTTTTCTCTACCGCTTATTTTATAGCGATCACTGTAGCATGGACTTGTATAGGCTATTCATTTATACACAAGACAGTGTGGTCAGAGGTTGTGCGCTGCTCTACTTAGTGAATAAGCAAAATTTATTTTTCTATTAACGCACGTATTTTCTTTCAGGTCATGTCTGGCTCTGCTTTTTTTTGTTGTAAGTGCCTAAACAACACTGATACATTTTGTTATATCTTTGGCAGTTTCACCGTTCCCAGTCAAAGGGCGAACATCAGCACATTTGTAAAGCAAGCCTTGGTCCCCTCATAGGGTGTGCAAACAGTGTGTCGAAGGTTTACGGATGTGGACAAAGGGAACACGTGATAAGATGCCATTGGTAGAGCCAGGAGATCATTTCAGTGACTGGTACTTTTGTATAGTAAAAACTTCAGGATATAATAAGAAAAATAAATGTAACATAGAGTATCCTAGTCTACCATCGGCTATACGCCCAGTGGCTCATTCAGATAAAATCCCATTGCCCGCTTTTGTTACACTACCCTCTTTTGAAGAACATGATTATGGTGATGAGTTAGGTGACAACAATGATAAAGAGTTTGAAATTCAAGTGGGCTCTAATCGTAAGGGATTTGGTCAGCATGAGTGATTTGGCACGTGATTTGGGACTATCGAAGAAGGCTTCAGAACTCCTAGCATCAAGACTGCGTGAGAAAAACTTACTTGAAAAAGGAACAAAGATATTGTACTTTCGAAATTGCATTTCTGCAGTACTTTAGAACTGACAGTGGCTTTGTGTATTGCCATAACATACCTGGTTTAATGGAGGAATTGGCAATTCCAATCTATAACTCAACTGAATGGCGACTATTCATTGATAGTTCAAAGTGGAGCTTAACGTGTGACCTCCTTCACAATGGCAATATATTTGGGTCAGTCCCAATTGGCCATTCAGTTTCTCTTTGTGAAGAATATGCAGACATAAAGAGAGTCATTGAGTTGTTGCAATATTACCAACACCCTAAAATGGTATGCTTCCTTCTTGGTCAGCAACGCAGATACACCAAGTATGCTTGTTATCTGTGCATGTGAGACAGCAGAGCACGTGAGAGGCATTGGGTGGAAAGGAATTGGCCTCCAAGATCAGCCCTAAAACCAGGTGATCCAAACATTCTACATGAGCCACTTATTGATAGAAAGAATAATATATTCCCCCCTCTGCACATAAAACTGGGTCTGATGAAGCAGTTTGTTTAAGCTTTGCCAACTGAAGGAGACTGTTTCAAGTACTTCATTTTGGCATTTCCTAGCCTGTCATTTGAAAAAATAAAGGCCAGTGTGTTTGATGGTCCACAGATTCGGCAGCTCATCAAAGAAGAACATTTCATCAGGACAATGTCAGAAGTTGAAAAGAATGCTTGGTTATTATTCAAAATATTTACACAGAAAATGTCAAGAACAAAATGCCTGGTTGCAATATGAGCATCAAGGTGCATTTTCTGCATAGTCATCTTTCAAACTTTACGGAAAAACTTGCAGTCAGTGCAGTCAGTTATGAGCAAGGTGAACGATTCCACCAAGATTTGAAGGTCATGGAAAGACGGTATCAGGATAGATTGAGTGTACATATGATGGCTGACTATAGTTGGAGCATCCGGCGGGATTGTCCTAACACTGAACACTCCAGGAAAAGCTATAACTTTTTACCTTAACCGCTTACCCAATTCATTTTTAAATGTTTTACTATAAAAAAAGTCATAACAATAAATCCTTTGTATGAACACAAGAAATTTAAATAGACAGCACATTCAAGTTATGATTTCATTATTTTTCTGGATTTTTCTGGATTTCATTATTTCTGGATTCACCACCCAAAAATTATTAAAAAACAAGTGTAAGATCAACTAAAAATGTATTCCCCAGTGTAACAATTACCTTTAAAGTTAGTTTAAACATTAACCCCCCCACCCGCTATTCAGCAACCATGCCACTGAACAGATGGACCCCAACTATCAACCAGTCTCACCCCTTAAACTAAAACCGCATAACAGGGTGGGGGGAGGGAAGTTCGATCTTTTACTTTTTTCTTCTAAACCTCCTTCCTCCTTAAACCACTTTTTAATCCTTAGCCCTCCTCCCCTTTTTTCAAACTTTACATCTACCTCTATCTTTCTAATTTAAGCCTATCCTGATCTTCCTTACTGCTTGCCCTCAATTTTCCTTCTGTTCTCTCCTAGTCCCTGTCCATGTTCACCATTTGCTCACCTTCCTACTTCAGTAGCTCCAGCCTGTTCTATACATGTTTTTGCTTACAACAGCCCCTATACACACATAATGAAAGAATAGCACAGGTTAACAAGGGTATACCTAATATATTTGAGACTCGGAGCAGATTGTTACAACCCATGTGCTTTAACAATGCTTTAGGTAGTAATTTTAAGTAAATAAAAAGTAAATAAATAATAATTACTTTCAGAACAAACATGAAGTATAATAATCATGCCAGTAATGGTTTTATAGTGTTATGCCTGCTGGGGATTATAGCAATATGATCCTCCAAATAGCATTGAGAAGTAAAAACAGCTGACCACTATCAATGTGGATTCGTCTTTCCACTAACACTGACATTATTGGTTTGTGTGTGTTACTGGTTTTTCTATTGACCACCCATGCAAGAAATGCCCTTTACATTGGTAAAAAAGGAAAATTCAGAGACACGCAAAAATTATTTTAGTGGCACTTCTCTGAGCTTCAAGTTACCTCTCTCACTTGTCAGGCCACCAATCAAGGATCTACTCATTTCTTCCTGTCTCTGACAGATGGGGTTGTCTAATGTAGAGATCCACAAAGAAAGTGAGTAGTGAGAGACTTAAGCTACGTACACACTTCCAAATATTATCGTCGGAAAATGAACGACGAACGTTCCTGCACGATATATACGAACGATCGTATAGCACCGATCATGCACATAGAGGTAACGACACGATCGTTCGTAGATATTGTACACACAATAGATACGATCGTTTAAGCGATAGAGGAACTATGTGCACGACAGAAAGTGAACGGACGTTCGTTCATCATGCATGCTCTGAACATGGACGATCAACGAACGACCGTACACACGAACGATGTTCAACGATCGTCGTCCAATCCGATCCGCCGGTCCGGTCGTTCGTTTCCAACGAGTTTCCTCGTTCGTCGGCGTCGTTGGTTACTTTTTTACGAACGATTTTTTGCCCAATCGATCGTTCGTCGTTCGATTGGAACGATAAAAATTGGAAGTGTGTACGCACCTTTATTCTGTACCTTTGTGACAGTAGGGACTGAAACAGCAGCGGAGTAGTTCTGGTATTAGGAAGTATGGTTCTGATAAAAGTCCTTCCAAGTGCTGGCAGAGTACTCCATAAGTTAGTTTTATTGAGGCCAGACCAGCGGCAGACATGGTCAACAGTGGAACAGTACCTTAGGGCCCCCAACAGAAATGTCTTGGGGCCCCTGTGGGGCCTCGTTCATTGGCACACTTTGTACATCCCTATTTCTGTCCCAGAGGCAGACAAACCTCACCTTCTGCTTACCCCGAGGTATGCTACTGGAAAACGCATTATTTACTTTTAATGAAGTTTTTAAGTTTTTAAGATTCCAGGTGCTTGAACAAAGTTCAATAAAAAGCTTGAATTAGAAATGCTTCATTACTTAGAAAGAATGGGAAGGTAAGAGCTATTGTTTATGGATATTTCTCATCAGTTTGATCAACACAAACACATTGGATCCTAAAAATGTAACAAAGAAATTATGAATTTGTAATCTCCAGGATTAGGGATTTGTGCTCAACTGCAACTTCTTTGAGACAATATAAAGAGGGAGCTTGGAGTTCTCACTGTATTGTTAAGGATAATTTATATGCTAATTGAGTTACCTGAGATAAAATCACAATTTAAGCTCACTTGCTTCACTTTATCTGTTTCAGACATATACAGTCAGGGCTCAACACAAGAGAGTAGGATGTATCCCATTACCTTGCATTAACACCCAGTTTGTGGTTTGACAGATGTTGTCAAAGTGGGGCAAACATTTCGTACTAGAAATATAAAAAATGAATATAAAGCACAAATGAACAACAACAAAGTTTTAGCAAGCTACTCCATGTATTTCTTGTCCTTGTTAAAATATTGTAATTTGGAGCCTTGTTGGAAAAAAATGAAAGGCCTCTTTTATGTAGCATGTGATAAAATATTGAGCAGCCTGGCACCTGGGTTTAAGGCCAAAGTTATTGAGCCTAATGAATACAAGGAATACATTTGTTTTCTTTTTTTGTAAAAAAAACCCCTAAAATACAGTAAGCATGATCCCTTTTAGTGGTATAAAGCTATCAAGAAGCAAAAGACTAAGTTTTTTAACGTGATGTATAAAAAAGCTTGTTTGGCAGTTTTAGTCTGGTGGGTATATTTTGTACCCAAGACATGCTTTTTGTTCGTCATGCTCAGTAATCACTATTGATTTGCAACAATCTGCAATATGTAAAGCAAGTTAGCTAAATTAGCTAACCTACCTTGCAATGACAAATGCTGAATCGTAAAACTGCATATGGAATTGTGATGAATAGATACAGGATTTTGTGTACACTTGTACATTTTGCTATATAAACAAGTATTAGTGTAAAATGCAATGTAAGTGATAGGCCTTAAAAGTTTTTGTTTGTACAAATGTATTTATGACTTCACTAAAAATAAATAAATAAACTCCAAGCTTACCTTGAGTCTTGCACAGTTGTAAAGGACCTTAATACTGAAATTGTTTACTCCAACTAACCACAATAAGTTTCTCACTGTTTCCATTAGAAGCTGCAACAAGTCAGCTCCCATCTTATTTTTAGGGCTAGCCTTATCCAGACCTTTCCATCATAACCTAGGCATTACCTAGCCCAGTTTACATATAATTGCCCCCTATTGCAGACTGACATGCACTCAATAATGCAATTTTTGCAAAACTCCTCATAAGACCCAGACCACTGCTTGAGTCAGGATGTAGAGCAATGAAGTGGGGTGTGATGATGTTTTCAGAAAACTATGTACTGAACCCGGTAAGACCTTCTCTTTTTATTTGACAACCCTCCCATACTGTCCTCCCCATTCTTACTAATAAAAAACACTAATCAGGAACAAACGTGTAGGCCATGTCTTTAGGACCACGGCATACTTGTCTGGGTCAGTGACTTACTAAGCATTAATGTTAGAGGTGAGTGTATTAGCTTAGTAATTTGCAGGCTTTAAAATAAGTAATTCCTTTCCCATGATGGATGCCCTTCAAACAATGCCACCTTCACCTTTTAGAAATACAAATGCTAAATGCTTTATGAAGTCCACTAAAATAATGACAGCACATTTACATTGAAATATAAGGGGTTAACTGCTACAAGTACATTTTTTTTGTAAAGAAATAACAGTACAAATGTTCCACTTATTTAAACAGTCTTTTCAGTTACCTGAAATAACTCTAATTAGTTTAAATGGCTCACTTGCCAGACATGCAGCAGCTGTCAGCGCAGTTTTGCTTTGCGTAAGTCATACCAAAGAATCTGTGAATCGTATCATCAAAAAAGTCATATATTGTTCCTTTTTTTTCATCTGCATAAAGTTATCCTCTTTTTGACTTAGAGAATTATAGCTTTCCTAAATCCACAGCTGCCTACAGCAATTAAAATTAGTTCTACACATACCTCCGGCTGCAAAAGAAAGTGGATTAGCTATCACGAAATTGGGTGGAAGGTAAAGCTCTGCGTGGCTTCTCTTTGTGTTGGTCCTGATTTTTTAAAGCTCTCCAAGGCTGGAGAATATATGCTTTCATTAGTAAACCTGGGGGATCCAGTAAATCTGGAATTAATCTGGTCCAGGATTGAAAACATTTGCTATCAAATAGCAAATGAGTTTTAGGAAATTAATTTCAGGTTTGCTGGATTACCCAGGATTACCAATGAAAGTGTATCTTCTCCAGCCTTGAAGAGCTCTATTAAATCAGGCTCATTGGCCCTGATTTACTAAAGCTCTCCAAGGCTGGAGAGAGTACACTTTCTTCAGTGAAGCTTGGTGATCCAGAAAACCTGGAATGGATTTCTTTAAATCATTTGCTATTTTCTAGCAAATGTTTTGAATCCCGGACCAGATCTATTCCAGGTTTGCTAGATCACCCAGCTTCACTGATCAAAGTGTATCCTCTCCAGCCTTGGAGAGCTTTAGTAAATCAGGGCCATTGTGTGTTGATAATCAAGTGCAGTAAAATGTTGTGGTGGTAGTGTGGGTAGTGGCTAGTACTTTGCAAGCAGAGTTTATGTTGTATGTTTGTGAATTAAGAGAAGGATCCCTGTCAACGGTCCCTACCCATAGATAGAAGCGCCCGAAGTATCCTAATTGGAGCAATATATACAATCTTTCTGTAATACATCCGAGAGAAAAAAAGTGTTTTTACTTTAGTGAGCTTTACCTTCAAATATTTTCCTCTTATTTTTTAAAAGAGCAAATAACATTATGGCTGTGCAAAGCAGAATTTATGGCATGCAATTAAGCATCATTTGGTGAATGCTTGGAGTAGTTGTCAGTGATATGATTCATACCTTGTAATCAAGTGCATCATACTTTATGCAATTAGCATAACCCAGCGCACAGGATGAAAAGGATATATTTAAAATCAGAGATATACTTTTTGATGCTGATTCACTGTAGATCCACAGGAAGTGCCATGTAAAAACTATAGAAGATAAAAAGATTTAATAATCATACCTGTCTTTTTCAGACAAAATGAACTTCTCAAAATGCAAGTGTAATTTTTGTCCTCCTGGTGCATCTATTGTCCATGCACAAAAGAGATTGTTGCTGTAGTTGCTGGGGAAGTTTGGGGAAAGCACTCGTCCAACAGTGGCATTGTGAATTTTTCCTCCACATGGAGCTAAGAGCATAAAAAAATGATACCAATGTTAAGAATATACATTTAAAAAGATTAATTATTTCTATAAAGGACTTGGGCTATACAGCTACATAACCTATTTAAATATGCAGTTGGATGAATAAGGAGTGCACTGCATATGACTATATTGAGTTTACACCAACCACTGTATATATATATATATATATATATATATATATATATATATATAAATAAATAATCAAATATACATTTACATATACATATGCAAAATACACATTTATTATTTTTGCAAATCCGTACAGGGCAAAAGTCTCGGGCATCCCTGTCCTTCCTCAAGCTTAAGCTTCTCCAAAATGTAGCATAATGAACCCCGGACAATTAGATAATAATGTAAAGATCAGAAAAATACAGTTCTAGGATGCATGTGTTTCCTGTAAGCCAATATAATACTGATTATGGGCTTTACCTGTCTACATTGCTTGACTGAGTTATGCCTATACCCACTACGCTCTACATACAGGTCCATTCTCAAGCATTTTACCTCACCAAACTTTGCACTTTGATTTCTAGGTTAATCATATTTTCATATCATTTGCATTGTACCTACAATGCCATAGGATCACCATTTCTGTCTATATAAAATATCCCCAAACAACTGGAAATCTGACACCAGTATAACTAATTAACTTCCAGACTACCAATATCTTCATGTTATTACCCATAATTAATGTCTCTAAATGAAGTCAGGTATGTACAGGTATGATTGTCAAAATTACTACAATTATTAACAATAATAAACAGCATTTGTATAGCGCCAACATATTACACGGTGCTGTACATTGAATAGGGATAGCCAAAATGTTGGACAACAGTTATAACTGTACAAATTATTGTACAGCCCTATAAAATGACCTCAAACTCCTCTGTTCTAATATGGCACAGTGTTAGTAAACGTAAAGCTGATTTACAGATCCACATATTAACTTCACAGTTCCTCATTCCCTAATTCTTTTATGGGGTGTCCATGCAGCTGGACAAAAAAATGTCTCCATATAGTAATAGAATATTCCATGGAATATGCTGGCACTTTCTAAATAGTAATCATAATAGCATATTCTGACAAGTTTTACAGTCACTGCATGTTCTTTTTCCAACTCAGGATATTATTTTATATGTAATCACCTAATTATTTCTGCTTCGTAATCCTTTCCAGCTTCCAGCTTAGTTGGAGAAGTTGGACAATTAAAAAGTTGATATGCAAGCCAGCTTCATTTATTTAATTAAAAATCCCTTTATTCATAGTCATTTATTTGGTTATTTGTGTCAGGTGTGGGCGGATTCAAAAATACACACACTATTTACTGTATATATTCTGTTTGAAGTATAGCTGTAATTTCTATAAAAAATGATGATGAACCAAGAAGTAATCTGATTACTTTGGCATCCCATTATATGGCACAGATGTGTACTTGTATTGGCAGATGTGCTCAATGTAATAAAAATAGAAAATGGCAATACTAAAACGTATAGTAAGAGACAGCTTGCCTGCTTATTCTTATCTATTAGATCAATAAAATGTAAGCAAATATTAGTTTTGTGGATGGTTGAAAAGAATAATATTAACAAAATGACAGTGCTTTTTACATGACCAAAACCTTTGCCAAGCTTTTTTTCTATTATTTCTGTTCACAAAGTGGCGAGAAGTTTTCTCCTAAGCTACTAGTGGGTGCATTGTTCCTAAGGAACTGCTTGTACATTTCTGCACTATATCACATACTTTTTATTAAGTAAAACAGTTCTAAATGAATTACCTGACAAGAAGATTTCAATAGACAGATAATAACCGCAGGTTAAGTGGTTCATTTGTGCGCATTTTAGTGTATTCAGGCAGATAGGCTTTTTACGCATTTATTGCAGTATTTAAATTAGATCTTTTCTAACTTGTTTTAATTATTTCATTTCATTAATATATATTATTGGTATATATATATATATATATATATATATATATATATATATATATTTATTCACTCCTATAATGTATTAATATTTATATATAATTACAATACTGCATACTCTCTATTTACTATATATCTCTCATATATATATATATATATATATATATAGGTGTGTGTTTTGGACCTACCAAGGCAAATGGGCTCCTTATCACTCCAGCGTGGTTTTGATGCATTGATACATGTAAGATTTCTGGAGCCCTCCAATTTATATCCCATGTAGCAATGAAAATGTGCTGTTCCTCCAGCATGAAGATCCATGACTGTTACATCTCCATAATCTGGCCTTTTGGGAAAACTGCAGCTCAGCATGAAAACTTTAAATAAATACAGAAATATAAAGACTGTTACATACAAGCAAGGAGACAGAAAAAGTAACATTCTAACAGCATTATTTAACAAATGGCCAGAAAATGTTGATATTGCCTATAACCAAAAGTGAATGTTACTTTGGGGGTACTGAACCACAATGAACTAGTTAAGGCTTTATTATGACAGCAGGACCTACGTATATCAACCAACTTGCTAGGCTGAATCACCATCAATGTCTGGTACTCTAAAAAAATATTTTACAATGACTGCAATTGACTTTAAATATAAAAGGTCTAGAATAGAAGATCTAGAATAGAAATGCCAGTAAACATTTATTACAAATTATTTAAACACTATACTGTTTGTTTACAAATGGTTTTCTATAATGGAGGCTTAATTTGTAATCAAAGCAGTTTATGAATGGTAAAAATGATTGATATGTAGTTGCCAATAAGAAGGTATTTTGAATTTATAAATGTAGCTAAGTCGTGCATCAAACTCTAAAAGAAGGCATAGGCAAATAGGTTAATTCACTATAATACTGAGTTATAAAGCACATATATACTATTGGTACTTGCCAGTAGTGTTCATCCCCATGCCACTTTTTTGGTTAAGGGAATGGTTAAAGCTTTTTTTTTTTATTTTACTGCTGGTTGCTCCTACTGACTTCTTGCCATTACATCATATGATGAATAATCTCTCAAACAGAAAAACAAAAGCTCTTTTTAGTACAGAGGGAAAGGGTAAGAAAACTGCCTTTCACATTTCTTGTTTTGGCATCCAAGTCACTGAGAGTGGAGGAAAGTCTTTAATGATAGTAAAAAACTCAAAATTTTATATGCCCTGAATTAGAAGAAAAAATGTATTTGGAGTTGGGCTTTAATACTTGTTTGGGATCTTTTGCATGTACTATTCAAAGCTGTTTATAATGCGTGCTAACAAGAATGTATAGCACACTTCTATCATATAAGATAATTAAAAAATCACTGCAGAAGACAAAAATGCAACCTTTATTTATTCAAACAGAGCCAACACATGGGCTATGAGTATATGCAGATGGCCAGGCTTTGACAAACCTTTGCATTTGCTTTTCAAAGGCTTTGAAGCAATATCTTGTTTGATTTAGGATGTTTATATAAAAAAAATCTAGATAAATGTAGGCATCTAAATTAGCAGTTTTGTTGGCTCAATAATATCAAAGATAGGTACGGTAACATTTAATGATGCCAAAATATTGATAGACCTGCAGATTTGTGAAATCAACAATATAAGAGGCAATTTGGCTGTTTCTGATCACAAACCTAAGATATAAGTTGCTTCAACACTTACCTTGGTAATGTAGCTGAAAGGTCCCAATCGTGTCATCCTGGAATGTTTTGAAGTAAACTGAAAGACTGTTGGTAGGACTTCGGATGACCTGACCTTCAACTAGAAGAGTTTCATTTGCCAAGACTACAAGACCATCCTCACTTATACCACGAATAGATAGGTGCTCTCCCTCGGATAGATTTACACTTTTCACCTATAAAATAAACAGTAGTTATTAAATGATCTGATATAAAGCCTGTGTTACCTGTAAGGGTAAAAACAAACAATTATAGAATCATCATTATTATCTTTTATTTATAAAGTACCAACACATAAAAGAGAAATGCAGATAGGTGGGTGAGTTTTAAAATGTAAGTTATGTGAGTTTGTTTAAATCTATTAAAGGTAGGATAATGCCTAATGGGACGATGAAGATAATTCCAGGTAGTAGAGGCTGCCCTAGTGAAATAATAAAGCTGTACATGAGAAAATATAATATAAATATTATAATAATTATAAATATAGTGTAATAGTTGAGGAAACCATTATTAGAACCTTGGAGGAGCAGAAAGGGGTGCATTGATATATGAGATTGAATACATAATAGGAACAATGGAGTGATTTTAAGACCAAGCTTGACTTTGAGCCAAGGGGTCAGGGGTAGATGGGTTCATTTGTATTGTAGTATAAAAAGCCAAAGGAGGATATGAATTTGTAAAGGTAGGTAGTGTAAAGATACCTTATACTAGCATAAATATAAGGTGATAGTATAAATAAAGCCTTGCTGTGTATTATCATGCTTATGAACTGAAGAGCTAAAGAGAAGGAGCAGGTGTGAGTGCTGGCCAGTTCCCTAATGGCAGAAAAACTTGTTTGTACATTAAATTTAAGACATAAGACATTTAAGACACAAAAATATCAAAATTACAATTTTAATATTATATTTAATGTTTATATTATCTCCCTATGACAATAATATTATCACTCATAATTTTGTATGATAAAATCTCACCCTAAATTTTCCTAAAATTCCACACCAAGAACTAATGATCCAGTAGGGACCCCATGGAGTGTAAGTGTTTTTCCCAGAAAGGCTTGCTGTTTTTCTGAAATCGCTTTGGGGTTATGCTGTGTGACCAGTTTAGATGCAAACTGTGCTTATACAGATATTTTACTTTTGATTATTTCACTGTCACTGACACACTTATTTTATATTACAGTTGACTATATACTTTCTTACATAGTAATACATCTTCTTGTATTTGCCTTCATAAGCAGAAAACTAATTTACCAGTTATGTCTACTGTTTTAGAAAAGTATATGTAGAACTGCTTTGTTTAAAAAGAAACTTCTGATTACTTTACTACTCCCAGCTTTATCCAAAGCCTATTTATAAGGCTGGCATGTCACTGTGAGCCTAAATGTAGAAGACACTAGCACAGTTTAAAGCTGCAGGGTCTTTTTAAATATTCTTATTCCTGATTAGAAGAACAGTCTTTCTGCATATGTGATATTACTCACTTTGCCATTGTTCCTCTAGCCTCCATGACTCTGACATTGTCAGATGCACACCCATGCACACAGATGCACTGATGTCATCAGGGGGTGATGTCAAGGAACGTGAGTCTTGTGATAGTTTTCACTTCCACTAATATGGTGGGTGGAAAGTACACAAAGCATAGCAAAAAGTAAGCCAGAAAACATCTGCAGAAGGCCCACTATGATAACTATGGTTGCCTAAATCTAGGTCCATTTTAATTAGTTATTTACATAGCTGTTAGCTCACAGACAAATTTGTGGTATGTTAAGCGTATGGATCATTGGAAGATGAGTAATACATTCAAGCAGAAGGAAAACAATATATCAAAAACAGAAAGGCTTTTTAGTAAAGAAATATAAACAGTATTGCCTATAACCATTGGATACTTGTTTTACATAGCTCATTGTTTTTTGCTAAATTATTTATACTGTACTTCACCATTTAAACTGATATACACATGATGTACGCATTCAACTTTTTTTCAGACTTCCCACAAAAAAAGGAAAGTCTATTTGAGGGGTCATAGGAGAAGAGGATAATATCTCTCTTTGTCTCTAAATTTTTAGGGGATCAAGCATATGATGGCCTCCCTGTAAATTATATAATGAAATAATGTAAGCAGGAGGAAAGAAACAGACAGGGTTTACAGTACCTTGGAATAAGAAAGACTATACTGACTGACTGTATATAATGCATACTATACTTGTATATTGACACAATGGAATTACATCATGTTGTTTGCCTTGATATACCTTTTCTTGTACATATTATCAGGTTAGTGGAATTTGTTATATTGTCTATAAAACATTGTAAGCTGTTCCGAATTATATTTTGGATACAGTATATAATCAGATGCACTTCATACACTATATATGTTAAAGACGGTACCCTAATTAGGGGTTATGCATTCATATACCTCAAACACTATCCATTAACTATATTAATACCACCTTATACCTCTAACACACAACATATATCCCTAACATCTCTAATTTTAATACCATCAATTATCTCCATTTTTAAATGATCATGCAACATTCACTACCCCCATTGTCCCCCTGCAGTCACCGGGACTTGCGAGGGACGGGATGCCACCCATAGGTGGTAAGAAGCCAAAGCATGGGATGCAATATCACTGCTCCCTTGTTAGGTTCCCTTCTGTCCCTCGTATGATCCATTCTAATAGACGGATCACCATGGTTGCAGGGAGGTGTAGTTATGCCACTGCTTCCCTCTCATGCAGCCACGGAGCCCTGTTGACGTCACAGGTATTCCCTACGTTTAGTAAGTAACTTTTGAATAATATGCTGAACACTGCTCTATCTCTCCTCCATTTAAACTCATTACAAATACCTTTTTAACACAGGCATATTTCCCCTATGGGAACTGACTTATCTACCTAATCTGCACACTGGAGATTGACTACAATATAGTGTTTAGTCTGTGTTCTTTTCTTTCCCCTGGTAAGCATATTCCTTAGCTAATGATTGAAAACACAATAATAATAATTGAAAGCTAATAATTGAAAACAAGATTTTTTTGTATTTAATCTAGTCTTAAGCACTATGTATCCATTTATACCTATTTTTTGACACAGGAAACTTCCCCAATGGGAATTTATTTGTATTCTCAATAACTAATCCTCAACAAAGGATTCAATAATAGTGAATCTTCGTCATTAGTTTCCGAATAATCCCCTTGCACTTTGCCTCATTCGATACAAGTAAGTGTAAATAATTTAACCATTTACCTTCCTTATTAGACAAACTCAATTTACATTACTGCCCCCAAGTAGAACTGTAATATCAAAAATATGTTTGTTTATATATATTTTTGATAATCTTAGTGAACATTGATCATACTCATCACTGACAACATACTACTACGCGCTCAAAAGAATCTGCGTCAAAATCGATTATATTCATCACTAATCACCAAGCGTCTCAACTTCTATGTATGTAAAAATCTTTACCATATTACGTTTATTTATTTTCTGATATTAATTAATATCACTAAACAAAATTGAATCTACAAAATAATGTTTAGTAGAACTATAAGCTTAAGCTGATTATATAAAAGAATCTGAAGCTCATCTGATATGGTTATACATTGAATTGTGTAAACTTACAACATTCAATGTATTTTTGATTATTATTATATGAACCTTGCACATGTTTCTAACTCTTTGGTAGTACATGATATATTTTCCATTTTACTAATATAATTTCATATTTGCTAGTTTCAGTTACTTGGATAAGCTATATTATTGATATTGCATTTGCCGTACATTTTTTTTGTTTTCAATAATATCCTGGTATATGATTATATATAATTATAATGCACATGAAATTAAATGCTGTAATGAACATAAATATAACAATATATCTGATCTAATATATAGACCGTTATGTCGCTATCATCCCCCACCCCACGAGGAAGCCTAAACTGGCAAAACACGTTGGGTTTTTAGGACTACAACGGAACTGTAAAGTATTAGTGGTGCATTGTCTAGAACTGAATCCACCCCATGATGATATAATGGACTGGTAAAACTTTTGTGTTACCATATTGAACTAATTATGTATAAATCTATGTATAAATACATATTTACATTGTTGCAAACGCTGTCTGTTTCTTTCCACCTACTGAGGATAGTTTTGCTGTTGTCCAAGATCCTTGAACATACACTAAATTGCTGTTTACAATAAACGCTACAGTAAGCAAACTAGATCTATCCAAATATGCTGCAAATCTTAATTTTTTCTAGAAAAGGTTAAATTTGGCCCAATCTGCTTCCACTTCCAGATTTTAGATGCTGCTCCTTTGATGTGATATCTCCTTGACCAATAAAAAGCCTTGGGATCAATTGGAAGTGAATAACAACTTTGACAAGAAATGTTCACATTAACATACATTGTAACTTTATCTCCTATGTAGGAGAATCTAGTGTTGGTTTCAACACCTTTTTTTACCGAAAGTAAACCCTGGTTGCACATTTTTCCATGCTCAGTTTGAATTACTAAGGTTTATGACAGATTTCTTTTAATGAGATTTTAACCTGGTATAGAAATCATATACTGTACAATTTCCTTAGGTTTACTACAGCAAAGTTCTTAGAATGGTAATTCCACTACACTGGTAATTTCATGTTTCCTCTGCAAAAATATACGTTTGGCACAGAGTAATTATGGGACAACTGTGGATGTAAAAATTATATATTAGGCATTATTCTGAAATAAAATAAGAACTTTGTTGTCCAGTAGAAGCAAATATAATTCAAAGCTGTGCAGCAAGATCTTCAGCTGAATATTTTTTTTAACCCCACATTGCAATTTTAATGCATATATAGTACTGCCAAGTTGTATTTGCTTACTTCTATTGCTGAGCATCCAACAGTAGAAAAATCACCATTTTCCCATTAAAAAAATGTATTACCTGCATATGAGAACTGCAATGAGCTGGCTGCGGGGGTAACTATTCAAAATAAATTTATTGCTACATGGAAGTAAAAATTATTTCTGATATGTTATCCATTCATTTGTTATCCATTCAGAGAACTGTTGTAAACTAAGGTAATTCCTAGGGAGAATGTTAAGGATCTGTATTGGGTTAGGCTCCCAATGACTAATAAAGATCTGATATAATGGGTGATATCGACAAATCCTAGACACTATAATGACCTTGGTTAGGTAACAGTTGCAGGCATCTGTATCTGCAATACCTTACATTATACAGAATTTGGGGCACTACCAAATCCCCTGGAATGGATTTAGTTATTGCATTTGAGTGAGGATCCAGAAATTAAGTTAATTTAGAATCTAAAAAAAGAAAGGCAGTAAAATGTATGACTAATCATTGTTATTGGAGTGGGGAAGGATTACAACCTGTGTATTGTTTTTTAGTTTATTTGGACACTAATATGGAGATTTCCCCTCTTTTCTTGTTTTGCTAATAAGATTTTACTGGACAAGAAGTTAGGGGGACATGCAATGTTGCATGTTTTTGCTCACCTCCTGTCTGTTAAAACTTTAGGAAAAATCTCTTAAATAGATCCCTAAACAGAAGTAAAAACCTAATGACTCATAATCTCTCTTAAAAACAACAATAAAGTATGTTTTGTTGATGTCAATGGAGATCTAAATGGAGATTGGAGAAGAAAAGTCCATGAGTGGTCCTGATTAGTTCACTAAACAATTCTGCTTTGATTTATATGCCTATCATGCTAGTAGTGATGGACTGTTCTGCATACCTATCAAGCTTCTAAGATGGAAACTTTACTGTTAGGAAGATACTGTTGGGAAGATACTGTTGGATACTGTTAGGAAGAACATGAAGACATCTTTTTCTAGTTCCCTGTTATGCATATGATTGCAAATTCTTGCATCATAAACTACTCGTTAAACCCACAAATGCCTTAATTTACCACTACTTTTCCTTTATAATGGCTTTTACAATAAGAAATCTGATCATTTAGAGGTTGATGGAAATTTGGTGGCCTAATCATCATTTGTGTTTATAGTGGTCTATATATTTTGCCAAGTAGTCAGACAACTGATGGGAAAGGAGGGGAAGATTTGGTTCTGAAAGAGGCAAACACAGTTGAGATCTAGGAATTTCCTCTGCTCTGCTGGTCTCAGATAAAATCTGTACGGAAGATCTATCACAAGAAAATTCACATGCAATATCATTACACAAGCTACATCTGAAGAATGTATCTCAGCTCTTGTGGAAAAGACATTTTGGAGCCAAGTGCTGTGGTCTTACACAATAAAAATTTAGTCAAAAGTATGTTTAAAGAAAACAACTTCTTGTCAGCTATTGAGTTCAAAGAATCGAGTATGCTTTGAGTTTGAGAAGCACTCAGTGCCATGAAATTTTTCAAGAGGAAGATTGGGAAACAGGCAGAACAGACAAAGGCTGGGGTCTACAGTATTAATACAATTAATATTAACAATGAAAAAAACTAAAGACAAAAAGAATAGAATTATTATATATATACCATAGACGGTGCATAAGAACATTACCACACTTCAAGAAGACTATACGCATTTTGCAGATCATTTTCATAAATATGTTCACCTTTAAAAAAATACCAATAAACAGATTCCATTACATTATGCACCGTAAACAACTTTAGGCAAAAAACTTGCCAGAAGGTTCATGTGTAATGTTTTAAAAGGCACAATTCATTGGCCTATTTAGAGTTCAAATAGTTGGAATAAACAAGCACAGAATAAAAATAAAATGGTACAAAACATCCTCATACAGAAAGGAATCTGTCATAAATGCTACTGAGATATTTTATAGCAGATTGCTTCCCTTCTTTTCTGTTGTGTTTGCATTTGTCAATTGTCTGTTGAAAACACTATTTTATTCACTTCCCATAACTTAAACATGAAGCCTTTATATCTGTCCTAAGAAGGATTTCAGTACACGGAATGGTACAATTTTCTCTATTGACAAAAATCAATTTATGTAACATTTTGATTCACAGTAGAGTTCATAGAATTCACAGAAAGCTGTCAAAAAACAAAGGGTTGTTATATTGTGTGAAATAATATACCATTCCATTGCTTTGTTTTGTTATAATGCCACATGCATGCAGTATGGATGTTTAAAAAAATCTCAGAAACAAGTATATTTTTCTTTTTTTCACAGTTGAATAAGATATTGTCTTTTTTATGGTACAGTGGTGGAACCAACCTACAGAAAATGAACAGAGTTTTCCAAGCCTTTACCCTCCCTAGAGGTAACCCCGAGTGTGACTCGGGGTAAAAAAAGTTGCTAAAAATGGTAACCCCGAGTCACACTCAGGCTATGTAAACCTATGGAAGGTAAGTAAATACAGCACTTACCTGATCCGCCGGCGTCCAGCACCGTCCATCGCCGTTATCTTCCTCTTCTTTTTCCGGCTGGCTTCTGCACACAATGAGTCACCGGGGAGATCCCTGTGACATCGGTTCGCGTGAATGTTGCCGGCAAGGCGGGGCAGGAAATTCAAAATCCATTTGTATTGCATTCAATACAATACAAAATTCAATACAAAATAACTGTATTGAATGCAATACACTGGATTTATATGTGTAAAATCAGTACATTGTTTTCAAGAACATTTATTTTACAGTATATATAATAGTATGAGTATAATATCTATTTTTTTAATTAAAAAAAAAGAATTTTTTTTTTAAATATATAGATTTTTTTAATTTATTCAATTTATTGTTTTTACATGATTTTGTGTTTCAAACTTTATTATACTCATACTATTATGTTATACTGTAAAATAAATTTTCATGAAAAACAATGTACCGCTTTTAGACATATAAAACCAGAAAGAAATGAACCGCTAGGGAGGTCAAATATTTGTATTTACAAAGAACCTGATGAACTTCTCTTAAATCACCAATCAACATCAGATATTCCTTGAAAGTATGAAACTAATCGGTGGAAATAACTCCAGAGTGAAAACATGGTTCTAGGATTGTCACTCTATCGCAGTAGTGCATTTGAAGCATCCATGCATTATTCCAGTAAAGGTATGTATGTTGATGAAGGGAAAAGGTAATAAACTAGGACAGACACAAAATAAACAGATTGAACTTCAACTTTAAGTGCTATTACAGTAGTACTATCCCTAATAATTGAGAAAATTTGCAGAATTTGTGGAGATACACACTATGTAACTAACTTGGCTATACAAGTATATCTATTCACACCTTTGGTGGAGAATACCACTGCAATATAATATACATCAAACAACTAAAACATAAAGAATGGTGACAGGTAAAATGAATGAGATTGATCATCTCATTACAACAGCACCTGTCAAAGAGTGGGCTTCATTAGGCAGCAAGTAATCAGTCAATTCTTAAAGGTAACATGGGCAAACCCAAGAAACTGAGCAACTTCAACAAGGGACAAATTATGATCATTCAAATATTTAATTCACTTACTTAAGCACAACAATAGCAAAGGCATTAAAGAGAAACTAAAACTGATGATCAGGCAGGTATTTATTGCAGGAATGGACAGGCAATATCCCTTCTGCAGTAAGCTATATGTGTAGTCAGTGACTTGTTCTTTGTGTAGGTGATGTATAGAAAACCTAATTTCTGTGCAGTTCTGCTATGGATGATCTTTTGGTTTATGCAAATTTTAGTGTAGTGTTGAACAGACTGTACAGTGGGGCCCTGTGGCCAGAGACCTGGAGCAATGCTGATACCATTTAGGTGTCATACAGATATAGCTTTATGTGGCGGCTTTGTTGTGGGATGGCCAGCAGAGAGTTTGTATTGCTGTTGGCATTGAACCTCTATGTCTTGCAAATGCTCCCATATTTCAAAGATATTCACAGAACAACAAGGCATTACTAAGTGGATATTGCTTTTGGGAATACAAGATAAGTTTCTCTTCATTTGTAGCTATTGCCTTTTTAATATGTCTCTTGGTATAAGTTTATTTGTTGTGGGTGCATAAGGACAATTTAGAAAAATTATATTTAACACATATTCCCATCCTTAGTTTTCAGAACCTCTTTTGAAAATCAGTAACTCTCCACTTTTCTCTTAAAACATATTACAAGTCAACCATTTTATTCCTTACTTTAATTAAATGTTTCACACTTATTGATTAAGAAATGTCATAAACTTGTATACCATATAAAATTCTACAGCTGAATCAGTGCTGTAAAATAATATTGCGGCAAGTCCTCGCTCAAGGAAGCACATAGTAAATAATGTCTTAATGGCTCCCAAGAAAACCGTGTTTTTTTAGAAAAAGGAAATCTTTTTTAATGTTTTCACTTAAGAAACACAAGAAGTTATACAGCAGATAATTATCATCATATCAATGCATATATCAGTGCATGCTGAGAAAGCTTATGACTTTTGTTTAAAGGAAAACTGGTGTGTTTTTAGATATACCCAATAAATTGAAGCAATTTGTTCATAGGTATATCTGAAACACACTGCTCACTGATTTTCCCAAAAGTCACTTAGATACAAATCACATTTTAGGCGCCTCTGACAGGTTATTTGATAGAACACCTTACAATAGGAATTTCAGTTTTGGTGAGAATTAAGAGTTAATAATTTCCAGTGGGATAGAATTTGCAACTTTCCTCATTAGATCATTGGAAGTACACTAGCTAATAAAAAAACACATATCGGTACAAACAGATACTCCTTCGAAACAGCTTGGGATATTGACCACCCAGAGAACATGTTTTTTCTTATCAAAAGTGAAGTTACACTTTACCTATTTTAAAATTTGTTAGAACAGAGGCATCTGGAGCCTTCCCAGCTAAAACGGCACCAGAAATTATTTTCTGGTGGGAACTGGCATTGATGTAAAAATGGACAAAAAAAGCATTTTACATGGGAGAGTTGTCATCAATTTGATGTGATGTTAGGTTTCTTTGCCTAAAGAAAGCAATGCAAGCATTTGAGGCCAAAGGTGTTTAATTTTCCCCACAGTAAATAATGCATATGTTGTTATTTTAGTGAACTTTATTATTGAAAATGGTAATTTCTCCAACTATATCACCTTTATCTGTAGACAAGGCTTGAATGAAATTTTGAGGTTTACCTGTTCAGATGTGTATAAAAAAGGAACAATTTCAATTGTGTTTGGTTAATTTTATATAAATGTATATACGATATATATATATGTATGTATGTATATATGATATATATATATATATATCCTAAATCAAGCAGACCTTAGAACACGGGAAAAGAAGAAGAAAATCTCCTTGGCAAAGTTTCACAGACAAAATCAACATCATTACAGTACATTACTACATCAGCCATGCTTTAGCAGGCTGTCATGCAAGATTACCTCGATAATGTGTACCAGATAAGACATTTCTAACACCAAAATTGTGAGGAACTACTACATAAAAAACCATCTGCTATTCCCTTGAGAAAAGATCACATTCGTGGAAGTACACCATTTTATAACAATAGTATGATTATGTTATTATCATAATAACTTCAAAACAGCAGACGTGTGAACATAAAATCTCTCTATATACGGACTGGGTGCCAATAAATCTGCCATCAAAAAGTAAGCACTGCCTGGTGAGATAATAAATGAATCTGAAACTATGCTCTACTCACACAGCTGTTCTATATATGAATTGCAATGTTGTATTGCAATGTTTAGTGATATCAGTTTGGCTACTTACTATAGCCAAATTATGAAAAAGGTGCATGGGACACTGAAGGGCAGAATTAAAGACTGCCTATCATTTATATAGCAGCCTCATTAAAAAAAAAAACAGGAAACACATAAAACAATTACAGTGATCAAAAAAAACTAACAAAAAGCGGAATAGAGATAACTGGAAGCTAAAATTTAGATACAAACAAATATAAAACCAGTTCAGTGATACAGCATTAAAGGTATTTATGTGGCATTCTATTTCAAATACTTTACAGCACTATTTAAAATGGTAGATGGAGAAAAAACACACATAGCCAGTTAGTTGTGTTTCAGTACACAAGTACCAATTAGCTGATATTAAGGTGGAGAGAGCAGAGTGACAAAGAGGTAAACTCAACGTTGGATATTTAGAGTAGTAGTAGTAGAGATACATTAGTTATTTTGCCCTTCCAGACAGGCCTGTACTGTGTGTAAGGGCTGGATGGACAAAAATAGTCTTTGGAAGGTAAAGCAGTATATATATACCACATATATCCAAATATAAACCAATTAAAAAACAAAAATGCTGAAAAAGGGAATTAGAAAAAATATTTTCTGTTTTTACTCAAGGCCACCAGATAGCACTGAGATAACACATTTGTTGTCAGGTGTCCTTTTGGTTTCTGGGGCAGCGTTTGTTACACACTTTACATAAAGACACAGCACTATACTGGAGGCAACACAGTAATGCACAAAAGATCAATTAAGTAAGTGACCTATCATAACCAACTCCAAAGTACAAAGCACCGAAACCTGTACAAAGGGGGAAAAGATAAACATACAGAGTCTATATGCATTTATTTCTTTCCACTTTTAGATCATAGTTTAAAAAAATAAAACACCATGGTTTAATTTTTTCACAATGATGGTATTGGCAGTGATGGCCGGATTTTGAGGTGGTATACACTTAAGCTCAAATAGTTTTACTGTTTTTTCAAGTAAAAGAAGGTATCTCAGTTTATATTTGAAAATATATATTTATATATATATATATATATATATATATATCTGTATGTATGTGTGTTATATGTATCGGTGTGTTTATTTCTTTGCTGAGAACTCAGCTTTAGGTCTGGATGGGAACTGCATCTGTGTTTGAAGTGCTTTTAAAGCCTTACCTGCTGCACCCCCGAATGGTGGTGGCAGTTGAGTACAGCCCATTGCTGCCTGAGAACCCTTGTTACCAGTGCCCATTTCTATTTTCTGTTGCCTTAGCCATGAGATGTGTATATCATCCAGTATGAATATTTTGTATTCAACTTCTAGTTTGTTCTATGAGACAATGAAACAAAAAACTAATAATTGTTATTGGCAATACGAATAGTGCTTATTTCCATTATTCCCCAAAAGGTGGAGAAGTAAAATGTTCCTGTCATTGATACCTCTAAAAAAGGGAAATGGTTAATTTTGTATGGCTAGGCCTTCCAATCATAATGCATGTATCAGCTGTTGGTGCTAATTACGGAGGTGAAATTCAGTACTGTAAGAAATTAAAGAGAAATCTGTAAATCAATTAGGATTGTCACTAAGAGCTACAGCATAACTGAGGTGCAATATTGCATTCTAATGTTTTAACACCTGCCTTCATTTATCTTAGTGTGTAATAACTTAATTAGGTTGGTAATTAGTGGTGATGAAAAAAAGATATTCACATGGGATGATTTAACACAGTTTCAAAAGCCTATAAAATGTGCTATGTTTTACATTAGCGAATAGTTTTGTGCTTTTTTTCAGGAATTGGTGTCATATCAAACAGCTCTGATATCCATAAGAGGTGCTGCAATCACTGGATCTATGAGGGAAGAACAACATCTAAATCATTGCCAGAATTGCACTTATCTCTAGAGAGGGACAGATTTGAATTTTATATTTAATTGCACATCTGCCATTTATGCTTGTGTAGTTTCATACTCCCCAAATACAATAAAGCAAAAAAAAGAAAGTCAATTACTGATACCTCATCAAAAGAATTGCTGCAAATGTAACTATGAGCGAAATTTAACATTATGGGATCTATTTATAAAGTAGTAAATCTGACATTCAGTGGTAAAAGGGTAGGTGCTCAATGTTACTGGCTAATTCTTATTCAGTGCCATTCCCTGAATGTAATACAATATACATGGAACAGAAAAAGAGAAGGTTTTCTTTGGCATACAAAAGTTATATATTTTTGTATTTACCATACAGTAAAATGAACAAACCAATAAACAACATTACAAAATGATTAATTGCTGAATCCTCATTATATCATGGGATTCCAAGGACTAGGCACTAAATATAGATCTCCAAACATTGATCAGTAATTATGTTGGTCTTATGAACCAGTGATCACAAGTGATAAACCATGCACTTGTCTTAAACCTGAGGCATCCAAGGGTATTGGAATGACGTGATAGTGCTAAATATCAGACAATGTTACAGTTACCTATAAATATATCACCAAATGTGTAAGCAAAAAAAGAGAAAATTAGGTTTGGATTAAAAAAATTGAGATAATGGGCTTGATTTATTAAAGCTCTCCAAGGCTGAAGAGGATACACTTTGATTAGTGAAGCTGAGTGATACAGCAAACCTGGAATGGATTTCTCAAGTCATTTGCTGTTAGCAAGTGCTTTAAATCCTGGAATATACTGAAAGTGTATTTTCTCCAGCCTTGGATAGCTTTCATAAATCAAGCCCAAGGTCCTAAATCTGATCTGATAGAATGCCTTGTGGGGAATCTTCCAGGTCCAAGTGATTATCTATAGGTAATAATTCAGGGAATGTCAGATTAACTGCTTTATAAATACATTCCTATATATATCCCCTGTTTTATCACCTGCCAATAGATCACCTTCTAATAGATTCAATAAATTTAATTGAGTTTTAGGTGTTGGAGCAAACCATGCAACAAGGGTACTTGAATAGGTCAGCTTTTGTTTCTACAAATGGCTTAAACCACAAAAAATCACAAAAAATCTGTTGACCCTCCCTAAAATGTATTGACTAGACTTTTTTTTTCTTTTATGTAAATGTTTTTTAAAACCAGACTATCCTTTTCACAAGGTGACACTGCTGTGCGATTTCACTGTTGAATAGCATCATCACCCTATTGAAGCAAGTGGAAAAATACCTGGATCTACTGGCATTAAAACTCTCACGTAGGCTGTGTCTGTTCACAGTACAGTGAAATAAGAAGATATGAAGAGGTCATGTCTATCAACATCAACCTATCACAACTATGACTGTACATTCATGAGCCTGCGTGTCAATCAGCACCCAGCTACACCTAGCGCAGACCACTGCTTTCTGGATTGACAGCACTGCCCGTTACTGAAGTAAGGCTCATTCATTGCATTAACAAATCGATCTGGTACTTATTTAGACTGTCATACAAGATGCTTTAGTTGTGCATTAAGGAAAAAAAATCCAATTATTTTTAATCCTCTTGTGCACAATTGGGCATTTAAAAAGAACACAGCTTCATCCTATTTAATAAGCCAAGTAAGCAATCATTTTTCTAAGTGAACATCTCTCTGCTTTGGTAATTCATCCCCAATGTCTCTATCTACTTTCTCTGATTTTCTAAGGAACTTTGCACTAGTTTACTTAACTGCTTTACACATTGAGCTTGATTTAATAAAGTTCTCCAAGGCTGTAGAGGATACACTTTCCTCAGTGAAGCTGGGTGACACAGCAAACCTGGAATGGATCTGATATAGGACTAAAATATTTGGCTAACAAATAGCAAATGACTTTAAAGAAATCCATTCCAGGTTTGCTGTGTCACTCAGTTTCCCTGATGAAAGTGTATCCTCTACAGCCTTGGAGAGCTTTAATAAATCAGGCTCATTGGGCCTGATTTTTTAAAGCTTCATTATCTGTGCTACTTCTGGGGCCGGCACTATTGTGAAATCCCCCTATAAGTAGTATCCAAACACCCCAGAAAATCTCACATATTGGAGCTAATGAGCCCTTAGATGTGTTGGCTGAGTTTTTCCTGGTTATCCTGTAAATAACAGACTATCTACCTTCATGTCTACAATTTTTTTCACTGTATCCGAGGGCAACCATAGTTGTCACACAGCCTAGACAGTAAATGTATCTTCCTTTATCTCCAATTATATTGCGTCTGTGGTGACTTATTATTTTCAATTTTCAGGCTAAGAACATTTTCAACAAGCAAAGACATATCTGTTGATCTTGTAAGAAATGTGTTTTATTTGTCACTACTATGCATTTATTAGAAAGCACTTTATCTTAATTGTGTAAACTACTAGCCAAGTCATATGGAATTTCCGTTAACATTTCTCATTTGCACATGAATAGATGAGAATATGAAAAATAATGGATGAGTTGAATATTCACATTCACAATGTTTGTGGTATATTTCCTAACTGATTTAGTAAATCAATCCAATTCCATGATAGTATTAAACACTCCATAGAAAACTCAGAGCTACCGTGTTTCCCCGAAAATAAGACACCCCCCGAAAGTAAGCCCTAGCAGGATTTTTGGCTGTTTTCCAGCAAGCTCGAAATATAAGCCCTCCCCCGAAAGTAAGCCCTAGCTTAATACCGTAGAATATCTTCAGCACATACTGTACATAGGATAACGTTTGAAATAAATGTTCATTTTTTTGCGGTTTGTTGTTCTTCTCAAAATATAAGCCCTACCTGAAAATAAGCCCTAGGGCATTTCTTGGAGAAAAAAATAATATAAGACAGTGTCTTATTTTCGGGGAAACACGGTAGGTACTTGGAAGGTAAACTGCATGGTTATCAGATGCACTGAAAAAAGGAAAAGCTTGCACCAAAACTATTCTAAATCTTTACTTTGAATGTGCCAAGCAAAACTTTTAGAGGAAAAGTTAAGATGTTGAAATACTTCTACGAATGTCTCTGCATCTCCTTATAATTTTGACATTATTTTATCATCTGGAACTATTAA
Organism: Pyxicephalus adspersus; assembly: GCF_032062135.1. Classification (NCBI taxonomy): domain Eukaryota; kingdom Metazoa; phylum Chordata; class Amphibia; order Anura; family Pyxicephalidae; genus Pyxicephalus; species Pyxicephalus adspersus. The sequence continues at coordinate 40,622,966 of NC_092863.1, read as the reverse complement.
ATTTTTCATCAAATATTCTATTTAAATTACCCAGGTTTGTGACAAGGGTTTACTTTAATACATGAACAGTTTGAAAATTAGGAAGTGTTTTTAATTTTTTTTAATGCATTGTTGTTATGTTTTTTGGTCATTTTTAGATGCTAAGAAAACTGTCTCTTTTAGTCTAAGGCATACATGCACATTTGTTTTGTGCATTATGGAGATAAATATGAATTTGGATGTATAATTTAGTAATTTTTCCATATTGTAAGGAATTCATGAAAGTTGTTTGGCTCTTGCACATATGGGGCTGAGTGACTTGCACAAACTCCACAAGGTAATAAAATTAAAGCTTTGCCTTCATTTATTTTACAAGATTACCACCCACTATGAATCAGAAACCACACACAGCCACACACTTAACTCCCAGCTGGAGCATTACAATGCAGACATTCTGAAATGATTATTGTTTATTATATTCTCCATTAACTTTCCCTTGTGTTCACCTTGAATGGAACTAAATAAGGAAATTTCAGAACAGGAAGGGCAACCTTTCTTATATATGTTGTACAGATATTGCATCAGTGTTTATTGAAGGCATCAAAACTACATCCACAAGCATTATTATTTGTAATAATTCGCATCTATTTTATTGGTTAAAATATTTGTAACAGGCATATTATGATGCACGCTATGCTACACTTTGCCTAAAATTTGAGGAACAGTCATTTGGCAAAGAGTTTTTATTAATCCTGTACTCAATTTCAATGTAAGCCCAAAGTCATAGTGTATGAAACAGTCATTTAATATTTTTATAAATTAATAATAATAAACAGTATTTATATAGCGCAAACATATTACGCAGCACTGTGCAATAAATAGGGGTGGCACATAACAGACAGATACAGCTGGTGACAAAGGAGGAGGGGAGGACCCTACGCAAATCGCAAATAGCACTAGTTATTATTAAATTGAAGGAAGACATTTTAAAAAAATTATATGCATATTGAAGAATGCTGTTACATGGGAGGTTAGGCAGTTTCTGGAAAATGGTACATCAAGTACATGGTACATCTGGTACATTTGATAATGCCACCATTGTGACATTTTTACAAAACAAATTACCTGTACAAGGAAACCTATGTCTGCTGTGTTTATAGAGGGTTGACATCTTTTACATATCAAGGCAGTTCAAATAACGCATATGATTAAGAAAGTGCTTAACAAGCAACAAGTAACATGTTTTGTCCTTAGGACAGCATGTACTAGGAGTTACTTCTATTTTTTTTATATTTTTTTTAAATATTCTTTATTTTACAGAAAGAAAGAGAGGTGGCATGGATCAAACAAGTAAACATGTGCATTGCCAGAAGAGGAATATTTAAAAAGAAAGAGGCAGTGTTAGATTCTCAAAGAATAACAAGCAACTCAAAATCCACAGATTCGGCATAGTGGAGGGATAAAGACATAGTGAACAGTTGTCCCTCATTGTTCCTGTTTTACATACTGTCAAGGGAAAGGCCACTCTATCCACCCAGGGACAGCTCCATGCTTATAATAAGCAAGAGGAAACCCACCGGCTTATTATTTTTTTCCTTTCTGTCCTTTTTTCCTTCCCTGCAGCAATATTTCATATAAAACGCAGATATTTTAGGAAGCTCTTGTAGCTAGGGCAGCTCCTAGAAACAGGCATTCATTCAAAATGAGTACCTGACTGACCGGAAGCCAACAGTTTAACATTTTTGTAAACATTATTTAACATCTATTTTATGTGCATTACGTGAGGTAAAGAAGATAGCAGAAACATTATGTTAACAAAAACATGCAAAACACTGTTGTGTATATTACACAACACATCTACAAGTAAAGCTCAAGTAACTGTTTGGCTACAAAAAGAGACAAAACCAAAGTAATGTTTATTGAATGGTCTGATGTATATAGAGTATATATATATATATATATATATATAGTTTTAGAGATGGACATTTTAATCATTGGATCATTGAAGCAGAAGTAAATTCAAAACTAACCCAAAACAAAAAAATCACACTTACCTGGAAGAAACCTCATTGGGAGGTTTCTTTCATCGGGTCCCACGTCGCCCTGGTATCCATCTTCGGCCAAGCGCAGAGGGAGCACCAGGCGCCCACATCTTCTCCTCTCTTCTTCTGTATTCTTCCTCCTATGTCACCATATCTTGCACTGCACAAGAATTAGGAGGGCGGTGCTGCAATTTGTTTTTACTTTAAATAAAAGGGTTTTCTATCCTTATATGTAAAGTAAATATTCTAAATTAGGTATGCTTTAAGTCAATTTATACCATATGAAAAAAAGAGTGGCCTTCAATGGATTCAGACTGGGAAGCTGATTTTGGCAAACCCACCATTAGTTCTTATGCTACCAAAAACTAAATATAATTTATTTTAGAAAGTAAAAAGGTTTAAGGGCAAATGAAGGGCAGACTACATAGCTCATTTATATCTAGGTAAACATTCACTATATATTAAGGATAATTTAAGAAAACCCTCCTGCCTTCTTTATGTTACAATAAAATTAGGAATAGTTCACTCTGTCTATATATTCTATACCAATATGTTCTTTTTAAACAAATTTAGTAAAAAAACATAATGTAATAGCCCAGTTTTATTCAGAGAAATAAAATGTGTTATATTTATGGTATTTTTCATACAATAAGTAAATAGGATGTTGTAACATTCCCATTAACCTTTGAAAAGCAGACAGTGATAATAAAAAACAATCCCCAAGAAGCCTTTACATAGAAATAAATTAGGTAATTTGTGCTGGGCTCATTATGGTATTATTTCTGTAATTCTGAAATACTTTTTGAAGCAGTTACCCTTTCTTATTTTGGTAATGGTAAATATATACATTTTCTGATAATGAATGACATCTAACGGTCCCACATTATATATAGATGTCTTTTGGGAAATTAGGACTAAAGTACACTGGAGATACATTTCTCATGCATTTACCATGATTTTACTATGTATCCACTTTGACATGTTTGGACCAACGTGTATGTAAGTCGGAACAGGTACATTATTTTATTAAATGCAATTAGGACAGATGTTTGTCTCAACATTCTTGGGCAGTGTGGTTTCAGTTACTGTATAAAATCCTCACTGTAAGTTATTCACAAACAAAGCAAAAAAAAATGTATGCAGCCTAGACATTGATTAACTCCTGGAGCAAGCTATGCATTGATATGCAAAAAGAAACAACTGCAGAGTTTGTCTTGGTCATAAAAGAGTTACAAGAAGCTGCAGAAAAGCAAAAGACTTCTTCTGCAAGTCATGTGAACTGCCCCCTCTCCCCCATCACGCCTCTGTTCTGCACACGAGTGGAAGGGAAGCTCTGTTTTTATCTAGGAGTTGTCCGTATGTCGGATTGTCCTTAACTCGGGGACTACCTGTATGAACTCCAGAAAAACAGTAGTACAAAAAAACGTATAACAAAGACACAGCAGAGTGTCCATTTTATCATACACTACGCCTTCCAGTTTTCCTGGAGTTCAGCTTTAAAAAGTAATACTATAGGTATAGCAGTTTTTGGCAGGAACAGATAAATGTGTATGTAAGCCCTTCTATCTTCCCCATTTTTGCTGTCACATTCAGTGCTTTTCTTCTGCCATTTCTACCACTAGCAATAAGATATAGTCACTCTGGTTTGATGGATTGATTTAAAAGAGGAAGCTGGAGCACATTGCAGACCCACCAGCAGTATATGTTGAAATGTCTGCACTGCTTTTTTTGTAAATGTTCATACAATGCAATATATATTTATAAATTGCAATATATATATATATATATATATATATATAAACATATTTAGAAAAAATATAAAAAAGTACAGACTGGGTGCTACACATTACATACAATACTGCAAACTCACCCAAGTGACCCATCTTTTATTATACAGCAGGGCCAAAGCTATTATTGTTGTCCCACTCTTTGGATAACACATGGAGCTTAGAGAATACTATGTTATGTATTAACTATGCTGTTTAAAGTGCTCAAGCTTAAATTTACACACATAGAATTAAATGACTTATATGACCCATATGACTCATCCCCTATTAGATTGCAGAGCCCAAAGCTTTATTTGGATTACTGTAAAATTGCATGAATATCAGCTATACAACATCCATTTAAATACTTAAAAACTTTAAAAACAAACAATTAAAACTATGAAATAATATAATTAATGGTTGTCTTTGAATTATATATGCCCTTCACAGTTTGTCTAATACAGGCAGAATACAGAGCTTTTCTGTGCTTCCCTTTGTTCAGGTATGAGCTTAGAAATGCTTACATGACCTATGCAAAACTGGCTTGTTCTATTGAAGTGCAGCATGCCAAGGCTAAATTTATGTATTGAAGCTGAAAGCAGTCAATCACAATGAGTGTTACCTGGTTATACTATTACTAGTGTGAAGATTATTATTTTTTTCATAACACATACACAAATTTTCAATTCAGGTTTTGGTTTTGAAATTCAACAAACACTTGATTTATTGCATTTCACCTACTGTGCTCTGCTCTTGCTCCAATTTGTGTGTAGGGAGGCTCTGAGAGAGACACTTTATTACAGTTTTTTAAATATACTATATTACTTACTGTTAGCACCCGCTCATAGACTCTAATCATATCTACCACAGCTTATATTTATTATAGTCAGAACTGTAATATACCATTTGATTTAAATTGTTCTTCCTATTTATGCTACATGCTATATTGTATACTATTATGCACTGATCCCACAGCTGTACCCTGTTTTTAAGGCTCTTTTCCCCATGTTTTTCTCTTTGTGCCATTGAAAAAAAAACTGTTATTTACAGAACTTTTTAGGTCAGTCTAAAATTTGCATGAACAAGGGAATAAAGGAGAGAAGTAACTCTCGCTAGAAGACTTAGTCTGAAAGCAAACAGAGTCTACTGTAATGTCTTTTTAGTTAACACCCAGTGTTTTTGAAATGCTTTATATTTGTATATTAAATATATAATGTATTAAATGTATATAAACAAGCATTGTAAAACAAAGTCACACTGTGGTGGAAAGGAGGAGGAGGGTTAATATAGATAAATATATATATATATATATATATATATATTTATATATATAAATATATATATATATATATATATATATATATATATATATATATATATTGTGAGGGGTTAAGCTCAGTATCGCCTTTGCTGTGGTCAAAGGACACTTGTCTGGTTCATCCAACTCAGATCACACACAGGTTTAAGTGTTAAGCTGACTTGTAGTCAGGTTTATTTGAAGGTTGCGGATAAAACAACAAAAATAGCAAAAGAAAACCTTGCCTGTCCGGCACTTACTATACATCAGACGTCCCTGTCTATCAGCTGGAGGGCTTTTCCCTGTCAGATCAAAACCAAGCTTTCAGCAACCTTCTGCTCACTTTTCAGCTCACTCACCCAGACCGACATTCTGAGTCTCTCAGCCGAGCTCCCTTACAGACCGACTGTCTGTGTCTCCAAACAGAGCTCTCTCTCTCACACAGTCCCCCTGTCTGTGTCTCTCTAAGCCAAGCTAAGCCCACACAGACCCCTGTCTGTGTCTCTCCAAGTTAAGCTGAGCCTGCACAGACCCCTTTCTGTGTCTCTCAAAGTTAGGCTCCTGACTGAGCTCCTGGCTCTGTGTTATATCCCCACCCTCAGTGTTTCTTCATTAATTATCTCACAGGTGAGAGTCTTCCACCTGCTACTTCACATAGGAATCTTGGGCAAATATACCTCACACAAAAGAGGAATCCTGGGCAAATATATCTCCCTTCCACCTCCAATCCTGCTTTGGTGTCACAATATATATATGTATATATATAGTGATTGATTACATGTTTTTATAAATAATAGGTTAATATTATGAGAAAATAACCGTAGTACTGGTTAACTGGTCTTAACTGTTCTCTTTTTCCTTCTATAGGTAGGTCAGTGGGAAAAGTGCTCCTTAAACAAGAGTCACAAATGGCACATCGCTCAAGGAACTCCTAGTGACCTCTGGAGTAACCCTGGCAGAGTAACACTGCTATATATATATACTCCTTAGCACTAGCACGGCAGATTTGGCCATATAGATTTAATACATCTGGTCATTAAAGGATTAAACATGGTGTTTTTCTTATTTTGATGACAGCACTTTTTAACAAGAAAGTTACTTTTTTGTAATACATGTTCATTTGTCCAACACAATTACCATCCTAATATAGAAAACATAGTTGTTATACCTTTAGATTAGATTAGCAGATCTTCCTGTACTTCTGTACCCAGTTGTTTGCTGACCCCTCTCCTAATGATAATTGTTTCAGCTTGCTAATTATATACTGCAATGCCCTTGACATGCTGCACTAGAACAAAATGAGGCCGTTCTCTCTACATTTCAGCTCAGGAGAACTTGACAACGCAAGGCTTGCTTAATGGGAAAGACAGATTCACAGCGGACACTGTTTCTTTGCTCTTATCTTTTGACAGATGCGGGAGATTATTTGTATTAATCATCATCACCTGTGACATTCGCAGATAGTTACAAAAGAGATTTATAGTGCAAACCCTTTGTGCTCTGTGATTTTGTTTTCAGATTTTACCATTTCAATAGGAAAAGGAAAAAGGTTGATACTTATCAAAGGTTATGTTTGCTGATGATTATATTGCAAGCAAACAGGGGAATTCAAGTAAAACAAATGGCACAGATATATACAACACATTCTTGTAAACTTTAGGTCAGCATAATCATTTCATATCTGAACTCTGCTTATGTCTAACATGCTCCTTTAATAACAACCCACAACAGTCACATATTTTTATGCATTAAAAATTTAAATTCTGGCCATTTAGGAGGTATAGCTGTAGGAAAAGGTGCCACTTTCATTGGAGATTCTATTGCTGGCAAGTTACCACCAATGGGTCTATATTGAGAAGCTTATCCCTTAGGGCAGGCTCAGACCTGTAGTGGGATCAGGATCCCATGCAGCTCCAGTAGCTGACACCTTACCAGTCAATCGGTCCCTCACCCGGCAACATTGGTGCAAGTGGCAGTAAACAGATCAGTACTTTTCTATGGGGCCATTTTTTTTGTTGAGCTGCCACAGGTAGATGCTCAATGTAGCATCTCCCCCAAGGCAGTGGTTCACTGGTGTGAGGAAGCGGTAACTGCATCCAACCTCATTGCTTGTCTTAACATACCCTTAATCTCCTATAGCTCTCCTAACAAGTATATAGTACAAGGACCTGCGGTTGGATATAAATTGGTTTCATAGTTTATAAAGGCCATCATACTACATTAGTTATTTTTATTAGTTTTTGTTGATCCGAAGGTAATTGTACAGAGAGTGTATTGTCAGAATGTACCATGCTTGGAGAGTCTATTGCTTCAATAAAGATAAATACAAGTTTTTGGATCACTAAGACCTGCATGGCGACTTAAGGATGAACCTCTAAAATACCAAGGCTGTATGTTATAAAACAGGCAGGTTTATATACAATACTTCCTACTCTATTTCAAACTAGTATTTGAGCAAAATGTATCACAGAGCTAAAAGGATCATAGGGAAGCATAAAAGAGTTAATCCATAAAGTCCTTACTGCTATCTTATAGGAAAATGTAACATGAAAGCCATAGAAAGGTAGCTATACAATGTTCTACTGCGTCGAGTTGCTGCCCAATGAAGATTTTCCACATTAGGACTAAAATTAGTATTTTCAAGTGATTTATTGCTTTGACGAATATTTGACGAGAGTTTAGAGAGCTGAGCATTAAAAGATTTAGACTAATTCTCAAGTCAACCAGTGACAAGACCAGGTACTGTTAATTATCATCCTTATCTCACATTTTCCAAAAACATCTCTTTAAGCTTTTTTCAATTAAGCAAGATTGACATTTTTTGTCTTTTGGAACGTTTCTTCTTTATAATATCTTTATATTAACAATATTTAAAAGGATAATTACACGGGACCCTTTTAGTTTTTTTAGATAAGGCATCTCTAAAACTGATGCTTATGTCTTTTGGGTAGCTGAGGATATTTACAACCACTTGTGAGTTGCCCATTTTAGAGGAACAGGCTGACTTTAATTCCCCTTCCCAGCATCATATACTTACTTTTTCTTTGCTCCTCTGCTGTTTGGAATTATGCTGTAAACAAAGAAAATAACGGGTACTTCCAGATACTAAGAGCATATGACTCCATCCATATGAATAAATTGATAGCTTACACAAAGTTTACATTTTGCCCTGGCAGCTAAACAGAGACAGAGAATGAGCTTTTGAAAACGAGGTTGGTATATGTTGCTAGGTAGGTCAGCATTAACCTGTAGATCAGGGATGCCCACACTTTTTTGGCTTGCAAGCTACTTTTAAAATGACCAAGTAAAAATGATCCACCAACAATAAAAACTTGGACTAAATAACTCCTGTGCGCGGTAGAGTTTATTTTGAAAGGCAGGGCTCCGCTAACTACTTGCGTTGCCTTTGCGATCTACCGGTAGATTGACCACCAGCGATCCACCTTTTGGGCACCCCTGCTGTAAAGATCTAGTACAGATTCATGTTAACTCCAGCACTGATAGCAGCCTGATAAAATTTTAGATGTCGTCAGACATGCACCATTTCGCCAAATATATAAAAAGAAGGAACCTCTATAAGAATATAAGTACATTCCTATTTTGTTTGGTAGATTTTTTAGCTTTTTAAGTCAATAATACCATAAAAATGTACCAATTTATTAAATCAAATTTAAAAAAAAGCTAAACAAAAAAGCAAAATATACAATTACATTATAACATCCATGCCAACAAAGTATGTACTGCCTTTGTTTGCAAATCTCCAGTAGATAAAAGCAGATAACAATGGACGGCATATTTAGGGGAAAATAATATTTGTGTTGAAATGTCAGGCAAATGCTAGTATTTTCCAGTTAGGCAAACTGGCACCAGAGACAGCAAGGCACACTCTTCCATCCCTCCTTTATAGGTGTATACATGTACACTCATGCAAGCATTGTTCTACTAATATTATTTGTTCTAAACTACAACAATTTTCCTCTATTTGTTCTACCCTCTAACACAGCAACACATTAAGTTACAAGGGGATTGTGTTTCAACATGCTGGCAATATTTGATGTTAAATGCCTTAGAACTTTATTTATGTCCAAAGTAATTTTCCAGTTTCCTGTGACAAGAGCTAGAAATTAAAAGCTCATGTGGCCAGAATGTAAAGCTAGAAAGTTGTTTTGAACATCTAAAAGTCAGAAAAGATGAAAGAAGCGCAGACAGTAAAAGATACAGGCTATATGAAATAATATTGGGCCATCAAAGGACAAGTGGAAATCAGCGACGGGCTCAGACAATTAGTAATGCAGCCAAACTCCAGGCAACAGAGAATAATGTAGTGTGATCCCCTCTCATCTCAGAGCAGTGAAAATTAGACAGATACCAAGAAATGGAAATTTATTGTTACCAAGCTGACAGTTGATATGAGAGTACTTGAAAATAATGTATTTTAAAAAAAGTGAAACGTACTATTATAGAGCATTTTGCTGTACAAAGTGTCCTTTTGCTATTCATTTTTAACCTACAATTACACATTATAAATTTAAACTATTGACAGCATTATATGTATATGTTTAAAACCCCTTTTAAAGCAATTAGCAAAATATAGAAGTGAAATGCATATGTATGAGAGACATTTTACCTGTCAAAGAATTTGTTATATTATGCAGTATAGTGTATTATAGTGAATTTGTTTTATTGTGTAGAATATTAAATTTCATACTGCTTGCACCTTGAGATATTCTTTTTTTGCCGTCTGTGTCTATTAAGGACACAGGGACTCTGTAAGGGACACTTCAGGCAAAATGATAGTCAGGGTAAATGGAAAGAAAATGATAGTCAGGGTAAAATTTTAAGTTTCCACCAGAGCAGGACTAGAGGAAACACAATTGAGGCCCTTGTTTCTGTGACAGCTGTTGAAGAGGGTTGTACTTTGCAAAATATTTTCTCAATCCCTATTGTCAAGCTGTTGGGACTTTTGTGAATTTAAAGAAAACATAAAAGGTTTAAATCTTCCTGAGAAAAACAATGTAATTAGCTTTTTAAAAAAAATAATTTAACAGAATAATAATGGTAAATATGAAAGCATAATTAATATTTAAAATTTGGAAAAGCAATCAATACCTTATACTCATCCTATCCATTTGGAGATATTCAAACTATTCACTTTTGTCTGCAGCACTTACAGGATAATATGTATGCCTATGCATATGGAAGAAGGAGGGGCCAAAGGTTAATTTACCCAATTTACCCAATATGTTTTTTTCCAGTCCCTGCTAAATCCTGACATTATATTGTAGTCTGACCAGGAAGAAAACATTAGATGAAGGCTACATACACATGTGCAATAATTGGTTTTGGAAATGAACGATTGACAACCGATCGTTCGATAATCTTTAACAAAAAAAGTGCACAACAACTGGCAAATGACGCAGACAAAGTCGCTGGAAATTAACGATCCAGCCGATCTAATTGGGGACGATCGTTCGCAATCTATTGTTTGTACGGTCGTTCAGTGATCGTGGATGGTTCTGCAGTTCACTTTCTCTAGTACACATCACTATCTGCATTGTTCAAACGATCCTATCTAATGTGTGTACATTATTGGTGGATTATATTTGAACAATCGCATCAATACAGCATGTACAGAATTGTGCATAATACGATTGTTCAAATTGTGCATAATAATTATAATTGTGCATAATCGTTGATAAGTTGTCAATCGTTCGTTTTGCATCTACAATTATTGCACATGTGTACGTAGGCTATAGCCAGCAATTCTATTTACAAGTTACAAGTGTTTTCAGAAATCCTTTTTTGAATTGTCTGTTTAAACAGAGATTAGTCATTGGTAACATGCCCAGTTTATACCCTAAGAGAAGTTATCTCTTTAAATCCGCCCTTATCTATAACCATAGTTGACACATCATACTGAAATGTAACTATTTAGGAAATGACAATATTCGGATATATCGACTAAACTGTGACAAGTCTGCTGAACTATACCTACTAAGATATAACTATCATGAAATATTTATAAATTAGGTTAGTTGAAATGCACCTTCTGAAGCACAGCATCTAAAATACAATATATATTCAAATGGCTCCTGTGTCAAGCTTTCTAGGTAAGAGTTAACAACAAACGTATATTTTGCTGCTCCAGGAATAGCAGAATCTATTCTTCCTATTAAGTCGATCAATTGTTGAATTTCTCTAGGTCTCATTAATGTGGGTAACGCTAAGGAGATACTACAGAGATTAAATGAATCTTCACTTTCCTTAATCTAGATCTTATAAGTGTGTCAAACCAAGAGATGTACTAGCTAAAAATCAGTTTGTATTTTTTAGATACCTGATGACAAACTAATCTTGTTACATATTTCTAACTGGAGCAGACTCTGCATTATCATATTAAGAATCAGATAACTAGGAGAAAACCTAATAATTGCTTAAATTATGTGTGGGGATGAAGTTTGCCTCTGCCATGTTTTTGAGGTAAATTCTATTAATTAATGCAACCCTTCACATAATAAAATGAAAAACAGGTACTGATAGGTATATTATCCCTATTACTACTGCTGGATAATTTTATAATGGTTTTTCATATGCTGTCTCCTAATTCTTATGAATAGTTTGATAGAACCCAGACAGTAGCAGGACTATTTTGCATTAGCAAGAATAAAGACAATCTTAGCAAAGTTGAAGCTATAAAAAGTACAAAAGTCTTCCCAGTGTACAGCATTTAAAACAAAAATGTATGCATGGGTTTGTGTCACCTATTGTATTGGCCATTGTCTTTTGACAGTGTTTTTGCCTGATAGCCATAAAAATGGTCAGAATTTATTAACAGGATTTGACCCCTTCTATAGACTTAAGTGTTCAATGCGTTTTTGGGTTCATCTAATTTTTACCCAAACCCTTGGCAAATTAAACCCCATTCATTTGACGGTACATTCCAGTCACTAATCAACATTTTTTTCCTACTGGTTAAACCAGGTAAATACATGCTTTTAGGGTTGGAGACCTTGCAGTTGACACTGACCCATCGCAGCCCAAGAAGGAATGGTTTAGTACCAGTCAATGGCACCCAATGCCAAATCTTCAATCACTGGTTCTTTAATAGAGGCCTAGCTGGAACCACATGGCATTTCTGGCTACTGCTAATGGTCCTAGCTTGACCAGGGGGTTCACAGTATGAGTCTTTAGGATCTTATTAGTCACAGTTCTTTCTCACTTTTGTATGCAGAAAACAGCATGTTTACAAGTATAGCTAGGTCCTCCTCCCAATTGTGGCATTTTTGATTTCAGCTTTCAGAACATCTAGGGCTGCCTAGGGATACATTTATCTTCGGCTCATAGAGTAATTGTCCCAAGTCCTGAATTTTTGTCCTAATATACATTATATTCTGGACAAACCTAATTTTAGGGTCTTGTATGTTCCTTGTCAATTGATCCTGTGAGGAAAAAGAAGGATCCCGGGCACAAAAGCTCAGTCCTCTTGCTCTAAATTTACACACTGCAGCCAGGATCCCACCTTTTTGGTAGAACAGCTAAACACTTAGGCTTTCCCGCTTTCCTGCAATAGATTGAATTTGTAAATAGAGTATATATTTTCCACAGCCTTTTGATAAAGAAGGTCACCCTTATTTCATTTTTCTTGCTAAGTGCAAGGTTAAATACATAAAACAAGTGGACATTGATAACATACCCATCTTACTTCCCAAAGTAAACCTGCACAAGGACCAACATTGACTTCTTGAATATTGCTCATTGTTTTTGGCCTTGTCTCGATTATACTTATACTTTTTAACTTTTATATGGGACAGCAGCATACTGCTGCTGATCCAACAGAATAGAACCTTAGGTGCTTGAATCTACTTGTCACGTGTTGCACTGTTATTATACTAGTGACCCTGACAAATTAAAATAATAATCATCTTGTCTCTCATAAATATACACATGTAGTAAAAAACATCTGAACTTGACTACTGATTGTGAAAGTGGAAACTTAATGTTAACAACCTTGTCTATCCCATCAGAATATTACATTTATTACTATTTATAATAAAAAACAATTCCTGACATACTGTTGAGTTGGTTTTAGAATAGCTCTTGATGGGTACAGCTCTACTTCCAGACAAGAGTCTGATATTACCTGCTGCTATTGCTCCTTATGTAAGGCACAGTATATAGAAACACTGTGTTATGTACCCTTTATAGCATAATTCTTTATTCTTGCCAGGCTAGATTTATGTTACTATCACAAGTGTATCTAAAGTCACTACTTTCTTATTTTCAAGACAGTTGGGTATAAAGAAACTCCAGTTAAGTGTGTATACCATCTGTTTCCCATTGTTCAGATTTTGCCTTAGCCTATTCTAATGTAGATACAATGGGATGGAAGTGAGAGTCTGCAATAAAACCTATTCAACTCCTTACTACTCTATGAAAAAACTAAAATAAAATTTTTGATTTTAGATATACTAGAAGACCCGTACAAGCAAAAAAAGCCAGACCTGATTTATGAAATGGATTTGTTCCAATAATAAAAGTGAAAACTGGTGATTTCTGCAAAGCAAATAATTAATACTTACCTGTCCCAATGTCTGTGCGGCCTACACCACTGAATTCATAAATTAAACTTGCTAATAGATATAATGCATATGACACATTTTCCCAATGTGTCAGATGTCTGGTGTGCTTTAAGGTTTCTGTTGGCCGCTGCAGTACTTCTGTGTTCTGCAGTATTGTAGGGGGCAGAAAATTAAAAAAAAGAGCACAGCAGAAGGTGCCAGCATCTAACACCCCTGCAAGAGACAAAAATTAAGGATCTTTTCACAAGATTATATCTTTAACGCAGGGGTGTGCAGAAGCATAATGGGACAGGTAGGTATTAATTGGTTTAAGCTTTATCCTAAAAACCTTGATAGTCCTGCCAAAATAAAGGATAGTTTGAAGGTATGCATATGTACAGAACAACATTTTATCATAGGGCATGGATTGCAAAGTTTACCAAAATGTATGTTTTCCAATCTGTTAATGGTGCTGGTATAAGACTAGGAATAAAATATAGTATACACTATTACCTCCAATATGGAGCTAGGAGCCTGAATACAAATGATAAAAGCTTGGCAAGTGCTCTCTGGTGCATTAGATGTGTCACTTCTAATTCCCTCAGCATCTTGAGGAAGTAAATGCATGCTAGGAAGGAGATTCATGAAGCTCTGTGGCAATATAATTCACACTGCCTCTTCTCATTATTGCCATCTCATTCAAAAACCTATGAACATAATTAACATCCACATATGAACCTTTCTTTGTTGCTGTGTAGATTTCACATGCTTTGTTATTTTCTATGCCAGGTAGCTGCATGAGCCATACATAACAATTTTCTCAGATTTATTAAATTAACTTTTCAATATGTTGCTTTTATGGTGATCCATCCAAATGGAATACTAACTGTGCGATTGTATTAATCAGTGGTGGTCCTCCAGGTTACTCACATACTGATTTCCATGAACGATTTTTTTATACAAAAAAAAAAAAAACATTAAATGTAGCATTTGAAAATAAATGGAACTCATTTGTTCATGGAACAAAACTCTGACTAACCAAGAATTTTAATTAAAAGATCACAGTGTGTTATCATGATACTGCCTGCCCTCTAAAAGGCTTTATGAATGTTGTCAGCTCATTGCATGATTTTCATATCATTGCCACTTATTGTAGGTAATGTAAATCTGTCAACCCCAGCAGGAGGGGGCTGCATAGTCCTAGAAGCGAGTTAAGGAGTAGAGATGACTAAGGCTAGGTACACAGGGCAATATTCATCCTTTGAAAACGACCGATCATTGATTATTCCCGATTATTTTGAACAATCGTATTGTACACAATTCTGTACAAGCTGCAACGATACGATCGTTCAAATATAATCCACCAATAATGTACACACTAGATCCGATCAATTGAATAATCATTTGTGAACGATCGTTTAATTGATGCAGGAAGTGAAATGTACAGGAGAAAGTGTATCACAGAACAATCCACGATCACTGATTGACCATGCACACAATAGATTACGAACGATCGTCGCTCAAACAGATCCGCCGGGATGGTCGTTCATTTCCAGCGAGATTCCTCGTTCATCTGCGTCGTTGACCAGTCGTTGTGCACTTTTTTAACAAATATCGAACGGTCTTAGGTGGACCATTCGTTTCCAACGACAATTATTGCACGCGTGTACGCGGTCTAAATCATGATTGGTAACTGAGGGCAACATCCAATAGACAGCAAAGTGGAGAACAAGAGTACAAAAATAGCTAAAATCGATGTCAATGTGAAAAAGTACCCTGAAAGACAAACTCAGAATGAACATACTACCCCCTGTTAAAAAAAAACGTGCAACAAGACAGTTATGCAGTTTGTACTAGATACGGTATGGTAGAAGAATTATACCTAATCTACATTAGAGAAAAACTTCTTCATTTCCTCTCCCAAAGACTCAACAGGAATTGAATATAAATCTCTACAAAGTTATGTCTGCTTGCCTATTCTTCTTACACTAGATATTTACTGGCCAAGACAATCATGACTGTTACAGGTGAAAATATTAACTCAAATAATAATGACTTGAGCAAAACAATTGGACCATTGAGAAGCACTGTAAACAAGCACATTTAATAGTTGTCAATATATTTATTTTTTTAGAAAATATGCTGGCTTGGACTTCTGTTTATGGCTTGGACTGGCTTGGACTTCTGACAATGTTTATGATCAAATATTGATGGACATTGGCCTTCATATTGAGTTCAGCTTGTATCTCTTTGGAAATTGCTATTGGCTTTTTGTCTACCATTCTTACTATTCACTCTGGATTTTCCATGTGTGGATGTGCTTGGGAAGGTTGGTTAAAGTTACTTGAATCTCAAACTTCTTAAAAACTTGTGCAACTGTTGCCACAGAAATGTCATGCTGTCTAGGGACATTTAGTATACTATACATTCTACATGTGACTGACCCATATACTGCAAGTGTAACATCAGCCACCAACAAGGTGAAAATGGGAGGAGGAATCGTGTGAAGCTGAAACCACCAACACGTTTTATGTACATATATAAGACAGGGAAATAAGTGCATATATAAGTGTATAACTCACAGACATCTACAAAGACAGTGATAGGTGAAAGTGCATGATCATCATTGTCAGCAATTAGAATTTATTAATAGTACCTGTCTTATCTTATTTGTACATATTAATTACTGTCATTCTTTCTACATTAGATTTTGAATGTGTACATTTTATTTTTAAAACCAGGCAAACCATTACTTTGCTTCAAGCAAATTTATCTCAGTGTCAGGTACATTTTATTCTAATTCACAGATGTCTACATCTTGAAATAGCATCTGCTGCTTTTGGTGCTTTGTAAAAACAATTCCCATTTTTTGAAGATGATTTCTCATTCTTCTTTAAAAATTAACATTAAATGCTTTGATTTGGTAAAGACAAATTAAAATAACAGATTGTTTCATATTGTTGTCACGATTCATCATGCGATACAAACTATTTTTGTAACATAAGACAAAATAAAACATTCCATGTAAAATTATTATTTATTTCACCTTAATATTAGCGTATAGAAAAACTGAGGCTAGGCCGTAAACATTGAGATGGTAACATAATCACAACAAGTTGCAATATAGCTTTATGGTACATGTACCATCACCTGCACCACAGGGCAATGCACTATAGAGCATTGTATATATAATTTTTCAGGACTTCTGCTGGTACATTGGGCAGCCCATTTAAATGATTGTGTTGCCCTAACACAGCACACAGTAACATGCAGTATCAATGCTACAGGCAGTGGAATTCTTCCACAAAAAGTACAGCAAAAACACTGTAACTAACATTTTTCAGTAACTATTTTGCTTTCCACCTCCCAGCATAAGTAAGTAGAATTCTAATCTGTAATGTAAACACAGAACAGCATATCAAGGGAGAGCATGCCTGAAAGAAAGAAAAGAGACCCAAGCTGAACAATTTCGCTAAATCTCTTGTTAACTATGGGATGAATTGTTCCAAAATAAGTGCAACTACAAAGGTCAGTAAAGACTTGTTTTAGGACCTATTTACTTTTTGTGGAGAATGAAAAAAAATATGTGAATGTCTAATGCAGTGACAAAGTACTTTTGTCCTAAGTAAAAGTTGTATGATCTGGTAGAAAAGAAAAATGCAGACCATTAGTCTGCAACTGAAAAACAACTATTATGTTTGGCCTGAGATTCCTTTTAATTCAGCAATGTTCATCAAGTAAAAAAAGCTATTCACAGAAGAGTTTGTTACGGATTGCCTCCTGTCAATTAAGGGACTTGGTGGGAAGGTTTTCCATTGGATGGTGGGATGGAGGATACATGTTGTACCTCTAATGTAAAACACCATAATGTGAAAACATGATGTTAATTGTTGGCAGTCTTCTTTTGAGTAGATATCCAAAAGCACTAAGACTGATGCTGGGTACCCTCATCTTGGATATGATGTTAGCAGCCCCAGGAAACTCAGATCTGTCACTCAAAAGGCACTGTCTAGTAATCTCCTTTACTCCTCCCCCACCGAGCTACATAAAAGGTTGAGGCGAGCAGGAATTAACCGAGTGTGGCTCGGGTAAATTGTCCATACCAAAAGTGGTAACTCTGAGCCACACTCGATTTGGGATGGCCAGGGAGTTTAAAAGTTCAACCTGGTTCCCACGCTACAGCAGCCTCCTCTAGCGATGCCCAGAATCTTCCTCCCCTGGCGAAGGGGGTCAGGCATTTGTGTAACCTGGCGATGCCCGGCTGGCTTCTGTGTCCCCGGTCTGTGAAAATTTGGGTCACGAGGCCATGGGAAGCAGATGCCGGCTGGGTGTGGCTGGAGGGCGGGAAATACTATAAACTTTTACATGTACTGCTTTTACATATACTATTCAGGGAGGTTAAGAAAGTGAAAAGAGTAATTAAACAAACCCAGAGGAGGGGAGAACCATACCTTGCAGTTGGTGGGGGTATGTCTAGAAAGCCACATTTAATAAAAGTGAATAAGTAGTTTATATAACAGAAAAACATTGCAGGTAAGGATTTTTAAATACATAATTTCTGTGCCTGCAATTGTACTGCAGAGCATTGGCTAGCAAACTTCCATCTATTGAAAATTACCTTTTAATGTGTGTTAAAACATATTTTAGGCAGGACCTCTTTACGTATAGTTTTATTGCTGATAATGATTGAGAACCTGTGTATCAATGATATTTATCTAAGTTTTACAAATGATTCTCTGGAGGAATGTCCTTTTAGACCTTGCTTTATGTATCAGGACACAAGCACAAAATTAAATCACCACAAGGCTGAATTTCAGCATGCTTAATGGTAGCTGCATAAGCGTTATCAGCCTCTTATTAAAAAGACTGTCTACCACAATACATTTAGTACCAGATTGCTGCTATAGTTTGAGTAATAAATAATAGATTCAGCCATTTCAAAGTAGGATTGCTTTAGCTGCTATAAGGTTTTAAAATAAAAGTTAAATATAGACTTAGCTAATATGCAGTCATAATTCGGGAACATAATCTCAAAAACCAGATAAAACACTACTGATTCTTGGAGCTAAGTGCATTTGCCAAGTATGAATTGACATATTAGTTAAATGTAACTGACAGATCATTCTGCTATTAATTTTGACATCAAAGAAAACCTGAGGGAGAAAAAAAAATGAAATTGTTTACTCTCATTTTTATAAACCATGGTTTACCATGCAATACAATCAGCTCCAATGGCAATTAGCTCTGGCCAGCTCTTTATCCACCCCCTGCTTTACTTCTAGTTTCCCTTTACTAACTGTGAGTCCAAAATGAGATGCACAATGTGGAAAGTGGTAAACCAGTTTGGAAGCCTTTGACCTTGTAGCTGATGGCTGTTTCTCCTACAGAGCACACTCTAGATTTCAGATTTACCAAGACATTGTACAGGGCATCTGAAATATGTGCTATGTAGAAATACCTTAAAAACCTGACACCAACCAGCACTTTAAATTGCACTTTATTGCTTATTTTCTGCATGCTTGATGTCGGAAAGAATAAAAAGGGAAAAACATCCTAATAGAGAACAAGACAAAGAAACATCAAAGAAAGATTTAGAATTTGTCGGGACATCAAATCAATCATATAATCAAAGACCTGTATATCAAACAGCCATAAGTGGATAGTGACACTATCATAAATCCATTATTGGAAAAAAGCCAGCATGCCACTTGATTGTTTAGATCCGTGCATAGGTGTTATTTCCCATCCCCTCCATAATTAATAAAAAGGCTTTGAGTCTAATAGGTCTAGCTATTCTGACACCCTATGTTCCCACACAAATCTCATATACAGCTGACCACTACTTGCATTGAAGCCCCAACACACTTCTAGATAGAGGGCTGGTCAATGGAAAACAAGTATGTGCTACATATGTGATATGTGATTTTTTATAAGAATGTGCATTAGGCCAGCCTAATCAATGCACCAAAAGTGTTAGTCCATAAGGGCCAAAGGATATGAGAGCTGGAGTGTATGCAGTAAGGATATTGGGCAATTGATATGTCTTGATCTTAGCTATGGAAAGCCCACTGCCATTTTGTGGTTTTCATTACCGTGTATTGGGGTTCTCAGTGGCAAAATAAATAGTGGATGTCTGATCTTTTTCATTTCGGATGCACTGGCAGCTTATTCATTTGAAGGGGCTGCCTTAAATTGTCTATTAATGTATGGGCGGTCACACAACTTGACTTTATCCCAGACGGTGATGGTCCAGTCTGTGATAGATTTTTTTTAATTGATGGTAATGACTTAATCACTGTACCAGGCATTGGGGTGCTACGCTTTAAAACAGTGGATGTCTTTTTTTCCTCTTTTCTGGTGCATAGGGAGATTACTAATTTAAATGGGCTGTTTTAACACATAATAATGAGTGGGGGTAATGCAACACCTTAAAACAGACAAGTCATAGTGGGTCATAGGTTATAAAAAGCTCCTGAAGATTAGTTTGCTCAGTATAATCATTTTTTATTCAATCTTTTACACAATAGTTGTTTAATCATTCAGCCTTCTTTTGAATTTTATATTTCTTTTTCCTTTTTTTCTTGCTACTGCACAAAACTTAAGTGGAAGGTTTGAAAATGTGAAAATGATGAAAAAAAAATAACTTTTTTATACCTCCCATTCCTATTCAGTGTACAAAAAAATAATTCTCAATTTGAACTGCAACATGTATTTTAACCCAGGAATGAAATAGAAAAGAGATACAAATGTAATTATGTTGTTCATGTGGACAAACAAGCAAATTAGAGAAGATCTGCATAGATACCTGCAGTGTGCTATTCTCTGCTTCCTACTGGCAGAAGGTAAGACTTGATAAAAATAGATCAAAGGCTGGTAAAATGAACTAAATCTTTTTAATCATGATATATCCCAGTATGCATGCATTTTCTAGCTTGCTACGTGCACATGTCCTCATATATGTTCATCAGCATGGTAATAGGTAATTGAAAGAAACAGGAGCTGAAGAAAAAGGTTCATTCCATAGAAAAAGATTTAGAAAAAATGCTTTCCACTTTCTCTCTTAAAGGACACCTAGGGGTTTATTGATATATGTTTACACAAAATTCACATAGCTTTCACCCAGCATTTTACACAGACTCCAAATAGAAAAATGTTAATTTGGTGCAAACATTGTGTGATCCTTATGAAACATTTAAAATCTTCAACTTTTTTTTAATTTTTTTTCTTAAGAATGATTTCTTTGTTATTGTTTTTACTGTCAGTATCTGCTCTCACACATATCACACCTTTACCACAAGCTTCCTTACACATAATAATACTGCAGAGAAAAGAAGGGTGTGTTTTGGTCCCGCTTTGTGTGAATTACTGAGAGCATTCTAGTTCTCTCTGACTGCATCTTTACAGGTAGTCCCCAAGTTAAGGACATCTGACATACGGAGGACTCCTAGATACAAACAGGGCTTCCCTGTTGCCTTGTGTGCAGGACAGAAACTTGACGGGGGGGGGGGGGTGGTTTGCATGATTTGCACAAGAAATCTTTTACTAAACACAGCTGAGGTTGACCTCTGCAAATTCTTGTAACTCTTTATTAACCAAGACAAATTCTGCAGTTGTTTCTTTTTGCATATCAAAGCACAGCTTGCTCCTGAAGATAATGAATGTGTGGACTCCATAAATGTTTTTTTTTTTTTTGCTTTGTTTGTGATTAACTCACAGTGAGGATTTTATACAGTAACTGACACCATGCTGCCTAATAATAAGTTGAGACAAACATCTGTCCTAATTGTTTTTAATAAAATAATGCACCTGTTCCAACTTACATACAGATTCAACTTAAGAACAAAACCTACAGTCCCTATCTCGTATGTAACTCGGGGACTACCTGTTCTGCCTTTTCAAAAAGTCCCACATGCTAATGTTTCTCTTGAGGTTTGAGCAACACTATCTCTGTGGTATCATTTTAATATTCATATGCAATGTCCCAACATTTATTTATTTTGAATTTATGAATGAGTTGCATTCATTTTTTGTATTGATGATGGAATAGCTGGACTGCTGTCTAAATTCATCTCCAGAACATCATAAAGACTCTCAAAGGGCTTAAGGCCTGGATTCTGTGGTGGTCAATCCATATGTGAAAATAATGTCTGATGCTCCCTGAAGTAATCATGCACAATCTGAGCCCAATGCTTATGCCACCAGAGAAGTAAACATCTATTGAAGGAAAAAAATTTTAGGCACATACCATAGCTGAATCTAGGCAGGACCAACTGAAACAACTCCTACAAAAATTGAAGCACTAATGCACCTGCAGGAATTTGTGGTGCATGAGCTCCAGTGAACATACAATGATAAAATAAAATTTACAGCTTAATAAATACATTAAACACACAAGCCCTGATTTATTAACCACCTGAGCGTTACACTGAGGTCTAGATTTCTGTACCAAAAGTGATCCACTGTTTTTCATGAAATTTTTTTTTTAAATTG
>NC_092863.1:40565531-40599804 GCF_032062135.1 Pyxicephalus adspersus | reverse complement strand
AAGGATGTGACAAAATTACGGGGTTAACCATCCTAGCCATTTTTTTTTGCCCGACCTTCGTACGGGCATACCGGCTAGGTGGTTAAAGCTCTCCAAGGCTGGAGAGGATACACTTTCATCAGTGAACCTGGGCAATCCAGCAAACCCGGAATGGATTTCCTAAAAGTAATTTGCAATTTGTTAGCCAATCTTTTCAATCCTGGATCAGATCCATTTCAGATCTTCTGGATCACCCAGGCTCACTGATGAAAGTGTATCCTCTCCAGTCTCCAGAGAGCTTTAATAAATCAGGCCCATAGTTAGCAGATCTGTACATAAATGGCAGTATGAGGAACGTGAAAGGAATTACTCCTCAGTCCATGCAAACTCCTATTTAGGGCTGCTAGGTTTAGGGCTTTTTGAATTTCAAATTGCTCCTGTCTTGTGTGACATACTAGATAAACTCTCACAAAAAATGTTGATACATCATAAATATCTCACCTGCAGCTCCACTCCATAGCCCATGTAGACTGTAATATTGTAAGTGCATTCCAGGTAGTTTTGAAAAGGAAGTGGAGGGTAGTCTGTTGAGTCAATGTATCCTTCTGGTTCCAAGAAGTTCACACTGCATTGAACTATATACAAATCCTTGTTAGTAACAACATCAATAAAAGAACTTATGCATTGTAACATTGAAACAAAAAAATAAATAAAGCTGATGTCATATTGGTTTATGTGGTATACTGTCATTCAGTAAGACACAAGAGAAACATAGGTGCCATGGATAAGACTTAAATTTTCCACTTTAAAAATAAGATTCTAACTGGAAATGTCATACAAAAGTCACAACACGTAAAGAGATTCCCAATATGCTGACTTTCATAGTGCAAACTATAGTCTTAATAATAAATTCAATTATTTAGCCAGCTACACAGAGCGACACTAATTTAATAATCTAATTTAATTGGTGACGGTGTTCAGTAATCCATATTTACCAATCACATTTTAGAGGCAATCAGTCTACATTTCACTGGAGATTAAAATCAGATTTCCAGTTAATATGAAAACTAGAAGGCATAGATCTGTGCATAATGTTATTATAGCCAACAAAGTTATTATGAAATTTGGAAAAGACCATTTTCATCTTGCCTTCAGTCAAGCTATGAAAATATAGCAGGCATATGAAAAGCCCTAAAAGAAATAAGCATTAAAGTCACCTGGTATGTGTATCACAGTGGCAGCATGGCATTTGTATGTAAATATAAAGTAAGGAAGTTTAGCCTCTACATTAACTGGTCTGTATGACCAAATCTACCAATGACGCAGCCTCTAGGATGTTGGTATTATATTCACAAATAAAGGTAATGTGGCTGTGATGGCCATTAGGAACAAGCTAAGTGGTTAATGAAAGTTGCAATTAATTTGTGCAGCACAAAAAGCACATTTAACAGGATTCAAATACAGCAATAAACAGAGAATACTGCCACTGTATAAGTGTTTATTACCTGGGCTCTGCTCTGTTGTGATGACAGTTGTCGTTATTATAGTAGATGTTGTGGTATCTTGGTTTTCCTCTCCTGCATTCAAATCATGGTCTGCGTAATGTGTCCTAAAAGGCTCATCTGCCTGCAAAGAAGTGTTGATATCTGCTACAGACGATTTTACAGAATCCTGATCATGGGGCATTGAAGGTTGTAATGTGTATGGTGTCAGCTGGAAAGGGTGGCGAGGAATGGAACCACTGTGCCTTCTTCTGTTTATCCATAATGGAAATTCGGGGATATGTTCCTTTACATCTCGGGTTTCAGAAGATAAATCCTTCAGTACAGGAGACACATCTGATGATAATGATGAGAAAGATGCTGATGATAATATGCTGGCACTTGACTCCACCAGTCTTTCAGAGACAGTTGGGATTACTTGTGGCCTCAAACGTTTCCTTGCTATGTTTAATTGCTTTAGGGATGGAGGTTTTTTCCTGGTTGGCATTGTTTGATTATCTGCAAAATCTGGAGGGGAGCTTGGGGCTTGCTGCTTATGGAGCAACATTTCACTTTTTGTTTCTGAGTCTAAGAGCTCTTCTCCTGAGTGAGGAGAACTTTGTGATCTCATGTCCTTGAGCTTGGAGTTCTCCTTCCCAAATCTGCTGCTGACAAATTCCACAGGGAGCACTTCCAATGTGCTTGTTGGAAAGGGGTTCTTTTGGATTTTTCCATCTACAGAAATACAAAGAATACAATTGTTTTATTATCTGTGAAACACAGCCTTCTCTCTATACATAAATGCAATGGCATACATAAACATCTGATCTTGAGTTTTTAAAATACTATTGTAGTAGCTTATGACTGCACTGGTAATGATTTCAGAGAGCAGCTTTTCAGAAAGGGGGTTTTATAAGGATACATTTGCAAAAAGCTGTTTCAAAGAAACATAGATAGTTCCTGTGCAAATCCTTAATCTAAACCAGTGTACTGACAAACCCACTGTTTATTGAAAATTGAGACCCACAACTTTTATACTTTTGTCCTTTGGGATCTTGTGCCTGTGCAGTGATTTCACACACAACTTTATATAACCTAATGTACTTTTCCACCATGGCAACAAGCAAAATATAATCATTTCACATCAGATGCAACATATTTCATAAGAATGTAAAGGTTTAAACAAGTATTTCAGTACAGGTAGGACTTTACAGCAAAACTGGAGAAAAAAAGTACTGCTGGCCTAAGATAATTTGTTTTTTTTCCAGTTTTAGGAGTGATACAGATGGCAGGGGTCTGTACCTTCTTTGTCAGATATTTTGGAAACAAATAAAGGCATATAGAACACTCAAACCTGAAAGAAGCTAAAATCATTTTTAAAACATCATAAGTCCAAATAACTACACAATTACAGAAATATGCTGTTTTAGTTTTGATGGCAATCCTTATATATAAGTATGCCTTGGGCAGCAAGTGAATACTGTATCAGGCCTTCTACGCTCCTTATGCCCTGTAGTGGCACATGGGCTTCTGTGGTATTACCGCCAATCTCATCTTTAAAGTAAAATAGGAACAATAATGAAATATATTACAGCTTAACAGTCCTTGATGTTTTATTAGATTTTTTAATTTTCAGGTGCTTTTCCCTTAGTAATCCTGCCAGTAACACACTTCATGTCCTAAAAAGACAATGCTCACTCACTTTCCTGTGTAACAAGACTACATAATACCTCCCACTCTCCTCTTCCTTGGGGAGTTGTGTAGTTCACATAGGCCTAAGCAGGATCAATAGAAGTGCAGAGGACGCAAATCAGCATTCAATTTCTATCAGGATAATTTTTAGATAAAGTTTACATACCGTTGAATGTATACAAAGTTCAAACCAAGGTAAAAGAAATTAAACTAAATGGCCCAATAGAAACAATATTTGCCATGTATTAGGTTAAAGTATGTTTTTGTGTTAGCTGTGAAATAAATCTGTACCTTTGAGATGAGCATGGGCTTCCATATATAATAATAGGGCAATCTACTTCTCTTTGTACGTAGCCTCCCAATTGCTGGGCTTACAATGCTAACCTGTTAATCAATGTGGTTTTGCTTTCACAGCATGTCATCCATTAATACACTGCCATCAACAAGGCCTCGTCAGCAGGTGTACTGTTGATTGCTAGTACCTCTGGAGGTTCCTATCACCTCAAAGAGTGAAAATGCAAATGCCGGCTGTCATATATTTCTTGAACATTTAAGATACTTTTCATGCATATGTGTACATTACTTTTTTGTTTCTGTTACCGAATATGATAATGAGTATAGTATATGTATACTAAAATATCTTTATCTCATCATTTCTAGTATTTTCTAGTATTTTCTGTCTTTAGATGCTGCAGAGCTGTTCACATATGCCTTTCTCAATATTTGTTATACATGTAAGTCTGCCTTTGTTTATTTGTACTTAGTATCCTGAAAGATAGTCATGTGTGTCAGGTTCATTAGACAGTTGTGTGATACTGGAGACAGAAAATCACAACTGAATCCAAAAGTCCAAAATCTGTTGCAATCAAACTTGGATGCGTTAATAAGACCCACACCTTTAACAAATTTCAAAATGCTGCTTGACAAAGACGTAATTATGTGTACTTCAAACACTTCTAATGTCTAACAAGAACTCTGTTTACAGTTTTATTTACAAACAGATATAAAGACAAAGGGTTCTATTTATAAATTATTTCCCCAGCTGAATCCTCTAAAATTCGCTGGTGGTGAATTATTTTTGTACAGGTCTCATATTAAAACAATGGGTCTTATTTATTAAAGATATTAAAGATCTTCAAGGCTGGAGAGGATACACTTTCATTAGTGAAGCTGGGTGATCCAGCAAACCAGAAATGGATCTATTTCAGGATTCAAAACATTTGCTAGCAAATAGCAATTGAATTTTAAGAAATTGAATTCCAAGTTTGGTGGATCACCCAGCTTCATTGATGAAATTGTATCTTCTCCAGCCTTTAGAAATTACGCCCAGTGCCCCTGATTCATCAAACAAAATCGGATTATCGGTCGCGCATTCGTATTAGCGATCCGGAATCGCGCGCGCGATCGCGCTATTCAACAACCGGAAAAGCTCGCGCACGGAGCCGCGCTTATCCGACAGCTTTTTACTGGGAATCCGGCCGGCAGATTCAGGATGCGAGTGGACGCGCGCACTCGAGTCCCGGACCGCGGTAATCCGCGATCGCGGGTCGCGCGTATTATCGCGCTTCCCGCGATCGCGGATTTCAATGATGAATCAGGGGCAGTGACTCATTCTGCAACCTAGTGGCTATTCGGCACAATAGGAAATGAACAGGAATTTAGTGTAAATATGGAGGTAAAAGATGGAGTAACATTTTCTAATAAAGCAACTATCTAATTGTACTGTACTGACTACGTTCTAAGAAGGAGCTGTATATGGGCAAGTTTGGTTGTAAATGTTTGTTCTATGTATGTAATGTAAAAGTGAGAGTAATTCTTAGCAAGTACAGTAAAGTATAATGTTCAAAAAACAGTGGGAACTTGTATTTTGAAGCATCAGTTTAAAATCAATTTAAAATCATAAAAGTCCAGCAGTACAGGACTATTAAAAATAAAAAAGGTGTTAGACTTGAATTGTTCTGATATGCGATTTCTAAAAAATAAACTGCCCAAGTGTACCAAAGAGCAAGTTTCAAAGTGCAGAATGGTTAGATTTCCTATATGGTGTTCAAAGAATTTTCGAGTTAATCTCAACTTGCTCACCTTGTGGAATTGCTGTTTACTACTTATGTGTAGCACAGCAATAAAAGCTTGGAGGAAGGCGCTGAAACAGAACGAAGGATAAACTTGAACACTACAAACCAGGCTTATATTGCTATACTACACATAAGAGGTAGATAGCAATTCCACAAGGTAAACAAGATTTAATTTGAACAATGTTTAAACACCATTCAGAAATTCAACCATTCTGCACTTACAAGATCAATCCTAGTTTTTTTTATATTTGTTCAGCTCGCACGGGCTTTTTAGGAGTTGCAGGTAACTGCCAGACTTTGGTAGAATGTAAGCCTGTATAAGGTAGAACAGTTATTTCTGTAAAAAAAAATAGATTGTTATCAGATTATAATTGTTATTGCCTATAAAATTATATGTAATGTTTGTCCCCTAATACAAAAATATATTTTCAGGCTTTTACTCTTTTTACTGAGCAATTCTGCAAATAGTAAACTTTCTGTCTCTGGTTGACATTATTTACCCCTCCACTCTGTCTGGGGAGGGAACAATGTTTGGCATCTCACTTAAATGGGGGATGATATCATAAATAGAATACTCATACCATTAAAACACGACTGGTTATCTGCAAAATATTTTTTTTTTTTTGGTGATCCTTTAAATGATGTTAGAATATAAGTAACTCCAAAGTCTAAATATTTAGACTATCTTGCAAGAACTGATAATTAAACTAAGTGTAACCACAACAAAGAATCTGATTTTTTCTCTGACTTTATATAATATAGGCTACATTTTTTTCTAAAAAAAAAAAAAAAATATGCCACTTACATTTTTCATTTTATTGTTTTCTCTACATTAACTGAGCAGTATTAAAACTTGATATGAACCATTATAAATTTATAGCATATTTGTATGTATACAGACTCTCTTAGTCCAATAATATGCATACATTTTATCTCTTTCTATCCTACTATTTAAATAGTATTTATATTTATGATGTATTATTATTAATAGGAATTCAATTATTAGTAACTTGTATTAACATATATTTGTATTCTTTAAATTTCTTTGTAAATAAATTGTATTTGTATTGTTATTGACTGTCTGTGCAAGTGCCGAACACTGCCTGATTAAGCTGCTGGATAATAGTGCTATGAAGCATTTCTATACCTATATAAAGATCCGTTTTTCTTTTTTTGAGTTACTTATGGAAAGTATTTAAGCCGTACCCCTGGTATTATTGTATATATGGAGTGGAACACGCAATCTATCTTCATGTGAATGTAGGAATTGGATGTGAAGTAATATATCACTCACAAATATATATGTTATATGGATGTGAATTGTGATGTTGATAACAAAAAATGGAACATGTAACAGCACATCTTTATAATAAACAAACACAGTTTAATCATATCTGGTCCACATGAAACCTGTATACCGATATTTTTTTTTTTTCTTAGGTAGAGCGTTATGTAGTCTTAAAATGTTCCCCAATCCACCTTTCTTATACCCCTTTGTACTTCTTCCTCCTTCCTTATTTATTCTTTTTTTCTACTATTTTCTGTTTACCCTGGGGCAATTATTTCAGTTCATTACTAACTTGTCTACTATAGTCCTTTAAATCCCTTAAATATCTCAGCTAAGGAATATAAACTTGTTACTGGATCTGAAGCCTGACTGTATTAAAATAATAAATAAATAAGATTCCGTTGGTCTTTCAAAAAATACAGTATGGTCTGTTTATATTTTGTGGATTATTTAAGAAGAAACAGGCCATACTGAATAAAACTAATAGAAAGAAGTAACCTGCCCTGGATTCTTTTTTTTTTAGTATTTGTTGTAAATGTGTTTGTTCACATTTAATATCCTATTAGCAAAAATAACGCCTAACAGGGATTTGTAATTGTCAACCAATTATCTGGAAGCACTTAAAACCAATTTACATGTGTGTCTAAAAGCAAACTTAATGCTCCTGTGCTCATCATGCAATAATTACAGGGCTGCCATTAGTTATAGAATTCACCTAAACAGCTAATGGAATGTGACCTACTAGTTCTATCAAAACATTATTTTTGTGAAGTTTCAGAACAAACAAAATACACAAAGAAACAGCTGTAGAAGTGCTGATAAAATAAAAAGAACATATAATTCGGGTATAATATGCACTACATACGCTTGAATAGCTGCTTATGAGCAATACAGGCTATCACACTCCAGTGAATACACCTCATACCAGGCCATAATTCCTTTTTTATTGTGCTGAATTTTTTTCAAGTTTATAATAATAAGAAATGCATTTCTCTCATTCTGTGAAATACATTTGCCACATACTGAAATAAAAGTCAATCCATTTCCTTCTCATCAGATTGAGAACATATGCATCTATTTACCTTTTATTTACCTGATTTCTGGAAAGTAGCTACATGTTTTATTGAACATTTTGGAGCTTGTTTATGAAGGTGTGCACTAAGAATTTTACTGTTTTTCTATCTTATTTTATTTATAAAAAAAAATTAATATATTGTTTTCATAGATATTCTATTTCTTTTCATTATCATGTATTTTTAACTACAAAATACATTTACCAAATGTTTATTGAAAGTTTTTAAAAAGATTTGCATGATAGAATATTTGTGAAGAGACACCTGGCTAAATAACAATAAATTCAAAATCAATTAAATCCTTTATAACTATAAAGATATAATCCTGTAATGTATTATTTTTTACCAATTTTCACATCACAATGCAAAAGCAAGTTTTGCTGTTATGCTGCATGTTAAAATGCATTACATTAAGGCAGCTCATTCATTTTATTAGGCCTAGTATTGCACCAAAAAGGTGTATATAGTATCTCTGGCAGGACAACACAATGCACAATCGTTAGAAATAAAGGCACACATCAAGATCAACATGGCGAACAGGCGCTTCACCGCAACATAATAGTGGCCATGGGCCCTAAAAAAAGCTCTCTGACTTACATAACTGAATTTAATGTGCAGTAATTAATCCTTATTAGCAAGTAATATTAGCTTAATTTTAGAAGCTCAGTTTATTCTGCGCCCACTCGCTCTCCAGCGGTGACTTGGCAGCCAGCCACCTTTGTAATCTTAGCGGTTACCTTTCTGTCTGTACATTATTTTCAGTTAGCCTTGTTACAAGTTCTTTTTCTGAAATACGGTGGCTCAGAGGTTAGCAATCTAATCGCTAGGTTCTAGGTTCGAATCTCAACCAGGGCACTATCTGCATGGAGTTTGCAGGTTCTCCCTGTGTTTGTGTGGGTTTCCTCTGGGTACTTCGGTTTCCCCCCACATTCCAAAAACATGCAGGTTAACTGGCTTGACATATAACTATAGTAGGGACATTGGTTGTGAGCTCCTTTGAGTTACATCTAGTGATATGACTGTACAGTGCTGCTTAATATTTTGTTGGCGCTATATAAATACTGTGTA
The DNA here is from genome assembly GCF_032062135.1 of Pyxicephalus adspersus. NCBI lineage: Eukaryota > Metazoa > Chordata > Amphibia > Anura > Pyxicephalidae > Pyxicephalus > Pyxicephalus adspersus. Next base: position 40,591,148 of record NC_092863.1, on the reverse strand, counting down.
ATAATATTAATAATAATACTGTTATGGAGAGAAGGTGGGAGATGTCTGTATTTCTACTAGCTTACCTGTCTTTACATACACAACACTGCGCCAAGGATTTTATTTTTAATATGATCACCAGGGTCTTAAAAAGAAAACAAATGCATCTTCCACCTCTAAAGCCTTGTACAGACTTTCATTATCTGTCGCTGGAAATGATTGTTACAGATCTTTTCAGATGACAGCTTTACAAATGATCAATGATGTAAAGACAGGCTGCCTGCTCTGTTCTCCTGACAGGCAGGAGGGGCCCCTCTGAGTCCTCCCCATTATCACTGCTGTTGTTAGTAGTCAGGTGCTTAGTGATCTGGCACACAGACCGCTAATCGATGAAGTGGGGCAGCTGTAGGTAGAGTTGTTCCTGAGATGATCGCAGGTGTGACAATAATCTAGCATCTCTATGGACCTAAGGACCAGTAAACTAAAGTATATAGAATGTTTGTTCTTGGGTTTAAATACACTATAACAGTTCTACTGCTACTACCCTCACTACTTCCCACCATTCCAAATCCTCCTCCTATTGTGTGATACTTCCCCTATCTCATAGACTGTGAGCTCTTTGGGGCAGAGTCCTCTCCTTTTCCTGTGTCACTGTCTGTGTCCATCATTTGCAACCCCTATTTAATGTACAGCACTGCGTAATATGTTGGCGCTTTAAAAAATGTTGGTAAATAATAATAAAAATAATAATAGTAATAATAATAATAATCTAGTTGTTTAGATAAGGTATCAGCCACATAAAGTACATTATCCAAGCCTAACCTGCAGCTAATTGCATGTATAGGAAATTCAACAGTCAGGTACTAAGGTACCTAGAATGCCATACCCCACCTTCCTGTTGCTTTACTACAGGTTTGTCCTAAAAAATTTTTTTAAACCTAACATTTTTAAGTGTAACTACCATCTTGTGTTTATTTGAGGGTCGTGTTATGGAAACAGGACATATAGGACATATGACATAAAGGAAACAGACATAAAGGACATATAAAAGAGTTGCTTCCGTCACCAGTAGGAATCAATACATCATAAATGTAAATCAGGTCAGAATATTAATGATTTCATCAGATTAATAAATATGCACAATAATATGGAATATGCTGGGAGCTTGTGACAGGTTCTCTTCAGCTGTTTTCTATGTTAACAATAAATATATAAAATAGTGCACACCTCTTAACAACTGCTATCATTTTTATCTTTTAAAAGTAAGAGAAACAGACATTGCAGATGTAACCTTGTATAGCACTGAACTATAATTTTGCAATACTTGCAATAGCAGTGCAGTGCAAGTCAGACGTTTGATCAGCTATATATAAAAGCATAAAATGCACAAGCAGCAGAACCTGCAATAAGTTTTATGGCCATATCTGGGTAACACAAAACAGGATGATCTCAGCACTTCTCTGGTTGTCTCTCTAGCTCTATGTCTGTGTCAAATGCAGTCTTATAAAATATGTATCTGGGTCACTGGTCCTCTAATAATGCTCAGTCAATGGTTAGGAAAAATTCAGACCTTTTCCAAATGACTTGGGCTTTAATGGATGAGCACTGGAGAGCCATTCACACTGCTAACATTGAACAGGGATAAATATACTTTTCCTTGTAGCATTACGGCTCCCAAAAAAATTCAACTGCATAAGATGCTATCTCAGAAAGCCTTACAAGCCAAGATATACCAGGAACCTGGATTCTATTCAAAAAACATCTCACGATCTAACTAATCACTGTGTCTTTCCCAGACGTAGGCTGAGCAATTACAGTTCCAAACACATAGAGACTTAAATAGAGCAGACTAGCCATCTGATTGTTATGGCATTTACCAAAATTTTTGGATTATCTAGTAATTTAGGTGACTGTTCAGCCACAGTTAAGTTTGTGTTAATCAAATATCAGAATGACTCTAATAATAAACATCATTCAGTTACATTGTTCACTTGGCACTTTCCGATCAAGTTTAACCATTCACCTATCTCAATAGATTTGATTCACAGAAAGCAAGGTTATGTTTAGAAAGGCTGTGCCGTTGTGGAGTGGTTACTGCTTCTGAAGGCCCTCTCCCACTGAAACCCTTAGAAAATGAGCAAATGAGCTGCTGTAAAATAAACAAGTACTGATTCCTTAAGAACAAGCACAGTGGTGCCAAATGTTGTTTTTGTTGGCCCCAAGAGTTGCCCTTTACTTTACCTCTATTGTACCAAATATTTGACTCAACGAGCCTGATTTATGAAAGCTCTCCAAGGCTTGGGAGAATACACTTTCATCAGTGAAGCTGGGTGTTCCAGCAAACCTGGAATGGATTTCATCAAAGTCATTTGCTATTTGGTAGCAAATGTTTTGAATCCTGGACCAGATCCATTCCAAGTTTGCTGGACCACTCAGCTTCACTGATGAACGTGTATGACTTCACCCCTAAGGGGGCAACACCAGGGTACCTTTAATTCACAATGTAATGGTGCAGGATGTAAAGCTGACTTCATCTTTACAGCATTGTTCTCCAAATCAGTAAAGACTGCCTAGTAAGAGGAAAATTACCCTACAGCACCTACAGCCGAAAGACTGAGATGTAAAACAAAAAAAACTTAAATATTGCCGGTGAGGGCTAAAAGTGGGTAGAAATATGGAGCCTACAGTGTGGAATTGTGTGAATGTAAGCCCTATATGTTCTGAATGTTTTTATAAGCCTTGTCACTGCTGGTACTGCTAGCTACCTGGCTGTTAACTTGTTGGCTTCAATACATTCTGACCCAGGACAAGAACAATACTAAGAAATAAAGTGATTGTATGTACACTGCTTGTGCTATGTAAAGATGATTCATGAATGCATGCCTTACTTAGCATATTTTATATTTGCTACAGTAATGAGGTAAGAGGTTCAGTTTGACGGCAAGATAAATCCTGATTGGTTGAGTTTCTACAGTTTGCACTTTACATTGTTATTAAAAAATATTGACAAATGTAGTAATACTAAAAAACACAGCTACATACAAGCTTGTGCATTCTAATCCAGCAGCTTTTCCTTTAGTGCTGACTAATGCACCATGTACCTATCATAGCTACATTGCCGATTGGCACTTGTAGCTGTTGCTGCAAATATATTAGATATGACAGAGCAATTGTAAACAAAGGCATGCCGAAAATTAGAGGCTGCTGTCAGTTTAGCCTGTCAGTCAGTTCCTTGCTTTTCAGCATTCAGAATGGTATTTTCCTCTTATTTTTGCAGCATTGTTTTGCGTAGAACATGCACGTCTTTCACCTCTGAACCAAAGCAATTTTATTTTGCTTGCATCAGAGAACAGATGATGTTCCAAAGCTTGAATGTGAGAACAGATGATGAAATAAGACCTCAGTGCTTTGTGCCATCACCGCTAGTTTCTGTGGCGTGAACAGTTATTTTTTATCACAGGATATAAGGTTATATATTTGCGAAAAATGCAACAGAATAACAAATATGTATTTAAATAAGTGAATGTTTTGTCCCATTTGCCTAAAATGTATGTTTATGCCATGGAGCATCAAAACTGTTTGTTGCAAATGTGTGCTGGTTCAGTAGCTAGCACTCGGGTTCTAGGTTCATATGTTAGGTAGGAATCTGAATGGAGTTTGTTCTCTCTGCTTACACATAGATTTCCTTTGCTCCTTAATGGCAAAAACATACTGAGAGGTTACTGGATTGGTCTTCTATATATGAAGGAAAATTGACTTTGGTAGGGACATTAAATTGTTAGCACCTCTGATGGATGATAGTGACATGACTATGCACTTTGCAATACACTGAATAATATGCAAGCACTGTATAAATACATAATAATAAAAGTAAATAAAGAATGTGGTGAAATTGTGAAAACATACTTTGCTGCTACCCTTCAGACCAATTTTAAATTCCATACCTGGAATTGACAAGTATTTGGCAAGAAGTTGTTAGGGAATATTGGTAAGATGAGTATGCCGAGGCTGGGGAGAAGAGAACGCTTGCTCAAACAAGTTTGATATACTGAGACCCTAAGGTTTTTAGCAATTTCCTTGGGAGGAAAATAGGGCCCCTAAAATGATACATTGATTTTTAAAATGTTGAACCTGTCAACAAATTTAAATGATTCTTGTCTTCATTTAGTCAGATCACATTTATGTATGTGAAGCATTAACAAAACAATAAGAGTTTGGGGAAATCTGCAGAATTTAAAGCAGTATTGGTCAATTTATCTGACATATGGGGCCTTAAGTGGGGCCCTGGACATCATCAAAGGGCAGTACATAATATTTAGTTTCATAGAGCTCCCTGGTTCTGTGCACTGAAACTGTACAGTTACTGCAAGCAACACCTCAGGATGTCCTCTGGAACTTTTGGCCTGATTTATCTCTGCAAGACTGGAGATGATACACTGCCCCTGATTCATCAATAAAATCCGCGCTCGCTGGAAGCGTGAAAGTACGAGCGGCCATCGATCGCGGTTTACCGCGGTCCAGACTCGAGTGTGCGCGTACACGCGCCTCACTGCCAGCCGGATTCCTGCCTTCACAATAATAAGCAATAGGGAGCGCAAACAGCGCAAACATTTTTTTTTAGGGCTATGGGTAATGTGTGTGCCATTAGAAAGAATGATTTTTTAGGGGAACAGTGACTTTTAATACAAGCTCGCCAGTGTAAAGCTGTTGGAGATGCGCGGCTCCGGCCGCAAGCTTTTTCAGTTGCTGAATAGCGCGATCACGTACGATTTCGGATCGCGAATACGAATGCGCGAGCGATAATCCGATTCTGCTTGATGAATCAGGGGCACTATCTTGGGAGAACCTGTTTGATGATACCAAGATTGACTGTGAACATATAGAGGAGGGAACCTTTCATAATTGCATTACCGAAAGCACTCACCTTGGAGTGGATAATTTATAAATTACTCAATTTCTATAGTGATTTTGTTTTTGGTTCATTCATTGATGTCAATGTAAAGGTGACTGTGTTCAAGCAGTCTATGCCCCATTAGTGCTTATCATTGTATTAAAAAAATAATTTCTAGTGAATTACAATAATTTTAAGAGTTTTGTAAATATTTTTCAGTCCACTTCTAGATGACTTGCTAATCATTAAACTGGTAAAAAGTGTCCCAAGGGCTATATATTGTTAACCAATGCACGTTCAACTTGCTCTTTGTTACTTTGCTTGGACATTGGCCCTGATTTATTAAAGCTCTCTAAAGTTGGAGAGTATAGACTTTCATCAGTGAAGCTAGGTGATTCAGCAAACCTGGAATGGATTTCTTAAAAGTCATTAAGAGAATGTTTTCAGTCCCAGACCAGATCCATTCCAGGTTTGCTAGATCACTCAGTTTCACTGATGAAAGTGTATTGTCTCCAGTCTGGGAGAACATTAATAAATAAGCCCCATTATTGCAAACCCATTTAGCACCATCTGTTCTGGAGTTTCATCATCCTTAAGAGATGAGTTGGAAATTCCTTTCTACTGTGAACTTCTGGTTTCCATATTGGCTTTTCAGATGGTTCACATGGATCCATTTCTTTGGCTGCACAGGCAGTACGCCAATGGAAGTGAAAAATAACTTGGCAATCAAGTGTTTTCTCCCCAGAAAGTGTTTTATTTTGGGAAAATTCTATTTTTCAATAGAAGTCTGCACATAAATTCTCAAAAAACATAATTCATTCGAAATTCTCTTTTTAGTATTTCATTTCTCAACACAGAGCAGCACTTAAAGTTAAATGTACTTGTTGGCACCTGTATTTCTCCTTTCTGTATGTGTCACTTTGTTCTGTTAAGTACTCATTTTTTTCTGAAAGGTTGGGATATTACATGCAATATTCTTCTATTTTCTACCAAAAGTGGAGAGATTTAAAAGAAGGCTCTCTCTTTATCTGTGAACGGCCATTTACAATTTTTCAAACATCAATGAATATTTTTTTATCATATCTACTGATTAATCCATCATCAACATTATGTATTCAGTTACCTTATAAAATATATATAACGTTCCTTCAAATGTAGTTGGGTTACAAATATTATATAATGAATTTGAATGCCAAATACTATATAGGTGAGTCTGTAAACACTAATTTATCAGTTTAATATTTGAGATTTAGGTTAATTGGTGACCTATGCTCTCAACCAAACCCATTCAACCATATGGGAGCAATTGGGAAGTATTTTCTTCATGCATTTGCGTTCACATTGGGGTAGTTTCTAGATTTCACTTTATCTGTGTGTTATGAGCAGGTTTTACACTTTTTGAAATCCTTTATACCTTTTATGTTTTGGGAAATGCAAAAGAAAAAAGTGTAAATACTAATTTTTTGACACCAAGCATATTGTTTCAAGAAAAAGGAGAACAGAAATGGGAACAGTGACAAGGAAATCTTACAAGTAAAGTCTCTAATACATATATCAAAGTTTTAAATTCCTGGCTTTGCTTTCTTAAAAAAACATATTTCTACAAACAAAAGGTTAGCATAGACAGGTGTAAATCACAATCAGATATCCAATAGGTAAATGGTGGTCTGATATATTCACAAAAAAGTCTAACTTGATTGGCTGTATTTTTCATTATAAGGACTGAAAGTCATCAAGTCCTAAGCGGAAGTAAACTAAAAAGAAAATATCAAAATAACCTTTAATCCCATTGATCCATTGATGGCGCTGTTCCTTCTTGCAATCCAGACTGTTTCTTCTTGCGTCATCCTGGGATTCGCCGCGGTCATTAAGACTTAAAGAAGCGGTGCTGCACTTTTTTTTTTTTTAAAAAGAGGTTTTGCGTTTAAAAAAAAAACAAGCACCAACATTGTTACTTTATAAAAGGGTTGTCTACCCTTCTATGTAAAGTAAAAATGTTGAGTTTAGGTACGCTTTAACTTTAGCATACTCTGGCATTTAAAAAAAAAAAAAAAAAAAATACGCTAGACCTAAAATATATTTTTATAGCGTAATGTTCCCCAAAGCATGGCAAGGTTTTGTCTCTGTTTTACTTCAGCTTCCTCACTGTGGCTCTTTTGCTGTGTCCACAGCATAGGGAACACCTTGTGTCTTGCATTGTATTTTCTGAAGTATTTTCGGAAGTAAACCCTAAACAATAAAATCACACTTACGTTCAATCCCACAGATCAATCTATCCATTGGGAGGTATCTTCCAGTGGGTCCCGCGTCGTCCCGGTATCTGACTTTAGCCCGGCGTAGAGGGAGCCCCAGGTGCTGACGTCTTCTCCTCTCCCTCTTCTTCTGCACAGGCACTAAAAAAAACACTAACAAACAAAAGTTTTACTTTAAATAAAAGGGTTGTCTACCCTTTTATGTAAAATAAAAATTCTAAGTTCAGGGATCAGACAATGGAACGGAGTGGGAAGTATTGGTGATTTAACTGGAATTCTGCTTTGACATATTAGTAAAACTGCACTTAGCTTCCTGGCAAAAATACAGAATTAAATATCACAAGGTTTGTTCAGAAATGAAAACCTTTATAAAGACATTTTAGAACCATATAATTGCTACTTCTTTTTTTCTCTGTAAATACTGCTTTTATATACCCTGTATCTGTTCCTTTTGTATATGGCTGTTTTTTTTCTAATTGTGCTTTGCAGTACCATGTATTGACCTTTGGTTGCTTGGCTCCCTAGACTATTTCACTAATGCAATGCTTTTTCATTTTACAGTACACGTTACTGTTAAATCCATTTTATAGTTCTAGAATTTTGACTAATACCTCATTTGGCTGCCGTGCTGGAAGCATTAAAATGGTCTACACTTTAACAAAGCATGAAATGAAGCATATATTATACTAATTCTACAATGCGAGTCAGGATATATATATAAAACTTTTTGCCTTTAACACAAGTACTACCTACATAAATGTTATATTATGTGTTTTAGTTGACAAAATAGCTAAACAAGCATGTTTATGATGCACAAGGTTCATTTTTATTATTGCATACTTTTGTTTAGTAATAAATATTGAACTGTTTTCTATTTTGAATAGTTAGCCTAGGTCTAGGTTATTGCTCATTTTAAAGACTCATTATTGATCAGTTATGGTCCATGAAGAATTATCTGATTGCTATAATGAATGTCTGGTGTAAGGTCAATATTAGATTTTTGCTTGTACTGTCAGAAATGCTGAGCCTGGCCTTGCCTCTACTTGTTGACAGCAAACCCTAAGTATAATCAGATCAGGTCCAATGTATCTTTACCGGGGGTGTGACTGGCAGTGCCATTTTCCACTTACAAGCTGATTAGCACATGTAAGGTGCATATTATGACTTACTATTAGGTAACATTTTTGCAGCTTCTTTCAAACAATATATATATGCCATTATTTCCAGTGGTAAACTCTCATTTAAAATTACCTATTGTCTGGCTGTTATTCTTCTGTTGTTGTTGTATTCAAAATAAATGTGAAAACCCCAAATCCCTCAAAGAAACTTTATTGTAAGGTTCCTTCCTGCGGTAAAGTTGTCATCTCAGCAATCCCTCTGTTACCTTATATTTTTTTCATTTTTTATAGATAGGACTATATGATATTTGTAAACCAGTTATTAAAGTAGATACACTTCCATCAGTGAACCTGGGTTCACTGATGAACCATGGGTTTCTTCGAAGTCATTTGCTATTTGCTAGCAAATGTTTTGAATCCTGGACCAGATCCATTCCAAGTTTGCTGAATCACCCAGCTTCACTGATGAAAGTGTATCTTCTCCAGTCTTGGTAAGCTTTAATAAACCAGGCCCATTGAGTACATATATACAAATCAAGATGTAATTTTAAAACACAGGTGTTTATTATTTCTTAAAGAGATCATGTTACTTCATGTTGAAAAATCAGCTTTTTATTCAAAAGGACAGTGGCATCTATGTTCGGGCTCTATCCTGAGTCAGTATCTACTTCTCTAAGAGAAATATAGGTCCTGGTGTCTATACAGTCATTGGGTACGTCCTGGAACATGTCAGCCATTGCAGTATCTTCTTAGGCTAAATTCAGGTGGTTTACCACAGTACTGCAAGTTCTTCCAAATGGGAATGATGAGGAACCATTTTCTGCATGCATTTGCGTTTTGTGTTGCAATATAAAGCTTTTGGCCAAATAGTTGGTCTTCCTTTTCTGGAGGAACAATTGTTCGCCTTGAAGCATAGTAGCAGTTTGCTATGTACTTGGAAGGTCCTAGACTGCCTATCTAAAAGAGCCCTTAAATTTTGATTCACAAAAAAATTAACAGTATTGCAGTCTAATCAGTTAGGGAAAAGAGACTGAAGAAATACTTCCTCCTGGCTAAAGCAGATTGATTGCATTATTCAAGCCCTACCAAAAGCTCTGGACTTGGGCTCAATGATGTCTTTTTAATAAAGAAAAAAAAAGTATAGCTTTCTTGATAGGTATATTGTTCCTATATATTATACCATGTCAGTAATATATTGATGCAGACTTAAACTTACTGAAAGGTTCAGGTTTATATTGCCAAATACATAAATAAACCCACACAAAACATGAAGAAGATAAAGCATGTTTTACACAAGTTATTGACTAGGGAGTGATGGAAAGCCCAGGTGGTCCATAAGGTCAATAACCACCAGGGGTTGACAAAAATATATCCTGCTGTGAAGATAAAGAACTTTGCACCCTCCTATGTTTGGTAGACATATAAGAAAAACAGACAAGCATTTCACAAATATTGACCTGTACAAAATACAATTAAAGAGGAAAAGATGAGGTTAGGTTGTCTCTGTGGATCTCCTCTAGCAGATTCAGCCCCTGAGTGCAGTCTACATTTAATACAGTGATATTGACTGCTACCCATCTGTAATACGTTTCTGACAAGCCTGCTCTTTGTATGCGTCTCTTTGCTGCCGTTAACACGGACTGACATCTACTAGAGATGGCTCAGCTAGCAGAGAACATTCATCAGCTGCCAGAAAAGCTGAAAAGCAGAACTGCTGTCATTATTTCTAGTGACATTAAGTAGACTGATGAGGACTCTGTAAGTATGTTATGATATTATCATATAATGGTCAGGATCATGAACAGCATTATAATAAAGCCATTCACAGCTAATATGACTATTCAACAGCATGCTATTACACTAATATGATTTTCACTGAAACAAACCCCTATGATAACGTCATTAAGATCTGATCTCATTAGACCGATTTAGTTCAAATTCTGAAGTCATTTTGATTGCTTCATAGAATATGACAGGCTGATGGAAGCCCATTCGTGTCCATGGTATTAGAGTTATGCAACCCGCTCCAGTTATGTCTGAAGTTGGGTTATTATTTGTATTACCAATAATGACCTTAGCAAGAATATTGTACATACATTGCCCTGATAGAATTATTTTGCTTATTTGCAAATTTCATCACCAGATGTTTGACTATGAGCCTGGCAGCTAGAGGCCAAAATGGAGAAGGTGGAGTCCTGGAAGCTGAAGGTCAAGAAGGAGACAGGAGGCATGGTTAAGTATATCCCCAACCAAAATTGTTTTTTTTTTCATTTTGGATAGAGCATTGAAGGATTAGAACTCCAGTGTGGTTTTATCGCAGTCGGAGGCTATGTTGACTTCCTGTCTGGTAAAAATATTCTTCTAAACAGAGCCCCCCTGAAGCAGTAAATCTGGGAAGAGTTCTAACCTTTCTCTTTTCGTTCCGAACCCACCCAAAACATTTTGAATGTAGATAAACAGTAAAAAAAAATGATTACCATAATATATATTATAACTATAGTAGGAATAGATAATTTAATTGCCCCGGCACTTATAAAATCATAATGCAAAGCAGATATTATTTGTATTTGCACTGAATATGATAATGTAAAGTGCTGACATAAATATCAGTTTAGTTTATATTGAACAAGATCACAGGGCATCAAACAATTAAAAACAAATATAAGTATAATCCCAGCACTTCCAGGCCAGACATATTTTCAAAACTAACCACTCAATATCCTACAAAACAGCAGTCTAACCTGTACTTATATTTATTGTTAATATAACACTTATTATAGTAATAAAGTGCATTTGTACACCAATATCAACAGACAGCAATGTTTTATGTAACAGGCAAATACCATGCAGGTACCCATGGCACACATACACAAGACAATCACATGATAAGACTTTTTAAATGATAGAATATTTATTTACCCTTAAAATGCTGTTAGAAAAAGAGTCTTGGTTTAAATGTCATAACAGTAGATCATTGTGTGTCCTAATGTAATGTATGTAACAAACTTGTTATTAGATATTAAAGTTTGTTACACACTTTGCACAAGGGCATAGCACCACCTACTGGTTGTTAACTACCATGCACAAAAGATATTTTAAGTAAAACTCAAATTACAGAATACCTTAACCTGTAAAAAATGGAAATATAGACTAAGGCTCATTTGATTTGATTTTTGTCCCCTTTAAATACATGTTTTTAAAATAAAATATCAGGGCTATATTTATGCACCTTATTTTATTGGCATTTTTTATTAATTACTGTTTTGAATGTTCACTGATGGCCACATTTTATGTCCTAGGTTTATACTCAGGTCTAAGCAGTTCACCTGTATTTTTTTTTTTTGTATTTGGTAAAAAATGTATCTTGTGTTGTATTTTATTCAATTGAAATAACAGCTATTGTGCCAGGGCTTCAACAGTCCAAATAAAACTAAGGATGAGAATGTGAAAAGTAAAGTAATATATAGCAGTCAAGCAGATTTCTATTTACTAAATCCAGAATAGCAAAAGACACATTTAATTGGTTGATATGGGGCATTGCACTTTGTTCATTGTATTTTGCTATATTAAATAAGCCCATTTATGTCCTGTGATTGATAGCATGTAATTATAACTGTGCTATGCTTAATTACATTTTTCACAAGGGAACTCATATACTCTTTCTCTTTTCCAAGACTTTAGGGAGAGCTTATATTTAAAGAAAATGCCCCACTTCCTTTAAACACTTAATCTTCTGCACCTATATACTTCTTATCAAGCAGAGCTATTTTTACATTTTAGATAGGAGCCTGCTGAGCCAATAATTCACAATGATAAGCTGAATAAATTATATTGAAGTATTGCATGTAAAATTTTACAAGTTTAATCATTTCAGTATTTTAAAAAGACTGTTCATTAGCTAAATCGAATAGTTTATGGAGGAAAGGGGGATACATTAGGCTGGGTTATGGTTTAGATTTTGTGTATGGTTAGTAATACCAATAATAATAATATTTATACGGTAATTACAGCTTCATCTTACTGACTTCATCTTAGAACTGAATCCATCCAATTCAATCCATAATGTTTGCAAATCAAAATGTTTAATTTATTTATTTATTGAATCATCCTGTTTCAAGCAAGGTTCCTTCTAAGATTTCCTTGTGCAGTCAGCAATGATGAATTGATCTACCCATCGAAACACCAAGTTAGGCAATATACATTCTACAATGACCATTATTTTTGGGGACATCATTATTTTTACTGTTGTCTGGATTTCTCTTTTGTAATGTGTTTAATTTTTGTTGTACAGAAAGGGGTTGTTAAATACATCTACTGGGTGTCAAATATGTTAGATATGCTACCTTAAAGTTTTACTAAAACCTTTCTACACATTATTGATTTCATGAGCTAAAGGTATAAAATTTTTTATCAGGGGTTCCCTGAGACCTGAAAATCATTTAAGGGGTTTCTAAGGGGTAAAAAAAAAAAGCTGTATTAAACTGTAGATAGGTTATCCATTTTTCTTCATCCGGAGTAAATTTCAATTCAATGTTGATAGTTTAAAATATCCTTGCTAGGATATTATGACATCGATCACTTTCTCATCTCATGACTATGATAAGATTAATTTTGTTTCTGTATGTCACTATGTAACATCAATTATTTGATTTGCCTCAGAAGTCTGTATGGCTGGAAATAGAATCTCGCAATAACTGAATATTACTGCCCACATATTATATTAATCACAATGTTATCACTTTCCAAATAGCACAACATGTTCTAGTTATGGAAAGATAGATTCTATGTGGGTCATCACATGTTGTCTCAGGACTGGCTGCTATTTAAATTTGCTCTCTGTGTGCCATTAATTTAGTAAATTCCTCTCCTGTGCTTCTCTTAGTTTTACCAAGAACATTTAGTTCTTTCTTTTTTATTGTTCTCTTTAAAAAGAGATCTTAATGTTTCTATATATATGGTAAACAGAGAGTGAAGAAATTGATTTAAAAATAAATTATTTATTTACCAGTCATACTAAAAGCAAACATTAAAAAACGTACTGTAAAAAAATCACAATCAATGATATTTACAGTATAATAGTAAACATGAACCATCTTTAACCTCCTGGGCGTTTCACTGATGTCTGGATTTCTGTACCAAAAGCGGAACACTGTTTTTCATTTTTCAAATTTTTCTTTTTAAATTGTAGACCTCTAACCTACAGAAATGTCCGAACAAGGGTCTAGTAGATATCATGAATATAAAAAATGTTTGAAACACACAATCATGTAAAAAAAAAAAATAACTTTAATAATACCAGTTAATAAAAAACACAAAAGTCAGCTTAAACAAGAATGCATAAATAAATAAAAAATACTGACAATGCAATAATTCGGTATACTTAATACTTTATAATTCGGAGTCCAACGTCACATACCTATAGACAGAACCACATAAATATATTTTGTATTATTTTGTATTGGATTGGATACAGGACTTTGTATTGAATCCAATACAAAATATTTGAATTTCCCGCTACAACCCCCGTCGTCGGGCGTATGCACTGACATCATCAGGAACGACATCGAGATCGTCACTGCACACGCCGGATGAAGCCTGAAGACAGAAGACGTCTTTTCAGTTATAATCTGATTGTCATACAATGTTGTATGACAATCATGTTGCACTGTAACACGTGTTTCTATTTTTAGCTACTCCGCACCTGGTTCGGGGTAACCGATAGTAGCAAGTTTTCTTACCCCGAACCAGGCACGGGCTAACCGCCCAGGTGGTTAAAAAGTCTTTGGAAGCTTCAGAATTTTTATTGGAATAATTTTCAAGAAAACTATACAACCATTTGGGCATATTAAACTGTAAAGGACCATGAACTATGTCATTTTAGTAAAATTAATTCTACAAGTTAGATACATTTGTCTGATTGACTAACCATCTTTTCTATGGTTTTCTTGGCACAGTATGAATATTATTTTTTTGTTTCACATAGTGAGTTTGTTATTCTTTTGTTTCACCCAATCATCTTTAATTTGATTTTATCCTATTTTAATAATAGTAACTCTTAATTCTATTCTTTCTATCTCCCGCCATCAAAAAGCCATAGTCGGCTTCAATAAAGCTTAGTCACATATTGTGCCTGATTTATTAAAGCTCACCAGCTACTCTCTGGAGCGGATCCGGTTGAAAACATTTGCTAACAAATAGCAAATGACTTTTAAGAAGTCCATTCCAGATTTGCTGTATCACCCAGCTTCACTGATGATAAGTGTATTTTCTCCAGCCTTGTTTATTTCAGGTTATGAGCAAATAATGGGGTGTTAACCTGGAATGAACAAGCATAAGCCTAGGTATGTGGGATAATATAATAAATATGGAATTTATTGAAAGTGTAGTTTGCACTCCAGGATTCCAACCTTTGCCATGTAAGATGTGGCATTTCTGAAATAAAAGCGTGGATTGTCTCAAAAGTATAGACTGTCAGATTATACAACCTTGTTAGTATTCTTTAATTATGCATACTGTGTGGGCACAAAATGCTATAAAAAACTATACTTTGCAAAAAATTTAATTAATTTCAAATGAATGTTATGTGAGGAGGTATTGTTGGCACTGAAGTAGCCAGAATACAAAAGTTGATACACACAATTTAATAGTGATTCCAACAATCAACACAAGTAAGCTGATTTTTTCCTTGAACAGCATAACACACACAGTATTTCATAATTTTTTTAAGATAGTGTACATACAATAGAATGTTGGTTAAATGGTTTTATATGGTTTTAGGTAACATTGTTTGTATGTTGAACATTCATGGCAAACTTCCCATAAACATTGAATGTAAGTATACAAATAAGCAAGATTGATTTGAGGTTTGCAATCAATATGTACACCAATGTCCATCCACATGTGCATATGGGCCTGGGATGCAAGTATACTCTAATGGATTATATTATTTTTCATTTATTTTAGTAAATCAGAGCCATTGTCATAATGTCACAAAACAGTACACATAAGAAAATGCAAGTATGTGCAGAAAAAGTGCCCAAATGCTTGTTCTTACCCATATACTTTACTGATGGGGTCAGACTCTCTATCAGTTCAACATACTTTTACATTTCTTCCATCGTTAACCATTTCCACATTACTCTTAAATAAAACCAACCCTGAATATTGCTGGTAAATGTACCACTAGTCACTTTCAGTAATTTATCTAAACTGCACTTCTAACTACTTCCTATAATTTCTTACAAAACCTTTTTGTTGTTCCTTGGTTGCCCATATAACCACATAATGATTAGGTAAGGCAAGCTCAGCAATGTATTCAGAATATCTTATAAGAAGAATGGTAATCACATTTCCTATGAAGCAAGAACTTATAGCTGGAAAAAAAGTTTATTGTTTTGCATGCACCAAAGCGAACCGATATTATTTTCAGCATTAAGGTAATGGAAAAACTAACAATATTTCGCCTGTGATGTATAACCTTGTCACTGCTCAGTATGAAGCATATTGAAAATTTCAAAATATTACACAAACTGCTCTTTCTGAAAATCTACAGACACATGTCCTGCTGGATCTCTGAATAATATTTTTCTAGAGGACCAGGATATGGTGTTGAAAGTGTAGGTTCAGACATTGTGTATATGAGCGTGTACATCTATAAATGTGTGTGGTGGTGTTATAAAACTGGAGCATCTCAGTTGTTTTTACCTCAAAAGAAATGCCTAATATTAGCCATCCAAAGCAGTAGTCAAAGTTTCAATTTGCACTTGTATATTTGGTGCTTGTGTAGGTATGTGTTCTCTGACAGTCTTGCGGTGTTAGCGTGTTTAGATAGTTTGCAAGACCCCCTGTAAAAAATGATGCCCAAGGGTTTTTCTATGTAAATTGTTTACCAGGCTTTGTTGGGTCTGCTCCATAGTCCTGTGACAGTGGGGTGGAAGTGATAGTTCTTTATCAATATATGGCTATACCATAGTGAGTTTGTTATTGTTGGATTAAATCAAGCTCTAACAAAACAGCTGGACCTTGTTCTACAGTGGTTCTAAGCTAAGGCACATTTAACATTTGGTGGCCTATTAGCTTTAATGGTAGCTGTAAACTTTTTGATATGGAAAGACTCACCCCTTGAATGTTCGAAAGAGAAGTTGTAGGAGTCTTGGATTGTGTTGGATATTACAGTTCATGTATTTTGCCCATTTAATTTTTAAATGGAAGGTGGAATAATATTCAAAAACTAGATCTGTATTTGCTATATGCTGCAAGTAAGTAAATGCACTGGGGACACAGTATTCCTAAGAAGGCAATATAGAGTCCATTTAGGTAAAGAACTCAGGAAGGTCCTTGTTTCCTAGTTAACTAAGGTGTTGCAATAGTAAAAACAGCATTAGAAAACACTACACATGCATTCATTATATATTCATGTTGTATGGTATATATGTTGTTCACAAATTTTTCTACACTTTTGCATTTGCATTATTTGTCCAGATAACCACTCTCATTTCTGTATCTCCCCACTTTTTTCTTCACAAAAGTGTGAACCGGCTCTAAGGTCTACTTCCTCAGTAGTAGTGGGTCCACTTGCATTATTTCCTTATTCCCTGTGCTTCTTGACAACTACCCCTCCCTCCAAATCACATATTTCACCCACTTTATTCTAATCTCCCTTCATTTCCCTCCCATGTTTTCCCCAAATTTGCCAAATATGTGGACACTTACCTGGCTCTACTGCCTTTGGAAAACAAATTTAAATAATGTTGTCCTGCAAAATATAGTATATTGGCATCCTGGTTAATTGCATAAAGATGGAAAACCTTAGTTTCTATGCTCCTAATGATAAATACATTTAAATGAAAAAATCTGCAGTATCTCAACCCCCTTCTCTAAACTCCAATGTAAGATATCGCCCTGCAGATAATATTTCTATGCAGGAATGATAACAAATTATTAATGCACCAGATTGTAAAAAAATATGGGATTTCATTTATAGAAAGCAATCTATTGCACCCACACATAACACATTTTCTGCTTGTCTTTTAATGCTCTTAGCTGCTTCCAAATTTAATCATGCTTTAGTTGTTTGGAATTTAAATTCCAGCTGTTTTGATGTTATGACCACATAGATCTTTTTGATGTTTATAATAACATTGCTTATAACGAAAGTATAATGGGTTTGCCATACATAGCACAGGGCTGATTGCTGGCTTTGAGCAAACAGCTTCACAGAGTTCCTGCCACTGGATGGGTAAAGAAGAGTTCGTATTAAATGAAACTGTAAGGGTAGCAATTTCAATAGAATAGAAAACCATAATGACTATGCTGTTCAATGATATTGATCAGGGTTTAAATATACTTTAGAGGCTGCGATCGATCAGGTTTTCGATACAATACAATAAATAGTAGTATTGCCAAGCTTGGAGACCTCAAGCTATCTTGGATTCTAATGCATATGTTCCAAAAAACCAACCAGACCTAGTAGATGAGAAGTCATAGACAGAGACAGTGTGGGGATTGAGAAACATAGTAACACTGGAGAAGGGTATATGCAATGGAAAGTGTTTACTATAACATATTCATGACAAATGCTCACTTCCACCATCCTTGTAAATACTTTAAAAATTATATTTTTATTAGTATAGTAGTCCCTTTCTTTATGCTGAAGGCAATTTAGCACTATAGCATCACTGGATGTTACATTTTTTTTTCATCCCACCCCAAAAGACATCTGAGATGTTTTCAGTGTTGAAACTAATGTCAGCAGAGAAGCACTGGGCACTTTTTTTAATACACTGTTACCAATCAAGATGGCACCTTCTGGGAATTCAAACAGGTAGGGTCTGCACACAGGTAGGTCTGTGCATACTTGGTGATTATGGCAGAGGCTCCTCACCCCACCAACAAATTTAGTTACACTTTAAGCCGAACACTATAACACTTCAATCGCAAAACAAATCCTACTATTTATTACTGTAATGTAAATTATTTAGATTTTTTAACTTTTTTTTAAAAGGGCTGTAACAAGGTTTATTCTGATAGCACCTAGGACAGCCAGACCATGGCTTACAAAATCGGTGGTATGACTCTTCTTTGTAACATTTCCTTAAACTTTACCTCACACTGATCCAATCGTCCGTGCTAATTTGGAAACGAGACAATGGCAGAGAGATATCCGTAACCTTGACCACAACCTTTTCTCAAACTGCCCTGCGTCCCTAACCCCCTCCCTCTCCAAAATCACCTCCCCAGACGAAGCTGCCACCATGTTAAACCACTCTCTTTCCCTAGCTTTGGATAATGTTGCTCCTGCCACCTTCCGCTACCCCCGCCCTGCCATCCCCCAACCCTGGCTCAACAACCACACCAAACAGCTACAAAAGTCTGTTTGTGCAGCTGAGCGCAAGTGGAGGAAATCTGGCCTTAGCACTGACTTCATGGACTACAAAGCCAAGCTACAAAGCTTTAACACAGAGCTCACTGTCACCAAGCAAAATTATTTCTCCGCAGTCATTTCCTCTCAAGCTTCCAACCCACGCAACCTCTTCTCTACAATTGACTTCCTCCTAAACCCCACACCTGCTCCCCCCACAACATCCTTCTCTGCCCAAGACATTGCCACCTACTTTAGAGATAAAATGGACAAAATCAGACATGATGTCTCTGCCCACCGAACCACACCAACCATACCGACCCCTTCCACCTGTAAATCATCACTGGCCTCCCTCAGCCCTGTTACTGTGGACGAAGTCTTAATTCCTCTCCCATCATCTCCGTCTACTACATGTCCACTTGACCCAATTCCCTCTGACCTACTCCGTGCCCATTCCTCCACCCTGGCCCCTGCCCTAACCGAACTATTCAACCTCTCCCTTTCCACTGGTAAATACCCCTCAGCTTTTAAACATGCCATAATTCTCCCTATCCTAAAGAAACCCTCACTGGACCCCTCCCTATCCTCCAACTACCATCCTATCTCCCTTCTCCCATATGTCTCCAAAACTTCTTGAACGCCTAGTCTACAAAAGACTCACCCATTACCTGAGCACCAACTCTCTCCTTGACCCCCTCCAGTCTGGTTTTAGAGCTGCCCACTCTACTGAAACAGCCCTTACTAAAGTGGCCAATGACCTCATCAGAGGTAAGTCTCAAGGCAACTTTTCCCTGCTCCTTCTCCTTGATCTTTCCTCTGCTTTTGACACTGTTGATCACCCCCTTCTAATACAAATCATGCACTCCATTGGTATCTGTGACACTGCTCTCTCTTGGTTTGCTTCCTATCTGTCTGACCGCTCCTTTCACGTTTCTTTCAATAGTTACTCCTCCTCACCAACTCTCCTCCCTGCTGGTGTTCCCCAAGGGTCAGTCCTTGGACCGGTTCTCTTTTCTCTGTACACCTCCTCTCTCCCATCCGATTGTGTGTGAAATTCCCCCACCTACTAGATTGTAAGCTCTTCGGGGCAGGGTTCTCTCCTCCTGTATCATGGTCTGTATTAGTCTGTCATTTGCAATCCCTATTTAATGTACAGCGCTGCGTAAAATGTTGGCGCTATATAAATCCTGTTTAATAATAATAATAATAATAATAATAATTATTATTATTCTGTTGATATTTTACACTATATTCCAATGCGAAATTCGAAATTATTGCGTGATCTGTGGAAATCTTTTCTGTTTGGAAAGCAAACTATAGAGAAGATGTTTAATGTAGGCACTAATGTGTAGTGTCGAAGGATTTTTAATCTCAGATGCATGGTAGACGGATATCCCTAATTACCACTGCATGTAGTCTAGTTATACTGCTTCCAATAGGGCCCCGAGGAGAAGACACAAACAAAATAGATCTGTTATCGCTGAGGATCTTGTAAAGTCTAACAATGTCATCCTTAGCTTGTAGGTAAAAAAAAAAGACATAGATCTAATTAATTTTCATGTGCAATGTTAGAACAAGAACAAGATAAAGGTGACAATTTAAATTATTTCTCTGACCTTTTCTGCATGCTGTGGTAGTATTCAAATAACAATCACACAGAAACAAATGTCATAAAACATTAGAATGAGAACAACATGGAGAACAACATGTTCAAGGCAGCTCCCAACTATGTAAAACCCCTTATGTTTTATATTTTAATCATACGTGGGACATACATAACTGTATTTAGAAGAATAACATCATTGAAACTGCTCAGACATATTATTTAGGCTGTCTAAAGCAAAGTAATAAGCAACATAAAACATAGTCTAGTTATGTTATGTATTTATTAAAAACATCATGTATTGTATATTTATGTAACTGACTGAAATCTCTACTTATATTATATAGACCTTGGGGTTGTGTACTGTAAGATGGATCAGCTTCTGACGAATTGCACAATGTTGTCATTGTAGCATGTTTTCATTCACTGGGTGTTGCAGGGATATGTGATTAGGCAGCATATAGGAGGAGATGATCACAGAGAGAATCTCAGTACTGTGCACTTTTATAGTCCGGCAACAGGCAAGTGACAAAAAAAGCTTGAAGTCTACACACTAAGTGGGTTACATTCAGTTTCCTAAATAACTGTGTTTGAAAAACAATTATCATTTGTATAAATACAATTCCGTTTGAATCTTAGCCTTTTCCCATCTACGTTTTCACTTAGCTGTGGCTACATGCCACCATCTTCCATCATTCTCCAGTGGTCCAGTTCTATATGTCTCTTTACTTTTTGCAGTTTTGGTGAGATCTCCATGAGACGGAAACATTGCTTGGTTGCAGATAGACATTTAGTGCTTCTATATCACACAGATCAACCATTCTAAAGGCCTAATCATAGGCTAAAGCCCAACAAACAGATACCAATGCAATTTAAATGGTAATGAGGGATAAGATAATCTGCCTGGGTTTAATTCATCAAGGATTTGGCAAATCTTGTTTAAAATTTGGTGATCCCACATTTAGAAACACATTCTATTATAATCTATCAAATGCAAGTCCTGTTAGTAAAATATGGCAGTTTTTTTACAACACAAACTAAGAGACCACAGATGATACAGCAGTAAAAAAATTGACCAATTTTAGTTAACAAGGTTATGACCAAAACTACTAGTACTTACTACAAAAAAACACAGTCTGGGATTTTACAATTCATCTGATCTCCCCACACACAGAGTTTGTTAGTTTGCACTATCCTTTTCTTACAGCAGCTTCTAAAAACTGACATTTTGGCTGTTGTCCTCCTTTTTTAGTAAGGAGCTGGCTTATTAAAAAAACCCTTATTGCTCCTTTTAAACTGGCCATCATTTAAAACAATGCACTGGATTGTAATAAACAAAAAAGACTCCCAAGGTGATGTGTATATAAATGAGCTGAGACCGTGATTCCACAGAATTTGCCTTAAGTCTATAGTAATCATAAAAAAATATTTCTCTTAGATACATCATGTACATCCTTACTTCTATATACTGAATATTATGGGGACAAAGTTGAAAGATGAATTTTATCCTATATATGTAACATTTGGTATATGAGAACATCTTGTTCATGATCAGTATTTAATGAAATTGGGATTTTCTTTAGAAATGTGAAGGATTTATTGTGATCTTTTCTCCTGCCTTTCTGCAGCAGTGCAGTCTGAAGTCCGGACTGCATTATAACAGACAAATAGCCTGACTGCACTCTCTGAATTACCAATTACAGCTGGAGAAATGAATGAGTCTACAGAGCAACTTTCATTCTCTATAATGGACGATACAAGATTATTTCTGTATGGGGAATGTTTGCACACAAAAATATGCTGATTTTGTGTTGGGACACAGCTTAAACACAGCATGGTTGAACAATGTTTCAGATTGCTGCACTTTATTTCAATTAATTCATACTTATGTGAAAAAAAAAATCCAATGCTGGTTTCTGTTTGTAAACCCATAAAGGAAACATATTGAGTTCATCCACTGATATCCGTGCTGAAGAAAAATGCTGAGGAAAAATACCAAATATAGTAATGATTTGTGTAGGAAGGCACACTAAATTGTAATGCCTAGGTGCACATTACAAAACTGCAGTCCAAAATAAACACAGATCAGGTAAAAATATACATAATCCATCTTATATTTTGAGAACGGGGGACAGTTGCACTTTTATGTAAATTATATGGTCTCTGTTGCAAAAGGCTCCTGGACAATGGCTGTTTCACATTTACAATAAATATTCTCAGTTATTAGGGGCTCTGTATGAACCAAGAATGTATATAATAAGTAATACATTTTTATTTTCCAGAAAACTTGTTTTAGTCTTTTATCTAGCAGAAACATCATGCCCATAGTTGCCTATGAAACTAACTGTCTGTCATGTGCTACCCCTATTTATTGCAGCGCTGCGCAATATGTTGGCGCTTTATAAATCCTGTTTATTATTATTATTATTATTATTATTAATAATAATAATAATAATATTAATAATAATAATAATAATAATAATAATGATAATAATAATAATAAAACCCCATCTTTGCATCTCCCCACACAAAATGCTTTACTCTACAAGCGTGTTGAATGAGAGCAGGTCTTACCATCTACAATACTATGTCATGTATCCACCAGGGATCTGTACATAGAAATCTTCTAATATTACCTAATCAGTACTCTAAAAAAATGTATGCCTGATTTACTAATCTTTGAAGGTAAAGAATCCATTCTGTTTTCACTTTAGATAATTGATTATATGCACAAGAATAAAAGCATGCTTCTTAGCATGATCGGATGCATAAAGTGAACAGAGCTGCTCCTCTGCGTTCTATAACTTGCTTGACACTCACAATCACATTCTTTGTATCAAGAGAAGAAGCAAACTATAAGTTGACTTTGTACAAAAAAGAGAGAAAATAAAATAGAAAAATAAAAAAGGTAAAGATCCAAGATAAAGATGTGATTGATATAAAGGGGATGGGGAGCTTTCTATGGCTTTCCACCCAAGATATTCTGCTAACTCAAAAGTAATAGGTTTATGCTGTCTAAAAAAAAAACCACATAATATAATTTATGATCAGTGAGTTTAGAATGTTTATATTGTGCATGCACAAGGTTAAAATTAATTGGAAGTCGGATTTTTCCCAGTAGTTTTAACATTAAAATACAGACTGGAGAATATTAAAATGCTACTTGACCAGTAACAATGTTTTGTGGCTTGTCCACACAGCAATTTGTGGAAACTTCTTTTTCAGGAAAACACTGAAATTCCAATGGATTTTGACCATTGACTCTATACTGACAATACATTGACTTGTGGTAACCATGGAAACTTCGCTGTTGTAGTTTCAGCAACAGAATAAAAATAGCACAGTTTAAAAATAATGTCTTTTTGGGCTCTGCTCTATATTTTATGAGCTGTATGTTCCTATGCTGTAGGGGTTCTGGCTATTCTGTTACAGTTTAAAATGAAATATAGGTATTGAATTAAAAAAGTAGTGAAAAAAATGAAACGTGAAACATGAAACATAAATGTACTCAATTTAAAATTACTTTCTGGATTACTTCGGCTAAATATAGCGGAATTTGATGGGTCCTTACCACATTAAAGTAAAAAGTGTGATGACAGAAATACTGGCACTGCCAATGATGCCTATTTTGTGCTAGTTACTTGTGCACCATTACTGACTCCATTACTGAGTCATTGACTTAAACATGAGCAATGCAGACTGGGACTGTTGACTTTACCTTGCTCTTCGTGACTCAGAATAAGTATGACTAAAAGAAACCTACTTTTAAAAATAAAGTCAGCAACTACAGACATCTTACATCTGTCACGCACTTGTGCAGCATCAGCTTTAGTAGCCAGTGAAACCCAGCATTCCCGTCTTCCCCTGTGGCACAGCCAATCTGAAGATCATCCGGAAGCAGAAGAACAGAAGAAAGATGGAGGTGCCTGTCACTGGAATGCAAACAGGTGAGTTTCTCAGTTAGTTCTATTTTAACCCACCAGGCAGTATGAATACTAAGTATTTTTAAATGTAAAAGCGATACATTTAAAAATACTTAATAGTTTAAGTTTCCTGCCTGGTCCCGCCTACCAGCCCAACGGTCCTGCCCTCCAGCCACACACTCGCAAACAGAGATCTGTTTCCCCTGGCCTTGCGTCCCCGACGTTCACACGTCGGGGACGCAGATGCCGGCAGGGCATCAGTGTAACCTGATGGCCAGGGGAAGAAGATGCCGGGCATTGCTGGAAAACACTGTGGGCATTGCTGGAGGGCGCCACGGGTACCGCCAGAGGAAGCGGCTGGAACGTGGGAACCAGGTAGGATTTAAACTCCCTGGCAATTCCACCCCGAGTCACACTCAGGAATACCGCCAGGCAGGGTAAAAATGACAAAAAGTAGGTAAAGATTACCATTACTTTTATTTACCTCCTGGAAGGTTACCCAGAGCCTAGTTCGGGGTAAAAAAAACTTGGTGAAAGCGTTTACCCCGAACTAGGCTCGGGGTAGCTAAAAATAGAATCAGGCGATACAGTGCAATCTGATTGTCATACAACATTGTATGACAATTAGATTACAACTGAAAAAAAACACTTACCTTGTCCCCACAGCTCCTCCAGAGACGTCTTCTCTCTTCTGTCTTCATCCGGCGTGTGCAGAGACCATCTCCGGAGTTTCCCGGTGACGTTGGTGCAGACAAGAGGCGGGGCTGGATTCAATACAAAATAGCTGTATTGAGTCCAATACAAAGAAATCTTTATATAATATATACATAAGTATATTATATATATATTATATAAGCTACTATACAGTTATATTACACATTTTTTTTCTTAGATTTATTTTTTGGTTTTTTTATTTAAAGTTTATTTTTATATTTATTAAAGGTATTAAATATTGGATATATTTTGGTGAGTTATGCCTAAGAATTATAGCCTACAATGTAAAATAAATTTCCATGCAAAAAAATGTAACGCTTTTTGCATGAGAGAATTAGAACGCTCTGCGTTTGCGTCCCTCGGCGATTCCTGATGACGTCGGTCCATCGACAGGGGTTGTGGCGGGAAATTCAAATATTTTGTACTGGATTCAATACAAACTCCTGTATCCAATCCAATCCAATATATATATATATATATATGTGTGTGGTTCTGTCTATAGGTATGTGACGTTGGACACACTAGGAAGGTGTTTTAGAAAATATAGTAGTATACAGAATTATTGCATTTTTAGTATTTTCAGTGTTTTTGGTTTATTTATGCATTCTTGTTTAGGCTGATTTTTGTGTTTTTTATTTATTTTATTAACCCCCTAACCGCTAAGCCCGTAATTTCTCGCACTAAATATTTTTGCTCTTTTGGTTAACCCCGTATTTTTTCGCCTACACTAAAATCCCCACTTACCTGGTCCCGCTGTGCTAATCCAGCGTCGGTTCC
>NC_092863.1:40350492-40564366 GCF_032062135.1 Pyxicephalus adspersus | reverse complement strand
TCAGTGTAACGCTCAGGTGGTTAATAAATGCAATGTCTCTTTTTTTACATGATTGTGTTTTTAAAACTTTATTATATTCATGATATCTACTAGACCCTTGTTTGGACATATTTTGGTAACTTACAGGTCTACAATTTTATAATTTTTTTTTTTTTTAAGGAAAAACAGTGTACAGTGTAACACCCAGGAGGTTAATTTAGAACAGCTGCCCCCTCTCATTCCATAATTCCCCCCACTGATGGTCAAAATCACTCTTATCTCATAATATTTTAGTCCAGAACATACTGGAGAGTACCTGCCTCTGTGCTATGAAGTCTCCCATTTCCTACTGCACCACAAAGTGTTCAACCCTTTTGTTCCTTTTTCTTTAACAAAACAGAAACAAAACAATAGAGATTGTCTTGCTGGCAATAAACCTTTTAATATTAATTCTGAGCAAACCCTAACCCCTAATAAAATGGTGCTTAGGAAACATGCAGGAGTATAATTACGCACTTCACATACAGGTGGTGAGTACATACATATTTGAAGCTGCTTCTAACACAGTTCAACTGATCCCAACATGATCTTAGATTGATAAATTGATACATAATTCCATTTTACACTAACCCTATGTTTGCATGAGGTTTATCGTTTCAAACATTTTCAAACATGAGATTGACAATGCCTACATAACCCATAAATTTGCAACCATGAGCTGCTTGAAGTGTCACCTACTTAGTAATCAGATCCACCAAAACTACACAATATTTGGCTAGCCAAAATGTGACCAGTAAAGGCAGTACATGTAGATTATTTTATTAATAACTTGTACATTATTTTAATAAATACAATTAGGACAGATGTTATCTCAACATATTATTAGGCAGTGTGGTGTGTCTGTTTAAAATCCTCACTGTGAGGTATTCACAAACAAAGCAAAAAACAAAACAGAAAAGAAAAAACTTTATGGAGCCTACACATTCATTAACTTCTGGAGCAAATTGTGCTTGGATATGCAAGAAGAAATAGCTGCAGAGTTTGTTCTGGTCATTAAAAAGTTACAAGAGGTTGCTCAGCTGGGTTTAGCAAAGACTTCTTCTGCAAGTCATGCGAACCACCCCCCTCCCCCCTATCAAGCTCCTGTCCTGCACACAAGCGAGCAGGAAAGCGCCGTAAATTTTTAGGAGTCGTCTGTATGTCCGACTTGTTTGACTTTAACAGAACCTAAATCCTCACAACTTACATTCCACCTTAACTATATTCTAATGCATGTCTAATAGTCAGAATACTTATTTGCTGTTTATTAGCACCTTAAATGTATAGGAATGCATCAAGCTTTCTTGAACAAAATCCTATATCTGCTAGTCCGTTTATTGTCTGTGCAGTCAACTGTAGTCTGCAAAAAGCAGAAAGATATATCATGACAAAAACAAGACACTTTGAAATCATTAAAGTGGACCTCAAAGAATGAACTTTAACTTATATAGTGCTTTATGACTAAGGCATTGGAAACCATGGTGTTATGCATAAAGGAAACAGATAGCGGATTCCATCTTTTTTACATTTGCACAATCAGGCAATTTCATTTTGCAAAGTGTCTTTCTCCTGGTTTCTGTAAATAGCAGTTACTTGCTCATGAATAATAAAGGATGAAAAATTGTTCTCTGTCCTTCAGGGAAAAATATATCATGCACAGTTTAGTCATAAATACAAGAGTATCAGTTAATATTCTATCCAGACCCTAATATCAGCAGTGAAACATATCCCCTTGAGAATTTTCTCCAGGTTACAAAATGAGGGATTCCCTGGATTATGCATGTGTCTGTACAGGATAATGCCAAATTTCTTAGATAAATTTAGATTTTTAAATTGGATGTAAAATTGCAAGGATGCAATGCACTTATCACTTGGATTTTCCTATATATTATCTTAAGTAATGAAAAGGACAACTTTTTTTTTTCAGCTGGAAACCATAGAGATACATTATAGTTTCTATTCAGGATTTAGAAAAATATGTTACCTAAACAGTACTTGCATATGCAGTGAAAGCCCTACTGGTAACAACTGTACAGGATGCACGCTACATCTTTATTCCTTTATCATCCACTGCAGCATTTGAAATAGTGAACTGTGTACTTTTTACTGAGATTAGGAGAAGGTTGTAGTCCTGAGAGTAGATCTCAAAGCTGGTTTCAATCTAGCAAAGTGTATGCCTGTAGTATGTCTACAACTCTTCTGGCCCAGTACAACTTTTCAATGGTATCCCACATGTTTTTGTAAGTCCCCAGTATTGTTTCAAATTTTGAAGCCATCCCTTGGTGCAGCAGAATGGACTCACAGCATAAGTAGGTAATACACAACTATATTTATCTTTTTAAGACACACCTACATGATGTAATATAAAGACCCTTTATTCCCATCTGAAAGATGAACTCCATAGCTAGTAGAATACCTAGTTCAAATTTATCTTTGACAAAGATTTTACTGATTTTTGGCTTTCAACTAGTCTAAATTGTACATTTACTAGCACTATACTTGCCTAGAGCTCAGTTCCTTTAACTTGGTGAGGTATTTAGTATACCAGGTGACGCCTGGTACACCAAGTGTCACCTGTTGTATATAAACTTTTTACCTAAGGCACCAAGTCAGTACAGTAATTTTTCCCCAACAAGATTCTGTAGGGTTACCAGAAAAAGTCCCACCTATCATTATAGTCAATGCTATAGGTTGACTGCTAACAGTCATGCTGCTCATCTATCTATTTACACATTACAGTTATCCAAACCTTTTAATGTCTCAGAATACAGGTAGTCCCCGGGTTACATACGAGATAGGGACTGTAGGTTTGTTCTTAAGTTGAATTTGTATGTAAGTCAGAACAGGTACAATATTTTAATAAATTCAATTAGGACAGATGTTTGTTTCAACATATTATTAGGCAGCGTGGTGTCAGGTACTGTATAAAATCTTCACTGTGAGTTAATCACAAACACAGCAAAAAAACAAACAAAAAACTTTATGTAGCCTAGACATTCATTAACTTTTGCAGCAAGCTGTGCTTTGATATGCAAAAAGAAACAACTGCAGGGTTTACAGATGTTGCAGAAGTCATGTGACCCGCCCCCTCCTCCGTATCAAGACTCTGTCCAGCACACAAGCGAGTAGGGAAGCCCCGTTTGTATCTAGGAGTCGTCCATATGTTGGATGTCCTTAACTCAGGGACTACCTGTAGAGTTTAGAATTACACATCAATTCTTATAAATCTATATGGGCTGTAGGTTATCAAAGTCACGCATAGCCTTGGCCCTACATAGTTAAAAGATCTAAAAAAAAATCACAGGTATACCTAGAATGTACCTAAATTATTATGGGAAATGAACATTTTCAGATATAGGCCTGAACCATTCCCCACTTTTGTCTGAGATTCTCTCTCTGGACATATTTTTTAGAAGAGTGGAACGTTTTTGTTAATTCAAGCCTTTGGGAGGTATTAAAAGGCAACTGTGCTTATCTTCCCAGACAGCATGATGAGTAGAACAACACTTTGGGACTGGATTGGAATGGAAATTAAAATTAAAGATGAGATGTGCCAGCTGTGGTAGTTGAGAACTTAATTCCTATACTCTTGAGGAAGCTCAGTTGTTTGAAGAATAGCCAGTTGGAGTAGTGAGAATTTAGGGCAGATTAGAACAAACTGGAGCAATTACATACAAAATTTTAGTTAAATAAGCCTCTACAATTTAAGGTGTAGTAGGAGTAAAATGTACCTCAAAAGAAAACAAAATTGAAGGTATACTCACCTACTGACCATGATAACCCTGTCCTTTTGGACAGCAGGTGAAATCTTATAAGAAAACCTGGCAGTGTATTGCTGTGATCCTGGCTGCTCAGTATTGATCTACAATCTTTTTGAAAGGTTGGTAACATTATCCATGCCTAGGTACATATTACTCTTACTAATTGTGCGTTATGTGAGAAAAGGGGAGACCCATATGGTAAAAATAAATCATTATTTTTCAAGAAAGGCCGCTTTAATTGAAACCCACTTTAATGGGTTTTAGTCTGCTTTCCCTTTTTGTTGCAAATGACATGCACTAAAATAATCATTTTCTAAATAACGAAGAAGCTACATGGCCTCTTAACTAGATGTAATCATCTTGTAATTTAGTGTATTTTAGCTAACATTTACTTTGCTGATCAAGCATTGCAGCTCTGCAATCATATTTGTTGTTGTTTTTGTAAATCCCTCTTCTTTCCCACAAATTCTTTCAAGAAAATGTAACAGACTTAGATTCAGTAAAACAAGAAAAGCAAACTGAAGCAGTGTCTTTTACCAACATTACAAGACATCCAAAGAAATGTTACCATGGAAACACTTCATTACTTTGAGATCTTTTCAGATTCATTTTTCTAATTTCTGTTTATGCAGAGCCATTCTGACTAAAGTAGAGTATCTGTTACAGTAAAGGCCACATCTCCTAATGTTTAACTTATCACTGACTCTATAACAGTACACAGCGACAGTGGGATTTATGTTTGGTCTCTCTTTGCTGCATTGTTACTTTAAGTTATATAATAAGAATTAATTGCTTCATTTACTCACTTATGTTTTGCCTGAAAAGCTAATGGTTTCTTTTTCATTAAAGTTTACAACATTAAATTTATTTCTTTTCAATAATACAATTATTTTTTGCCAAAGGCAATACACTACAATGTAGTTGCATACATGTGTATACTTACATGTGTAAATGTCATTTCAAGCTGGTTCGGGTATAGATGGAAACATCTTTGTTCTATTATTTATACCTTTGATGCATCAGGCGTATCTGTGTTCTTCTTCTTGGGTCATTATAATAGGCTTACAGCTGTAGGACTTATACATATAATGCCACAAGTTATATGCAACTTTGTTACAAGGTACCGGTATAGTAAATCAAATGCATGAACATCACACCTATAATGGGCTGGGGTTATTTCTTCATCTGAATTGCCACAATTGCTCTTCTGGGGATCTTTTTTCCTCTCATTTATTTTAATTTTTTTCCTTTTTTCTCTCCCGTGGGGCTCCTTGTATACTGTTATTTCTCTTTTTTCTGTTCTGTACTCAGGTGATGGGTAATGACCAGGAAGATGTTGAACAATGACTGTACATGCACTTATCCAAGCTATGGGCTGTGTTTGTAACTTTGTTGCACTGTTCAGTTATTTTTCTACTTTCTTTTACTATTGTGCCATTATCAAGACTTTCAACCAGCTGGATTCCGGTATATGTTAATAATTCTGTGACCTGACAGGGAAGGTAACAACCAATCTAAAGTGAGTACAGTCATTCCTAAACATCTTGTTTTCATAAGCATATACCAACAAGAGCCAAACAACCCACTTTACCTGATGTGTTAAGGTGGAAAAAATGTAATAAAAAATATCTGCAACTTTTTTGCAGAATGTACAGGAAATTGTTTCTGCTGCAACAAAATAAACATACCTGTTTGATTATAATTTTAAATTTATACTCGCCTGTCCTCACTCTGTTACAGGTACCACCAACTTCATCTGCTCTTCTTCCTGTGGTTGGATCTTAAGGCCAGGCCAACTGTTGGTTCTTTATTGTCTGCAGGAGTTAATTCAGTCCTGGCAGTCAAAGGGAATGTGCGGCTCATTCAGAACAGGCAAAGAAGCATGATTATTGGAGAAGCAACACCTTCTGTCTTTTCTGCCAAAAATATGTTGCCTGCTTGCAGCTTAGGAATGAGTAACTGGAGTTCCACTTTAAACAATAATATATCTGATAATGAAATACTGAGCTTAGATTTTGAAATAGCTAGGTCAGTCTTTCTCCACCTTTTTACCCTTGAAAAACTTTTAAAGGTCTTTAAGGTTTTAAAACTTTAAGAACCCCTGCTAAAATCAATTTATTGCGAGTCAGTGGGAAAAAAAATTGGTGGCTAAATTAAATAATGCTCACTTGTGCATTGTGGTGGCTAGAATACAACCTTTATATAGTATTAAAAATATCATTATAGAAATGCTGACCCCAAAACTATGCAGGGATCACCATTTGGAGATTGCCACAGTTTAAGGAACCCCTAACAACTTCTGGAGAAAAATTGGGGGTCCCACTGAAGCCTGGTTGAGATAGATAGATATTGTAATTAGATAATTAACATTTACAAGTCTTTTGAAATGCAATACAAAATCAAACTGAGCATCATTAGTGCCTTTCTACATGAATATTTAGACTTTTTGCTATTAAACAGCTAAGAAGATATTGCTAGAGAAGGTTTCAGTTATGGAGTCTATATGTGCAGAAAGAGTCATCATTTAATAACTCTTCATTTTTAATGTTAGGAGGATGAAGTATCTCAGATGATTTAAGGGACTGGCAGAATATTAACCAACCTTTCAGAATGTTGGCTGTGCTTGAGAGAGATTCACCGACACTGGGCAGAAATCCACTGTCAGCACAGAGCCACTCTCCTCTACACAGGGCCCTGAGGGCACATTTCTAACATGATGGAGTTGTAGAATGTAATGTTTCTGACAGACTGTGAACAAGCACATTGTTAGGAGCCAGTAATGGAAAATAAACATAGGTGAATGATTGTTAATGATTATTGCTGCTTTCCTACACAGCTAATTATTCAGAAAAAAATTCATAGAAAACAACAGACCACAATCTGTGATCTTCATATAATAATTTAAATATTTGTATAACTCGGCCTACTGAAATATTTAATGATTGTATAAGGTGTCTTCAGTAACTCATCGCAACCAATTACATTTTACTTTGAGCAGGTATAAGATTATTTATAATTGGTTTGTTTGGATGATAATATTTGGCACACTGCACTTTGAAAAACTGGCAAATATAAGAGCATTGCAACTCTAAGTCCTATTAGTCCTAAATCACCTATTTAAGGCAGGGTGGTCAATTTCAAGATTGTATAAACACAAATATCTTTATTGATCATTTCACTTGTTTGTATTGAATACCTCTCATACGATGGAATATCTTGTAAAATTAGCAAGATTTATTTTTAGCCATCCAGCCATCGATAATCTGGTTCCTTCAGTTTTCCATCATGAATTTCAGGGTGCATTTTCATTACAAGTACTGCATTACTGTTTAGCCACTTATGTTTTGATGGCACTGTTCTCCAGAAACAGCTGTTAGGTCTTGCTTGCTACACTACATACACGTTGAGATGTCTCTGCTGCCTTCTCCCTGGAACTGTGCTAGATGCGAGTTTTCGAAAATCCTGCACTCCTCAGGTCCAGAGGTTGTCGGATTTTTAAATGTCAACTTGTATAAGACCCACGATTAAAAGCAATTGTACATATTTGTGGGTCAAGACCTAATATTGTATACTAATAATATCTACTTGTATGCTGTCAACAGGTAAAGCATTAGGCAACATTTTCTATTCCTGTGCATGTAGAAGAAAAACGTACATACAAAACACCAGTTTAAAAATGTAAAAACTTAAGTTTAAGATGTGAAAACTTTTCCTGCCGTAATACTCTATAAGTGTTTTCTTTTTATGGTTTTACCATATACTTTATTGTTGGCAAATGGTTGCAAGTTTATAACATAGGGAATCAGACATTCCCTTTGTTAGAATCTGCCAGGTCCATGTGTTTCAATGCCAGTAATTAATTAGGGAATATTTGAGGGAATGTCAGATTCTCTGCTTTATAAATAGAGCTCCTAATATACCCAAATGTGTTATATGCTCCCTTCAAAGTGACACTTCCACTTGCCCAATCATTGCAAAAGCATTTATTTATTGCTCGTAATTTGGATAACAACCTAAAAATGACCTTGTAAACATTTACAAGCATGCTATTTGATTACAAGATAAAATTAAAAAATTGTAATCTAGCATGGGCCAAGATAGATTTTTTAGGATGCACATAACCCTCTGATTACCTTTCCCATTGCTGTTGGCTTGCCAACTCCCTACTAACATCTGGAGAAGGTGATACTCAGGATTCGAGACTAAACAAGAGCAAAGGCACCTTGAGCACTACTGATGAAAAATAGTTCTGAAAGTGAACAGCTACAGCGACCAAACGTAAGGTGTCATTTAGGAATACTGGCATTAGGGTTAAATGGGTAATATGTATTATTTCTACCAATAAAATCTGACATTTGTATTTGGTCTTTGCTGGGTTATATATAAACATGAGACAGGATTTAAGCATAAAAGCAAAAAAAAGCCATCTATAGTCAAGGTCAAAGCATTGTGTGTTAATCACGTATACATTGAGGGCAGCCTCTGCCAATGTACCTACAGAAACACCAGCACAGTATTTCTCAGTAACTAATGGCTCAGAAAATTCCAAGGAAAATGTTGGCTTGGCATAAAGTATGTCTTGCCAGAGGTATACGTGTGATTCAGTTACATTATCTTTCTATATCAGTACTCTTACAATCACCATTTTGGCACTGGGTAAAAAATACACACACAACAAACACTGTCACTTTGAAATGTCAGCTTGATCTTACTTAATACAATTTAACACCTCCAGGCACAGATGTAGCAGTCAGACTTCAATGTAACATTCAGTAATCTTGGCTGTGTGCTGTACATTGTGTTATAGAAATAAAAAAAAAAAATCACATTATCTGCCCTGTAATCCTCACCACATGTTCTCACAATGAATGATCCTTTTTGGGTGAGCTCTTTAAATAAGAAATAATTATGTTTTAATTGGCTAAAAAATAAAAATAAACTTGGATTACACATTTAATATGCCATTATCTTTACGTATATGTGCATATAATTGATGTCTGTGTAATGTTGTGAACATATGAGACGACTGCATGCTTTGAAATGTACAATTATGAATCCAATTAACAACATATAATGCCTTAGAGTGGTATAATAGCGGCATAATATTGTATATGTTTCAGTATGTTAATCTGCTTTCCTCTCCAAAAGGACAGGGCCATTCTAGGTATTATCCAGGGTCTTCATCTATTTCTTAGACTAAAGCAGTGACCTATAGATTATTTTTAATTATGTATCAATTATGTAAATCGTGGACTCTGTGTTGTAACACTAGAATGTATTCTTTTGTATCCACACCTTGCCTCATGCAGAAAACAAATCGACAATGTTGCAGTCTAATCAATGTTTCTTCCTGTCTGTAGCAGACTTATGATGTCTTTGTCCAACATTCCACTTTTAAGGCTAGATATTGTCACTAAACTACAACTTAAAAGAATGTGCCTTAAATATGAAGGATACTCCACTTTAATGACTGACCATAGCCAAAGTTTTAATTCGCTTTGAATTATATATGTGAGAACCCCCTTCCTCTTAAGCTGCGTACACACTTCCAATTTTTGTCGTTGGAAAGGATCTTTCACGATCCTTTCCAACGACAAGGGAGTGCACGATGCATGAACGGTGCTGTACATACAGCACCGTTCATGCTCTATGGAGAGGGGAGGGGGAGAGCGACGGAGCGGCACCCTGCTGCGCGCTCTCCCCTTCCCTTTCATTAGGATCGGCTGTCGTCCATCGTCCGTGGATCCGGCAGGTCGGTCGTCCGGATGATGGACGACACCGACTGTACACACGGCAGATTTTCGCCCGATAATTGGCCGATGCCGATTATCGGGCGATAAAAATCTGATGTGTGTACGTAGCTTTAGGCTTTCATTGCTGTCTGTGTCTCTGATAGGAATATTTTCCTGGCTCCTTGATGAGTCACCAAGGAAGAAAGTGAAGAAAAATCTGTGCAGCAGCAACAAAAACATCTTAATAGACTGGGGAAGGTTAAAAAAACTCCCTCAGGTTTTCTTTTTGCTATTTTCTAGGAGACAAGTCTCACAAAAAGAAGAGGTGAAGAGAAATCCTAGGTGGATTTGCAGACTGCAATACAACTCCCTCCACACAAACAAAATACTTTAATGGAGTTGTTTTTAAAAGTGAGTTACTTGTAAATAGTCTTCACTTGTTATAACAAGATTTTGGTTTGGCCTCCTAGCACCTTCCAAAGAAAAAAAAATGTATATATGGATCACTCGTAATGCCCATTCCATCCAATATGGAAATATGAATAAATGCTAACTGCTAAACACCATTCTTTATACATGGGACCTGTACTTGATTTCCAAAGTCCTCTCAACGGACATAGGGACACAAGGAGGCCGAGGCTACGTACACACATTCAATAATTGTCTTTGGAAAGGATTATCAGACGAGAATCATCTGAATTGTGTATGTAACCTAAGTATAAAAAATCTGTCAAATATCAATGATCCAAGTCACATCACTGCTGATCAGCAAAGTATCATTGATCACTGACACCTGCCTTCACTGAAGATGGTAATTATCTATGTGGCACAATTTATACATAACTACACTTAAATAAAAAAACTCTTAAAAACTTGTATCTTAAAAGTTAAGTGTATTGTGCATTTTGATTTACTTTAGAATTAGTAATAAAACAAATTGTGACATTTATGATTGGTAATGGACAATTAGCTTATTTATTTGAGAGATAGGCAGGTTTTCAGACTCTCATCAGTGCAAAAAAATGGAAGAGGAATAATGCTGATTCCCCAAAGTCTAGAGAATGGTTTGAATTGGTTTTATGATACATTTAAATCATGAACTAAAAACAAATATAATAAGTAAATTAAAAAAAGTCTGAAATGAAAAAGTATAAAGCAGGATGCACTTAGGTTGACAAGCTGGGGTTTTCTAAAATCAAAATCTTCAGGGCATTTATATAGGGAAATATTTTACTTGTTTCGGTATTTTCGGTATTCGGTTTTTCCCTTGAGAGAGATTTACTCCTATATCTCATGGTATCTACAGGAATTCAAATATATAAAGAAAGTCAAAAAAATCTCCCAAATCGACACAGAGGGAAAAACAAACTAATGGTGACTTCAACGATTCCCTACCAAATATACTAAATACAAAATGAAAAAAAAAACAGTTTGGCTTTAGATATACTTTAATAGTATTCCTTATTTCCTAAAACCTTTTATGCACACCACATGTCTGGGAGAGTAAGGGTGTGAACAAATTAAGACTTATTGCATTGGACAGTACTAATGATCTAACAAAACCTTTCTTGACCTTTTTATTATGGGGGAACCCTTGAAATATCTTTTAGATCTTAAGGCAAACCCTGCTATATCCAAGGCTCAAGGTGCATTAGTGTTGTGATCAGTAAGTAAGATGGTTGTTTAAATTTTCATTCAAATTAGCATACAGTGTATCAATAAAGCTCTTAATCAATTTCATTACACCTGAGAAGCTCTTGAATGCAGATTATTTAGGCTTAACTTGGGGCCAATCCCTTACCTACCACAAATAAACTCAACTCCTTTCATGGCTAAGGTTTGTTATTCGGGTTTTCTTGGTTGAGGTGGGCTTTAGCACTAGTACAGGGCAAGGTTTGGCTCCAAATTAGACATCTAGGTCTTTGTAGAGAGTGCTTTTGAGATTTGTGAGTTTTTGGAATGCACTTTTTAAAGTATTTAAAAGGTGATTAGAAGTAGTGCCCAAAAAGGCAAGCAGAGGGCAATGGAGGAGTAATCACCAATATTATCTGTAGGTTTCCTGAAGCCTTGTCCCACACTGTGAGAGAGCAATCTTGTTAGAGGAACTTGCTTTCCTTTCCTTGGAAAGATGATCTAGATCAAAGCTCTAGCTCAGAGCTACCTTGTGAAGACTGTTGATCTGATGACTAGTTGAACCATATACAAAAAGCAACAGAAAAGATTTTTGGACTGCAGTCTCCTCTCCAGAAAAAAACGAGCTGCACAGTAGTGGCATAACTGATTTGTAACTCAATCTCTGTAAGGGGCATAGTTCATTGGATAATCCTAAACTACGTATATATATATATATATATATATATATATATATATATATTTAAATATATATATATGGAATGATTGCTTTTAGACAGTAAAATCATCATTTTTGAGTATAGTCCACTTTAAACATATTTATGTATTAAATGCTATATTATATTAAATAAATATATACATTTAAATACTTTACATTTTTAGGTATACCCACATCTGTTGTATGTAGCTATGCCACTATTTTTTAAACCTAGCACAATAAATAAATTATGTTGCATTAGTTGATGCTTCTTTCACTAGTTTAATGAAATACCAAAACATGCTAAAAACAGACCCCAGCCGCAAGAAATTGTCAACACCTCTTTAGCACTTGCCATTAAACATGAACTCAGAAAGCATTCATTTAAAACATAAATATGACTTCAAATACATTTTTGTTATAATATCCATGTCTGTTTGCAGTCACGATACAGTAATCACAGTTGTACTTACACTGGCACAATTAGTAATGGTCATATATTGAATATTTAATATGGTCTGCTTTTATGAAGATGCATGTGTGTGCAATGGATAGGAAATTTGATTTTGAGCTGGATTAAAGAACACTTAAAAACGAATGCACAATATATAATGCTGCCATGAGGACTGAAAGGGTATAACTGAATATAAGCAATCACCTCTGCTATTTAAACACCAGTGTTTTGCCATTTAAAAATATGCATAAACCCAAAGACAGACAACACTGTGGTCCCCTACTATCTATACTAAATGCAATACCAGACAACAAATGATAGACTAATGGATTTAGGTATGCTGTAGGGTTCCTAAAACTAGAAAGCATTCTTAATTTATCTTCATTTTGGTTATTACTTTTTTTTATTTTAAGGGAGCACCAGCACAGATTCTACCTACAATGCTAAATTACTTAACAGTTCCAAAAAAAGGAGAAATAAGTAAAAGTATACACATAATATTTAAGCAATATTAACAGTTTTTTAAATTTAAAAAGTCAATTTAAATATTGACATCTACTGATGTCAATGTACATCTGTAGAAGGCAGCTTTGTATATAGGCCAAGGTGACATTTAATACTAAAATTTGTCCATTCAGGCTTGCCAGACATACACTGCAAGAGAATGTGTGTTAATTACTGTGCCCACTCTAGCAATTCTCCTTGAAATTACATAGACGAGCATTAATGCTGAGATTTTCTCCTCTCATCAGTACGCCTGAATAGTGCAGAAAACCCTGGGAAATCTGCATTCAGTAATCAAATTAAGATGTTCCACACAAGAAGAGCTCAGTTAAGCTCAGCAGGGACTTCGGAGACATGGTTCTACTTTGAATGCAACATGCTTGTGTGAATGTTTCTCAAAGATCTTTATCTTAATATCTAATCATACTGTAGAAGGAAAGAGGTGTTTAGTGTTCTCAGACTATGTTGCTAAAACTGAGATCTTTTATCTACCAAGTGTTTAAAAAGGAAAATAAAACTGTTTAAAACTTACGTCTTCTATTTATAATGGTGCCATTGTATTGTGACTTTTCTGTTATTTTACTATTGAACCTTCTTATGATGTTGGCTGAATCTGTGTTTAAATATAATCGTAAAGCCAGTGGATAGTACAATGATAATATGCAAA
The DNA here is from genome assembly GCF_032062135.1 of Pyxicephalus adspersus. Lineage (NCBI taxonomy): Eukaryota > Metazoa > Chordata > Amphibia > Anura > Pyxicephalidae > Pyxicephalus > Pyxicephalus adspersus. The sequence continues at coordinate 40,550,901 of NC_092863.1, read as the reverse complement.
GTACATCAAATTATAGCAACCATTCAGAGAGCATCTTAATTAAAATGGCTAGAGAAATTTACAATCTGATTGTTAATTTTGGGTACTCCATTTTACCACTGATCTTCATAATGATTGAATGAATGATTCTGTTTATCTTAGCATGCCACTTTCAGCATTTGGTAGATTGCATTTATGAATTACATCACTTTACAATGAAATCTTTAATTGTAATTACTTTGAGGGAATTCTAAATTAAAAAAAAAGGAATAGATACAATGACCCTGATTTATCAAGCGAGCTCACATAAGCACTCCGCTCCAAAATATGCGCCGATATACAAGGCGTATTTCCACAAGCTGAAGCTGAAGTCGAGTGCAGATACACTCGCCTTCACTTGCCAAGCAGATTTTGGCTTTCATAAATGAGCAATTGGGTCGACAATACGCCAAATAAGGTGTTGAGTTTGAAGCTGATTCATGAGGATCTGTTAAGCTGTCTGTCAATGGTGAGATCATAGCAATTCATTAGCGCACACCTTCTCCCTGTTCTGTGCGCCTCTACAGTCCATTACATGTCAATTTGAATCTTTAATGCTTCATCTGCCTTCGGATAAGTGCTACATTTTTATGTTACATTATACTCATTCACAAAATTAAATCATTTATTGTTACATTTGTTGCACTGTTTTCATACTTTTTCGTTTGCTTGCAACACTACAAACTATTTTATATCAAGCTGTATATATACTAATTAGTACTTCATATTATGTCATTACACAATGGTATGAATTGTATAAAAATGTCACAAAGCATTTGTGATCTGACTCAAATTTCATTCTAGTTAGGCTTTATAGAAATCAAATATTTGAAAAAAGGATTGTTGCCAAAGATGGTATAATACATGAAGGAACATTTAGTATTTTCACTTGTGTGTGTATGTGTACTATTTTAACTGGACTGGTTTGTGGGGGGGGGGGGGGGGGGGGGGTTAATCAACTAAGTTTGCTTGGATGGTATGCATTGATGTGACTTTGTAATCCTCATTATTGTTAGTTTCATATTTTGCTGCAAAGTTTTTGTGCCTGGTTTGTTCATTATTTCATTTTCTGTTGTTTAGCAATTCTTCAGCAATGTTTTGTCATTATAATTAAATATTGAGTACAAATGTCTGCATGGTTTCCCCTCCACCGACTGTATACTGGCTCCTGGGCCTGGAGCGCTAAAAAGTACGCAAAGGTTGTATGTAGCCTTTAAGCCATGGGTTGGGTACCAGGAATCAATTTTGCATTCAAGCTCATAGATGCTTTATGAAAATATATATATATATATATATATATACTAAGGGTTATCAATTTAGGATCTGTGGTAAATTAATCGCAAGCAGGATGTTATTTCAACACCATAACTACTTCTACTACTAATATTAATAAAAATAGAAAGTGAAACAACAACTATGAAAATTAGTTGTGCTCTAGCATTTCTATTTTCAGTTCCAGCATGAAAGGTTGTGGCTTTGTTTGGCACGCAGTATTCCTTTAGCGGTTAGACTGATGGCCAAAAACTCTTTGACAGGAGTTATTAATGACATTCATGACATTTTAGAGTTCATTCATCACATTCATAATGCTTTCCTTGTACTCTCCAGCTAGTCGAATCAGTATGCATTAATTGGCAGTGTTATTTACAAATGAGGAAGGGCATTCCTTGAGCAGTTGAAAACATTTAAATCTACATTGATTTCTCAATGTTTTTCTCAGCTAGTTTACTTAAACAACTCAACTTGCTGATTTATTATGAAGCAAAAGTCTGTTGCAGAAAAGGTCTTTTTAGATCATTTTCATGTTTGTGTATGTTTCATAGGAATTATTTGATAGGACTTTATCAGATAGTTAGCTAATAGGGATAAAAGATTTGAGTATGCTTATATATATACATACATACATAGACAGATAATATTTACAATGTAAAGAAAAGTCTAAAGAAAAGCAAGGCTAAAACAAGTAAAACAATCGAATAGCCAGTTGAGATTTGATATGGGGGGCTGAAGATACCCACAAAGTTAAGAGACAAGAGTCAAAACTGAGTAACTACTCCAACCCAGGATGGTGTAAGAGTCTTTTTTGATGGGTCTGTGGTGGGTTTATGATGTGGATGGTGCTAGAAGGTTGTGTAAACTTCAGCTTGATTTGAGAAGCTGCTCTTAACTTAACCTACAAAGTATATGCTAACAAGACATACCCACAAAATGTATAGTGGAAATAAAGCCATTCTCTGAATCTTCATTTAGTACATAGATAAATCTCACAAGTTCAAAAAAGCAATTTCCTTCTTTAACATTATTTCCTCAGCTTTAAATTTAGGTAATAAATATATATAAAATATGTAAAATATATATATATATACTACACTTTAGCAACACTATATAGTACACTATACAAATTATATATATATATATATATATATATATATATATATATATATATATATTACATGTAGCAGATGTCTACAATTATTTCAAGTACAGTGCAAAGATTTGTTCCTATCTGTATACAGATAGAAGTGATGATGTAAATGTGAACGAGTAATCACAGATTGCATTGAACATTGCTGAATTAATTGAAAGGTGGGGTCCGATCATGTAGGTTCTTTGTCAAGTAGATCCTCATGCTGCTAGTAATAGAGGAGCTAATGATAACTCAGCTGCCACAGTGACTTACACTTCCACAAGTCAAGGGCTAATTGATTTTCAAATTTGGAAAGCCAGAGCATCATTTTATACAGGCATGGATTGTGTGATTCTTTGTAATTAGCTGGTCAGAAGGGCTTTGTGTCTGCTCTGTATGATAATCAATGAAACCACTCATGCTTTCTAGTCACTAATTTCAATCAAAGAGCAGAGTAAAACTTAGTTATGTGCCACACGTTTTGAAAAGTTTGCTTTGTCCTTCAGAATAAGCACTTGTACAACTTGATATTAAGGTAGTTGTGTATGTAAAACATACAAATATATATGGAGATTATTACCGCACTCATTAATGCCCATTTTATCTATAATAATGCAGCTTTATGCACCAGACATTTACTTTTTACTCTAGTTGTCAGAAATGATTTATTGTAACTCAATCATTGGATTGAAAGGGGAACAGATGAAGGAATACATGTGATGACACCTATTGTAATAAGTGACTTACAAACGGTAACAGTGAGCAGCTCTGGAATCTGGTTACATGCATTCTTTGTATTCTGCATTTTTTCTTACTTTGCAAAAATGAAGTAGAAAAACCAGTAACACAGATTTTTGTTTTTTATTATTATTATGGTTTTTATATTTTGAATTAGAAACATATCTTGGTTTTATACAGCAGTTGTGCTGTCAAATATCAAATTAAATGTGTGTAAACTGCCTTTCAATGCTTGTAATTACTTTACAATATTTAGTGCATGGAATTATTATTGCGGTTTTTGGTCTATGCTGTAGTTTATCTGTATGCATTAAAAAGCTACTGATTCCAGCCAATAAAAAGAGATTGCAGAAACAGGTTTTAGATGTGCTCCCCTGTATTTCACTTTTCTACCTCTGGGCATAGGGTAACGATTCCTACAATTATATTTTGGGAAGTTTTATTCTTTGCGGCTGTTTACACTTCCTAAAGTTAGTAGAACTACTTAATTTTCTATCTGTATCCATAATACATTTTAATAATACCTTATACTATTTTTTTTCATATGTCCCAACACGTACCTAGCTTTCTCCTGGATAACTCTACTGGATAACACTAACTTTACCTGCTAACACTTGCTGAACCAATAAGAAGTTGCATAGGAAAGAATATTGGATAGAGCTAACTTTGTTTAGGAAGTTGACCTTGGAGAGGTTTCTCAACCAGGGTTCTTCCAGAGGTAGGAGGGGGTTCATTTAACAATCAGAAATTCAGGTCAGTTACCACTGACACCAATTATCGTTTTGGCTACCTGTAGGGGTGACATTCAACCAATTCAACAAATTGGAAAAGCTGGAAACTGCATACCTGGAACTGCATAACTGCCCCTAGAAGTCCAATGTATTTTGTAGTCCATATACAAAAACTATCTAAATGCTAAGATTTACATCAGCATTGGTATCAGTTTTAAAAAGGTGCTGTTGCAACTTAAAAACTCGATTTCAGCTCTTAGGTAACGACGATGCAAAGCAAAGTTGGGATGAGCCATAAATACATTTATTTTTACAGAAGAAGAATAATATTCATTATGGTAGAAGACATTCTATCAGAACCGCTTTCTTTGCCTAGTGGAGTGACATTACAGTAAACTTCACAAGAGAATACCCACCCTCTTGCTACTTAGAGCCATTGGTGGTAGGTGTGATAAATCTCTGTCCTTAAATTGTGAGCCCTGCTATGGTTATTCTTACAGATACCAGAGCTGGAATACAGCTCATGGGCATGGAACTTATAGGAAAGAAGGTAACACCTTCTGAAAGTAATATTTTATTAAAAATAAATATTTTAGCTACTATAATGGATATATGCTTTTCAATTTTAGGGATTTTTGTATATATATATTTGTGCTCTAGCATATATGTGTGTGTGTCTTTTTTAGATCTGTCTGCATCTTCTTAAACTGCTTAGGTGTTCATAAAACCCCATTATTATAACTTTCCTGCCTGCATGCAGAAAAATGCACATACGTTTGATTACCTGCACCTCGCTGTCAGACCACAGGTGTGAAAGAAGTTGAAGTACTTTAATAATAAGTGGGTGCGTAATAAAAATAAAAACGATTATCAAACATGAGGTATCAGGTATATATTTTGTAATCGGTATTACAGGACACTATATGTACACCAGACCACAACTGTTAAGACTCTAACCCATATATATAGACTCTAGATTTCTACAAGTCATGGGTACAACTCACTACTAGAAAGAAAAGATGCTAACTTATTTTAAGCAAACAAAACAAAATAGTAATTTGTTTGGTCCCTAACAGATTAGCCAGAATGTAATAAACAAAAAAAACTTTCCCTAAATTCCTCTTGTAGGAGGCATATTTTTACTGGTGTGTGGGTGTCTGCATACACTAATTTACATCTTATTTATTCAAGTCAAAGAAGCCTTCACCTCCAAGCACTTTTGTTGGGAACTGGCAGCAAGAAGACAGATTTTCAACATTTCAGCTATTATTTTTTGACACATTTGTGCATTAATGATTTTTATAGAAAATAAGCAATGTATTTATCCAAACTTAATAATTCAGTTCCTGGTGCATGCAAGCTGACCATAAGTCACCAACCGTCTAAAGCCGCAGTTATCAGTTTGGGAAGGCAGGCTGGGAAGTCTTTCCTTTCAAAAGCAGCCTGATGCTTTGCAGAGATGGAGTGATGCCAAAGCCTTGAGTTGTGGCAGAAGCAAATAAGATTACAGTGCAACCATATGGAATTGTGCTACTTAGGGCCTTATTTTTATTTTCTGGGGGTAGAGAAGAATAAAGTTATGCTGGGCCACCCAAAATTATCTAGGTATAATAACTTCCTGAAGATGGGCTAACATAACAAATGAAGACTTTAAAAGAATGTGTATATAGTCTCCTATGATTGGAGTATAAACATATTATAAGTACTGTAATTTATGCTATATAAACTATGTGAACTATATGAAACATATATAGACAAAATACATTTTAAAAAGTAGTGGTCCATCCTTGAGATAAGTTGGCATTGAAATAGTATCAATAATATCCTAATATTCCACTTCAAATTCATTACACTGCACAACAATGATTTTGCCACTGGGAATAACACCAGGTGATTTACATGATATCGAGTGTGCTGATTCCAAATCTGAACTCAGAATTTTCTACAAATTTCACATACAAAATTTTAAGTTATAGGCGTGTTATAGCTTCTGTTCCCCTTCTCATGCCGAGGGAATGAAAGAGACATACGGATCCATGGAGGTCATTTTAAAATTGATTACCTATTCAGAACACAAGTGGAACGTTTGTGCTGAAGGTGGTGGCACTCCTTCTTGGCCTGGGATATACAAAATATATGTGCTTTCTGTGCCTGTGGAACAGTCGTCATGACAGCAACCATTACAAAGTGAAAGAATGGCCACCCGAACACACTGATGACCCGAACACACTGTTGGCCAGTACAAGTTGACCAGTATGTGAAGCATAAATCACTCGCTGATCCACAGAATGTTTACCTTCCGCCACATCATAATAAACTTGGACTAATGAAAACCTTTGTTGTTGCAATGGATCGTGATGGTATGGGTTTTCGGTATCTGAAGGTCAAGTTTGGAAAAGTTATAACAGATGCTAAACTGAAAGCAGACATTTTTTTGGTCCCCAAATCTGTAATTTGGTGCCACATTCAGAGACAAACTCAACCCACTTGGGATTCATTTGTGCTAGTTGCACAAAACTTTCTGGGCAACCAGCAAGCTGAAAACCATGCTGAACTCGTGAACAACATGCTAAAGCATACCATCAACTTGGCTGCCAAATGTCACCTAAAATTTATTTCTTACATTCCTATCTGGACTTCTTACCACAAAATTTGGGAGATATGAGTGATGAACAAGGGGAGAGGTTCCACCAGGACATTTCTGTTATGGAAACAAGATATCAAGGGCGGTTCAACCCCAACATGATGAGCGACTACTGCTGGTTTCTGCAACGGGAGACAGCGGAGAGCCACAAACGCAAAAGCAAGTGCCTGAAACACTTCTGAAGTGTACATGAGTGTTGAACAAGGACTTAGGTGAAGTATTTGTAATTGTATATGTTGTTGCAACATAAAACTATGTTTTTTTAATGTCATGGAACTATGAAGCTAAAGTTAGTTATGTATAGAGATTACATAGTAACTGCGGAACAAGAGAATGTAGCTAATCGGGTCTATACGGATTTGGATTCAGCGCACTTGATTTAATATAGGACACAAGGGTTAGACCAAGTAGCAGACAATATTTATTTTTTTTGTGATGCAGTGTTTTATTTATTCATAATATTTTATCCCTATTATAATTTATCTTTGTTAGTGATTAGTCATAATTAGTGATTAGTCATAATTAACAATTCTCAGTATAAATTAGATGCAACAATAGGGTTGACCCCCCCCCCCCCAGAACATGCTTCCTTTAAAGTGGTCAGAGTCTTGCCAGTGTCCTTGGAGCAACAAGGATGCCACTGTACTGTTTCACTGAGAGTTTGTCTTTGAGTTTCCTCCTCAGGATCATCAGTAGTTTTAGCCCCACCACTATCTGCAATTGCCTGATTTATTATACTCACCATGACTGGAGAAGATAGACTACCATGGGTGATTCAGTGAACCTGGAATAGATCTAGTACAGGATTGAAAACACTTGACAACTAATAGTAAATAATTAATGACAACTAAGAAGTAAATTCCTGGATGGCTGGATCACCAAGAATCACCTAGGGCTCCTTTTAGTAGACTGTAGGATGAACTCTTGATGCGTTCTTTCTGCCAGTGGATTTATGTAAGGGCATATTCACATTTCTATTTAATAGATTGGAATTTTCTGATTCACAATGGTCAGTGCGATCGGTAACTTTATTACATTATAGTACATTTGTGAATATGCCTGTCTGCATTTAGAGCATTATCCAAACTTTAATTATTACTTATATTGCCACTGATGAACTATCTTCCTACTACATTCACTCCATTAGTGATAATAAATCCAGTTGTTTATTTATAATACTATTCATAGGAGACACACAATGGGCCTGATTTATGAAAGCTATCCAAGGCTGGAGATGATACACTTTCATCAGTGAAGCTGGGTGATCCAAAAACCTGGAAAAAGATCTGGTCAAGGATTCAAAAGATTTCCTAGCAAATACAAATGACTTCAATTAAATCCATTCCAGGTTTGCTGGATCACGCAGATTCACTGATAAATGGGTATCCTCTCCAGTCTTGGAGAGTTTTAATAAATCAGGCCCAATGTTTGGTGTGCATGGTATTTTTTATTTATTTGATCTAGCCAGTGATACATACTGTATGTGGGACAATAAACAAAGGCCCCACATTTCGGGGGACTGCCGCTACCCCTTCTTTAAGGATTTGGTAGTGTTAGATCTGTCTGCCATGGGCACTGCATTCTATGATTGCTAGTGATTGCTATGCATGCAGTGGTATGCCCACAGGCAACAGATTCAACTTTAATAAAAGCCTGAAGGGTAAGCTACAATTCCAGTTCATAATTTTTCGGGTAAAGCTTTCAAGACTTTTTATTTAGACTGTGCTCACCCACCTCCATAACCCACAACAACTAACGTGGAAAAAGGGTACAGGGTTTGAGATACTTCTTTAGGTGCATCATGTACATCCCTACCAGCCCCAGAATAATGTTCTTAGAAATAATGTAAGTTTAAGGGTTTCTATTACCAGCCTTATAAAAATAATGGCTTATATAAAAGCAACTGCTCATATTTTGTTTACAAAGTTATAAATCTTTATGTAGCTGACACTATAGGATCTTTGAAAGCTCATGAGGTATACTGTGACTGTACAATTGTTATATAATCACACTAGTCACTTAAACTTAATCTTACTTGACAAAACACTTTTAAAACCACAACTTTTGGATTAAGTTCAGTAAATGCTGCCGATCAGTTTATTCTCACTTTTTATCCTGCACTTTCCCAATAGAGTAATCAAAATTATAGCTGAAATAAAAGAGACAGATGGTTCCCACTGGATATAACAAAGATTTGCTGATAGGCTTTCTTTTTGCCATGGCCTTAAGTTATCTAATAAGTCCAACAAACTAAATTATATATATGGTGTACACAGTTATTAATACCAGTGAATAAAGTAAGTGCTCTATTTTATTTTAGATCTTTTGTAAATTTTAATTATAAATTTTGCACAATAACTTTAACATTAAAAATCCCCAACAGCATTCAAACAGTGAAAGAGAAAAGTCTGCACTCTAAAGCTACGTACACACTTCCAATTATTATCGTCGGAAAACGAACGACGAACGTTCCTGCACGATATATATGAACGATCGTATAGCACCGATCCTGCACATAGAGTTAACGACACGATCGTTCGTAGATATTGTACACACAATAGATACGATCGTTTAAGCGATAGAGGAACTATGTGCACGACAGGAAAGTGAACGGACGTTCGTTCATCACGCATGCTCTGAACATGGACGATCAACGAACGACCGTACACACGAACGATGTTCAACGATCGTCGCCCAATCCGATCCGCCGGTCCGGTCGTTCGTTTCCAACAATTTTCCTCGTTCGTCGGCGTTGTTGGTTACTTTTTTACTAACGATTTTTTGCCCAATCGATCGTTCGTCGTTCGATTGGAACGATAAAAATTGGAAGTGTGTACGCACCTTAAGGCAATAAGAACTTCAATTTGCAATATTCTGTCAATCAACAGCTGGAACATGCTTAAAAGGGGAAAAATTAACAACGTCTTAGTATGCAGCTTATCACATGTTGTTCAGTTTTACACAAAAGTATTTCATAACTGCATACAGGATAACCACAGGGATACTGGCATAACTACAAGGTTGGGATATCTAACAAGGGTTTTGAATTAAAACAGTGGTTTAACTAACACTATTACTAGTTGTTGAGGAGGTACCAGTTTATGTATATAAAGTTTAAAAATGAAAATACTTGATTGGAATTCGGTTGAACTCATATAATCCATTAAAAAAATAACACTTTCATGAACTGTTTTATGTTATTTTTGACAGTATAATGTTTTTATAGTTTCATACATAAAATGTGATTTATTCAGCCCCATTACCCATGTCTCCTGTACTCCCCTGTTCCCTAACTATATCTTACAGCTTCTTAAAATATCTGATGAGTTAATGAACTACCTATTATTGTGGATTTGCTGTGGGCTGGATTTATTGCACCTGAGACTTAGTCTGCATACAACATAACACTTTATAATAGGGGCTGTGAAAATCCCCAGTGTCCATGTAATGTTTCCCATGTAACCTGTCATAGATCAGCTGCTATATAAGAACAGACAATCCAGGCAGATATTTACTTGTTCTGCTCTTTAATTAGTAACTAACGAAGGCTTATTCCAAAAAGTCTTGTTAAAGTTTAATTCTGATATATACTTGTGAAAAATTCCTGATTTATAAAGTAGTGCTTTAAAATAAAATCTATTTGATAATATACCATTGGGATTGGTGCCCTGATTTGTTTGATCAACTCCTAGCATTCTGTTCTCATTAAATAGTTTAAACATGCTCCTCATCATTTTTTAATAGGAAAAAGATTGATGATTGTGCACAGTATTCATTATGGCATTTTTTTAAATTTTGTTTTGCAGTTTTTGTTGTGGAATTTCAAGGATAACAGATCTCATTTTAATTTGGAGATTATTTAATATTTTAGGTTAACATAGATAACTACCGTATTTTTCGGACCATAAGACGCACTTTTTTTCCTCCTAAAGTGGGGGGAAAATCAGGGTGCGTCTTATGGTCCGAATGCAGAGGTACAGGGGCATATTTTTTTACTTACCTGTGTCCCCGCCGGTCCCCGGCTGCGCCGATCTCTGCCTGTTCTGTGATCCAGCGTGCGGCACTTGTGCCCGCCCACGAAGGCGGCGCCGATTGATTTGATGAATGCCGATCGGCGCCGCCTTCATGGGCGGGCACAAGTGCCGCACGCTGGATCTCAGGGGAACACAGGAGGAAAACAGACAGAGGCTGACAGCAGCCAGTGTCTGTGTTCCTCCTCTGTGTTCCCCTGTGTCCCAGCGTGCGGCACTTGTGCCCGCCCACGAAGGCGGCGCCGATTGATTTGATGAATGCCGATCGGCGCCGCCTTCATGGGCGGGCACAAGTGCCGCACGCTGGATCTCAGGGGAACACAGGAGGAAAACAGACAGAGGCTGACAGCAGCCAGTGTCTGTGTTCCTCCTCTGTGTTCCCCTGTGTACCAGCGTGCGGCACTTGTGCCCGCCCACGAAGGCGGCGCCGATTGATTTGATGAATGCCGATCGGCGCCGCCTTCATGGGCGAGCACAAGTGCCGCACGCTGGATCTCAGGGGAAATGAAATGAATTTTTTTTTTCTTGTTTTCCCGTGTGGAAAACCTGGTGCGTCCTATAGTCCGGAGCGTCTAATGGTCCGAAAAATACGGTATATCTGGAAAAAAAACCTGTAAGCCACAAAATATAAATTAAAGAATGATTTTGAAAAAGATCTCTCACCCTTTCCACATTCAAGGCAACCCTATAACCTGCAAAAATTAGCATATATATATGAAATGGCCATTAAGGTTGACCCTGCTGTATGTACCAGGTTTGATGATTCTGAATGAGCACATTGCTCTAGTGCTATGCACAGAGTTTACGAGTGAGCCCAGGGGCAAATATTGGTAGTGGCACCATAATGAATTTATCTTCTATTTTTTCCTGTGTCTCCTGGCTGAATATAAGGAAATATTTCTGATAATTTTAAAGAGAAACTTATTACACTAAGTACATTTATTTACCCTCCCAACATATATTTTTGTTTTGCACTTGCTTGGGTTGTATTATAAATTATAGATTGTTGTCTCCAAACTTTCATCGTCGTATTTATTCTGGATATTTATTCTGGATGTTCATCAATGTTTTTAACATAGGGGACCCCTTGAAATAACTTTCACGTCTTCGGGGAACCCCTACTATATTTACTCCACAGCTCACAGTACATTAGTGTGTGTTCACTAGGAAGAATGTAGAATAAAGAACAGATAGTAGACATCCAGTAGAAAAATAGTGGCTTTGAAATCAATTGAGCATTGGCATTGGGTAACAATGTCATGCAAACTATAAACGACATCCTCATATTAAAAGTCTGGAAGGCGTCATTGTTGAGAGAGAATACTTCAGCACCATTGCTGCAGGCATTAAGGATGTGATCAGGGAAGATTTGTTTAAAGCTCATTATTTGTTAAATATATGTAAATAGTTTAACATAAAATGCCATGGATTCTTTTGCCCTCCAGTCAGAACTTTTTTCTTTTTCTGTGCGCTGATCTATGCATGACACTTCATCTGAGATAAAGTAGCTACTTCATCACCACCTGGCCAGTAAAGATGGCTGAAGAATTTAAACCTGGAAGAACGCTGGGTGAAGTTGAAAATGGGGTGACAAGATACAATGCAGCCTTCGTAATGATAAAGGGAAGTCGTTTGCAGGTAAATGTGAAAAAAATTACCAAATATTTGGACAGTATGCAAAAGCCTGACAACCAAGTTTAATTTTGCTTTAGAGGAGTAAATTTAAGTTCACCACAATATATAACATACCAGATACAAATACACTCATCTATGAAAACAGTGCAAAGAAAAGAAAGATTGTTGCTGTTAGTAATTATTTATGTCCAACTGTTCTATAGCACACTGGAAAAAGAATGCTAACATCTAATTGGTTGATATAATTGCTAGCTCTATTTTTCTATTTTTACAGCTTTTTATAGATTACGTTCAGTAGCCCACATTTATCAAAGCTGGAGTGAAAGAAAACAAGAGCAAAAATAGAACTGTTGCCTACTGCAACAGAAAAGATCCACTTTCCTAATGAAAGAATACATTTTATTTGATGCTACGAACAACAGTTCTAGTTTTGATTTCTATTTTTTAATCCTGCATTTACTTTGCTAGTCAAATCTAAGTCATATATTGTATTCCTGATGGAAGGTATAGGGTGGTTCCAAACTGTGGCATAAAGCTCCTGTAGCAGTGAAAAGGTGAATAATTATATTCTACCTTTGCTTTGCAGGAAATAGTCCAAATGTTATTTTGTAGCTGGAATACCACACTTGGCTATATATTAAAGCCAGCCATCATTTTAATAGAACATAAGTGAAAGCCACTGAAACTGATTAGACCTCAAGCATGCAGGCAGATGTTCCATTTACATAATAGACAGAAGGTGGGTGATAAATGTTGAGATTGGAGGTACCTGAATTTGTTAAAGTTCACATTTCCTATTAGATGAAGTACATTTGTCTCCTATTAGTTTTACTACATCTCCAAGGGCAAATTTTGCTTCGGGGATGCTGGAATGTATGCTGAATTTTGTATGATGCTTCACAAAATTGTGATTTGATTGTAACTGGAAGTACCAAATATAGCAATTTTCTTATTATTACTATTACCAATCATTTGCAAGGAAACCCTAACATTGAGAAAGTACTTTAAAATGGCTGCATCAGATATCTATAAAACAAATTAGACATTACAAAAATGAACTGAAGAAGAATAAAACTGCAGGTGGTATTTGCTAATTTTACTATATGATGCAAGCTTGAAGCGCAGGCTTTCATTTTAATTTCACAGGAGTTTATGATATGCCTTACTCTGTATGCTATATTATATTAAAGACATAACATTTCCCACAAAACTTTTTCAGACACTGTAACTTTGAACAGCAAGAAAAATAGACAATGAGTGGCTCAACTTGTTTAGATGAATCTAAACTGATCTGTCCCAGGGGAAAAAACAATTGGTTCAAGTAGGAAAATCCCAAACCATAAGAGTTTATTTTCAAATTGTAAGTATAAAACCTTTACAGTCCTGAAATGTCTTGACACATTTCACACAGAAAGTGCTTCATCTTAAGGCTTTACCATGAACACTTTGTGTGTGTATATTGGTATGATTTCTATTTGAAAATAAACCTCTTGGTTTGGCATTTGCTGCATGGGCCTGTTTTCTTTCTATTGACATTGGAAGAGGCAGAGGTGACAGCAACCTACTGAAGACCTGATATCCTAGCTACAAGTTCTTTTTAATAGTCTGTTTGATTGATAATCAACTAAACCATTTTTTGTAAAAATTAAAAACAAATTCAGCTAATTAAAAAATATATCAAGTCCAAAGTACAGAACAGGGGTTGGCAAACTCTGGCCTTTAGGTCAGATACGGTCTAGCCGGTAGTTCGTTCCAGCCTAATGCCCCCTTGCCTGCGTTTTTGCTGGCCGGCAACCCGCGGCTCCGGAGCTCTTTAATGGCCAAGACAAACTCTGCAGTTGTTTCTATACAGTAACTGACACATCACTGCCTAATAATATGTTGAGACAAACATCTGTCCTAATAGCATTTATTAAAATAATGTACCGGTTCCAACCTACATACAAATTTAACTTAAGAACAAACAATAACCCTAAGAACAAACAGTCCCTATCTCCCATGTAACCCGGGGACTACCTGTATTTGAACATCCAACTTAGATCTTATTATTTAGGCATCCATTATTAATTGTAGATAATGTTAAACCCAACAAGAAATTAGTCCATTATAGAAAGAGAAGTGTGGCCATGTATGAGCTGTGACAAACCCTTTACTTAAAAAACCCCAGGATGGAGCCATTAAGGTCTAAGTATTGTGGTTGCTAGATTTGCATGTTTGTATACAGTACATTAGGTAAATCCGCATATCTCAGTTATAAGTAGACACAACAGCAGACCCTGTGCTCACTCTAAGCTATTCCCATTATCAAGATAAGCAGGGAACATTCATTTTACTGCAGGAGAAAAAGTGTTTTATACTATAAAAGAGAGTGAATCTGGATGATCCAACAATCCTGGAATGGATCTGGTCCACAATTCAAAACATTTGCTAACAAATAGCAAATTACTTTGAAGAAATCTAATCCAGGTTTGCTGGATCACCCACCTTCACTCATGAAAGTGTATCCTCTCCAGCCTTGAAGAACTTGCTGAATCAATAGGTTTTTATAAAATGTTGCAGAAATGACTGCAAAAAGCTAGTGTTACTGGTATGAACAGCCACACTTTACCACATGTGATTTTGTTAGATTGACCATAGTTCTATTTTAGGTTTTAATAGATTTGACCTATGGCCGTGGTCTCCAACATTTTTTGCACCAAGAACTAGTGCGGTGGGGCTTGTGGGCGGACAGGAGTGCAGGCTTACCTGCAGAGGAAATCTGTGTTTGTTTTTTGTGATTGGCTGAATGAAATGACAGGAGAGGACACAGATCCTAACTGTCACAGTGAATACTGATGACAACCAGACCAACTGCGGCCCAGTTCAGCACAACCTTTTCAACTTTTCAAGAGCAATAATTGTTTAAACACTATAGACTCTTTTCTCAAAGCTAACACACCAGGGTAAAATGCCTTATTAAAAAAATGAATTTCTATTCAGCCCATGGAAAATTAAAAATGGCAGTCACATGACTGACAATAACTTTACTTATACTATAATAAAGCTTTGTGCATTGACCCTTGTATGTGTTGTATACAAGGATACATGAGGCGGACGTTGTGTTGTGGCAACATACCCATATTTTCTAGTGAAACATTACTTCTTCAAAGCTTTCAAAATGTAAATGGTGTCTACTTTTCCCAGGGGATGCCTGATTTAAAAGCTTTTTTTTTCTTTTTTTGAAATGACATAGATGAACTTCATATTGATATGATAAAAACCCTCACAATCACGAAAAGAAAATGTATTCCTTCCATGCTCTTTATTTAAGCTTCAACATTGTCCATTATGGCATCATTTTGCTGATCTCCATATTAAAGGAGCAGTCACTAATTCAGTACAGAAAGCTGTACAGCATACAAACAAGTTTTGTGACAGGTGACAAGATATATGAAAAGAATCTTTCACAAAGACCTAACATAGTTGTATTTAAAAGAGCAAATAGGTTTATGTGCTTTTTAGAATGAAAAGCTACATTTAGACAAATATTTTTAAATTAATGCAATTCATGTGTTTGACATTTTACTTCTGCTAGTCTGCCCAAGATTACAATTGGCAGTGTGTACATAGTCTTACTTTGAACGTGAATTAGACTTTACAGAAACATTTCATTGATTACTAATACCACGTTCAAGACAAGGGTATAATACGTTTTCTAGTTCCAAATTATCCTCTAACAACTCAACAAGTCGTGAAAAAAAACATCACACCACGAGAAATTGGGTTCTATTGTACACAGGACATATTTATTAACAATGCAAAACATATTACCATACAATCATCTCCATAAAAACAGAGTTAAGGGCCTTGAAAGCATTTTCTAAAAAACACAGTAGTATCTGAAGCCATGCCATAGAGGAGCTCTTGCCAGCAAAACAGAGATTGAGGTATATTTCCCCTAATATCTATGTAAATACAAAACCCAAACCCAACTTCAACTGTAATGAAGGGCACGACACTGGAGATGGCTGCTCTATCTCCAATAAATATGATAAAATACTAGCCTTCAAGGATGGTATGTTCCCCACCAGATCATTTCTCACAGAGCCAAAACAAAATGACCTCTATAACTTTCTAATCTAAAAACCCTAATTATAGGCAGGAGCTCAGGATTATTGAGTGCTGTTACATTTGTTTGTATGTCTGTCTGGAGTAAGGGTGATTTCCCCGCCCTTGAGCTCTTCTCTTCTATGACTTGCGTCAAAGTTCTAGGCTTCTAACTACAGTGGTCCCTCGTTTTTCGCGGTTAATGGGGACCAGAACCTTCCGCGAAAGCTGAAAAACCGCGAAGTAGGATTTCCCCCTAGGAATTTTCGTGTATGCGGGTACAAGAATGTTTTACATATGTAAACAGTATTTATACTTTACACATTTAAGACAAAAATTTCAACAGTACTGTATACGTATTTACTTAAACGTGTCGGTGCTAATTAATAAGGTTAATTACAAAACCTTATACATACAGTAATAAACATTAATCAACATTGCTTTCTGAGAGAGGCAAAGAGTCTTGTGTTGGTGGCGGAGGAGAGGTTCTCACTTGACTCGTAGAAGCTTTAGGCTCACTCGGAGACTCTTCTGCTGGAGGCGCTGATGGTAGAGCCGGGGGCTTTACCTTGGAGAGAAACATGGTGATGGGTAGTTGTTGTCTTTGTTTTTTCTTTTCCTTCAAAATTCCCCTGTACAAGGACATAACCCCATCAACGCGATTGCTGAAATCGACAGCTCGAACCATATTGTCGTCAATGTCTTGTGCAAATTGTTGCATCGCTCTTGCCATGTTACACAATTGTTGCAGATTCTCCAAGGTAAGGCCACGCTTTTCAGTTTCTTCTTCGTCTTCCTCTTTGTTTTCTTCCTCACTTGCAGACTTTGTCATCTCAAGGAGGTCTTCATCGGTCAGTGGGTCCGAGTGGCAATCGATAAGGGCGCCGATGTCTTCTTCCGTCATGTCGACAAATCCTTCAACCTTCTTTAGCCTCTTCATTGTCGTCATCGGGCAAGATTTGGTCGTAGAGAGCTTTGGCCTTTGTCCTGATCATATTAGTGTCCAAACTCACTGTCTTTTTCCTGCAATCAGCAATCCACAATGCCAGTGCAGCTTCCATTTTCACAATTCTCTTTTTACGCGGAGTTACCACACGTTTCGCTTCTTTTATTGAAGGTTATTGAAGCAGTTTTGCGGATGTTTGCTTCCTCTTTCTGGATGTACCGCACTGTAGATTCATTCACCCCGTAATGGCGTGCTACAGATGCATAACTTTTGCCCTCTTTGATCATATCTAAAAGTTTCACTTTTTCGCTGATGGTCATCATCTTCTTCCTCTTGGGCGCCCCGGAGGAAGCTTTCGCAGGGGCACAGCGCTTAGGCGGCATTATAAGGGCTTAATTAATAAAAAAGTTATCGCTTAAACAAAAGTTATTGCCAGCACAACACTAAAATACAGTATGCGAGACAAGACTCGTACTCCCATTGGTGGATGTCGCACCAATCACGCGCCTTTATGAGAGCCTGTGGTATGTACAGAAAACCCACGAAGCACTGAAGCTGCAAGACATGAAGCGCGAAGTGGCGAGGGAACACTTTACTTCTCCTCCTCTTTAATACACTATGAGTGTTTGCTCAACCCCCGGAAGAGGGAAGGGGCTAATGCAAGCACAAGGACGCAGTTATGGCACCTGTAGCTTTACAGAGAGAGATTTTTGAAGGGAGCAGGAACAGCATTATAGGGCTGCATTGGGACGGAGTTAAATGAAAAGGTTGAGAATTTTGTTTGCGTATTGAATGAACAGAATTGATATGGAACTGAAAGTGGTAAATATATGGAAATCAAAAGTGGATGTTGAGTTCCCCATCCCCTGGACATTGATGCCCAGTATTAAATGTCTGTAACACACTCATGATCTGGGAAAAAGAACAGGAATACTCTCTGGACCTCCTGATGAAGCTGACACTTTTTCCGTGAAACGTGTAGAGACACTGTTCATCTAGAGATTCTATAATAAAAATTTCATAAGAAAATGATTGTTTTATACCTTTGTATACCTTTAAATGATTGTTAAACTGTCAAAAAAGTCTCATTTGTGGTTTATGTTGTTTGATATTAAAGAAAGGAATGTGGCAGATTGTTGATTTATAAGTACCAACAGGGATTAGCTGTTACTTCTCCTCTTAAACATAACTCTTAGTAAGCCTAGCACCCCTCCAATCCTGCGGAACATATGCTAAGTTTTCTTTTTATGCAGATTGAAGCCTAACTTTCCACCTCCTTGTGTTGCCATTTTTGTTGTACATTTTAATGCCTTTTTTTTAATATGTTTCACTTGCATAGGTAAATCCTATATTGCACAGGCATGGATGGATCTCTTGTGCAGAATAGTTGTGTGTATATGTATATATATATATATATATATATATATATATATATATATCATTGTGGATGATATGAAAATTACAAGTATCAGTGGATACATCATTGGTGTAGTAAACTATCACTATGCAGCTCTTCCCGCTATTAAAATTGGCCTATTGATGACACAATTACAGTGCTCCATTAATCAGCAGCTTGAATGTGTGAGATATTCCTTCTGATCATGTCAAACCCCCATCAGGCTCTAGTGAGGCTACTTCTAATCACGTATTATATGCTAATGGTACATTTTTTTTACAGATATCTTTCTCACATTATGCTGTACTAATAAATCTCTATTAGGCAGACAACCTTTAGATTCTGAGAATGCACCCAAATATATATAAAAAAGCAGTTTTTGATGGAATAATGTTTTTTACTCAGTATATGTAAGTGATAGAGGAAGATGAGATCAAATTAGGATTTCACTTTGTCTCAAGGAAGACAAACACTTTGGATTTAAAAAAAAAAGTTAAAAAAATGTACAGTATATTTTAACTACACCCATTTGTAATATTTTATGATATATACAGTATGCTTTTCTTTAAAGCACTGCTATATCTCATATATAAATAACCCATCTATAATCTTAAAGTTATCACCCTTGCCAGTAAAATGTCTATATGACTCCCCAGGCTGCAATGCACGTAGTCAAGGCCTGATCCAAGTCTATCTGCTTTTTTAATCAGCTTTTCTTGCCCAGTGCTTACAGAATAGTTCACAAGACAGCATGGTAAAATGTTTTTGATTACTTTCCTGTATACCTAGCACACTTTGCACCACCATAAGTAAGTCAGTTAGTTGGGCCCTGGAGGACTGTTCAATCCCACCTTTGTTTATTCCCACCAAGAGGCTTTAGGTGTAAATCATTCCAGCCAAACCCATTCCAACTTTTATCACATCAGTACCATCGTAACACTAACATCTATTTATTAAAACCTTTTTGTACACAATATAGAACTACAGTATTAAAAAAATGAAAGCACATCCTCTTTCAATTTGAACATTTTATATATCTGAACATAATAAAAATCAAATGGTCCTC
Source organism: Pyxicephalus adspersus (assembly GCF_032062135.1). Classification (NCBI taxonomy): domain Eukaryota; kingdom Metazoa; phylum Chordata; class Amphibia; order Anura; family Pyxicephalidae; genus Pyxicephalus; species Pyxicephalus adspersus. The sequence continues at coordinate 40,531,203 of NC_092863.1, read as the reverse complement.
AGAATGGTAAAGAATAATGACTTAGGTGACTTTGAATGTGACATAGTTGTTGGTGCCAGCCTGGACTAAGTATTTCAGAAACTACTGATTTTCACAAATTCAACCATTTGTTATGAAAGAAGGGAAATATTCTGTAAAAGGCATTAGTCTAGGCAAAAATGCCTAGTTGATGCCAGTTCAGGGTAGTATGGTCATCAGTATCAAGCTGACAGAAAAGTAACACCAACCTAAATAACTACTCATTACAACTGATGTATGCAAAAGAGCATCTCTGAATGCACAGCACATTGAACTTTGAAGCAGATGGGCTACAGCAGCAGGTGATCACAGGGGCTCACTAAAACTGGGCAAGAGAAGATTGGGAAAATGTTTCCTGGTCTAATGAATCTCAATTATTGCTGCAACATGTTGATGGTAGGGTCAGAATTTGGTGTCAACAATATTAAAGCATGGATCCATCTTGCCTTGTGTCCAAGTGTTCAAGCTGTTGGAGGTGTAATGGCTTGGGCAATATTTTCTTTGGACCCCTTAGTACTAATTTAGGATATTTTAAATGCCATAAGCCACCTTATTATTTTTGATGACCATGCCCATTCCTTGACTCCAGTGTATCTATCTTCTGGTGGCTATTTGCAGCAAGATAGCACTCCATGGTACAAAGCACAAATAATCTCAAACTGGTTTCTTGAACATGACAGTGAGTTTACTGTACTCAAATGGCCTCCATAGTTACCAGATCTCATAATACCACTTATGGGGTGTGGTGAAACAGAAGGATGACCAACCAGGTATTAGCCAGGTGTACCCAATAGTCAGTTTACATGCAGTATATCTGAAGGAAGGAGGGTGGGGAGATGCATGATGGTAGGGCCAGAGGATTATGGTTCTGTGGGGTGGAAGAAGAGATTCAGTCCCAATTTAAAAGTTGTAGGTAAAGCTTAATGATTAGTTTAGTTGTTAAGAGTTTGGGTTTGTGTCAAGTGTTATTTCTAGGGGTATAGTAAAGTACAACTGAGATCCCAATGTCAACATTTTACATCTAATATGTAACAGCTCAGCTTTGTTCATTGTAATTCAAAAAGATAAACCATTTTTTTTAACTTTATGATTTCAAAAATATTTTTATTTTTAAAGTTTCTATATAAACTTCTGTTATCCGAATGTAAAAGGTGTGGTGGGCAGGGTTTTCCCATACTTCCTTGTCTATCCAGATGCCTAGGAAGTTATATCAGTTGTGCATTTCCTTCTTTTATAGTTGGGTGTAATATAAACGAGTGTTGGCCCAGTGGCCCTTAAGCTGCATACACACCTGCAATTTTTCTCGTTGGAAAGGATCTTTCACGATCCTTTCCAACGAGAAAAGACTGCACGATGCATGAACGATGCTGTACATACAGCACCGTTCATGCTCTATGGAGAGGGGAGGGGGAGAGCGACGGAGCGGCACCCTGCTGCGCGCTCTCCCCTTCCCTTTCATTAGGATCGGTCGTCGTCCATCGTCCATGGATCCGCCAGGACGGTCGTCGGACGATGGACGACGACCGACTGTACACACGGCAGATTTTCGCCCGATAATTGGCCGATACCGATTATCGGGCGAGAAAAATTTGCCGTGTGTACGCAGCTTTAGCCATGCATGCTGTTTTCTTTGTAATTGTGTAACTGATTAGCATATAGAAAAGTATGTAAGATTAAAGGGTTGTATTTTTCTTGAATGGAGATTTATGTCTTGTTGATAATAGAATGTGAAAACATTCCCTTATCTTATCTTAGGATACTAAGCAGAAGCTATCAGTGACAGCAGGCAAATTAGGCAGAGGAAGAAAGTGTTGTCACCACAGTACAGGACACGATCAAAGCAGAATTCTGGTAAAGTTTTAAAGATATGTTTATTCCATCATAACAATTATCCACCATGGATAGGATAGAGGTCACAGATTTAAAATCACTATTTAGTTTGAGCTTGTTTTTGGCACTGAAAGCCATGCCCTCAGAACTACCACACTGTTATTCCAGCACTGCAAACCAATGAAGCACAATAGCAGGTCATCTTTCAAAATAAAAGATGAAATAAGTGGAGTTATTCTTCTAAATCACTAAACCACTAAATCTGCACATTTCCAAGACAAATTGTTTATTTAAATGCATGATTAAGCCCATTCAATTTCTTTATATTTTAGTAAATCAAGATATTAGCAAGCCTTCTTATATTGAACAGCGTGGACCATATTGCCCCTGGGATAGTGACAATGATTAAGTGTGCTGTAAGCCAATGAAGAGCTTGCTGTCCTGTATACTTAATGAACCATTGCATATCAAAGTGAGCTTAGCAAGAAGCAAGTTAAGGTCATACTAAAAGAAAAAACGTACCAACATTTAGCATTCACTGACATTTACCCTGTTCTATTAGAACTTTTGGGGTTATTGAACTGAACTGACTGGCAATGACAAAGGATTACAATACATAACTCATAATTAATCATTATGCTAATGTAAGTGCCATGTATTCATTCTCTCTGAATATGTCCTCTTCAGGGAGTACAGAAACAAAAGGTGAATTTGCTTTTAGCAGGTTTGTAATAAAAGCTATGGATATTATATACATAAGTTCTTTTGAGTATACTTTTCATGCCAAAGGGCCAAGGATCACTTATTATTCAAGTGCAGTAAAACCAAGCAGATCAATATTTCAACTGACCCAACTGTTAAGTTTATTTATGTGTGTCAGAGTTCTCTAAGGGCATAAAGTGGTGAAAGTTTGCCACTGTAGGAAATTAATAGCATTTTGAACACAAGAAAAAAGCCATCACCTACTATACAATTTCCTAAAAATGTACTATTTGTATGAAAGAAACAACTTTGACTCATTGTAATCAAGAAAACTTTTATGACCCAAAATGATGCTGATAACCATACTGACAATAAGACTCTATCAGAAGTTTCATTGCCAAAGCATGTTGAATTCTATTCTATTGATTTAAAAAAGTAATAATTCAGTTAAATAAAAACTAGAACAATTAGGAAACTGGATAACATCTTTGTACATTAAATTATATGGAACATTATCTTTTCCAGATGCCTCTTGGTTTGACAGTAACCAAATTACAAATAAGCTCTGGGACTACGTGATGATTTGGATCTCATTTATATAAGACAAGCTAAAAACATGAAAATATATATACTGCATTATAAAAACACTGAAACAAACCATTTTCTACATCACCTCATCCATTTGTATTTACTGGTAAAGGTTTATTACCCTAAAACTGCAAATAATAAACATCCAATCCCTTGAAGTATAATATATAATTAAAACTTATTGGCCACACATGGCTATGCTTGTAAAATGCTAGTTTAGCAACTATCTGCTATCAACAGCAGTTGAAGCTGAAGTTTTTTCTGATATGTTGCCATCCTTGGTTCCTCCTTCAACTCTCATAAGCATACTAATGATATTATTAATAATATTTTTATTACACAGTATTTATATAGCGCCATCATATTATGCAGAGCTGTACAATATTGTTCAATAAATCTTTTTTCATCACATATTTAATTGTAGATCACTTCATCACTTTGTTTCTGTGCCTTTCTGTGCAATTCAGGCAGATCATGGCTTAAGGAAAGGCCTGGCATGGTACATACCTTCTGTAAATATATGATACTAAACCTCCATGATTTAAAGGACTAAGGAAGGAAGCTTGATGTCCATCAGATACAATGATGGCTCCGTATGTCTTGCTTTAGCATCTAATGTACACTGTGAAAAGATGACTAGTGCAGTAAAATCAAAGTAAGCAATATTGGTAAACCTTAATGGTGCTTTTCAGGTATAAACACAAATACATTTTTATTATTTAAAATTCCATTTAAAATTTTTTATTATTAATTAAAAAGTAAGTCAAAGTAAGGTGAGGCTGGAATTCAGTAAAAGGACATTCTTCATATCTTAATTCTGGCAATGTTGAAAAATGCCTAAAAAGTCATGTGCTAAAAGGGAAACCTAAACTGCCATTGCCACCCTATCCTAAAAAAATTGGGGGTTCTACTGCACATATATTCTGGGTCAGACAGTATTTTCAAATGGTGTTTTCCGAAGTTAAGTAGTTCCAGCCTTGTCTTCCATATTGCAAACAGCACCATGTTTTAAAGCGGACCTATCATGACATTTTTAACATTATATAAAAGGATGGATAATACTTTTATATAATTATAAAAATGTATTTTGTTTACTTTGTTTTAGTTGGAAGGGAAGGAACCCTCCCCTTCCATCTTTACTGGCATATCAGTAAAGTCTGAATGGGAAACCCTAAGCCTTCTGTGCAGAAGGGGTCTTCTCCACAATGTAAAAAAAAAAGAGTGCCAATCTCATGCACTCAAGCACAGAGGAAACATCCAATCTCGCACGTGTGCACTACGAAATTAGGCGATGTAAGAAAAACCTAAATGATGATTTCAGAAGGTGTCAGTGCACGCGTCCTCCAGCAAGAAAAACAAGTCCAAGAAGGTGCGAGACCGAATAGAATTTGCTTGATCAAGGTGTAATTTTTTTAATGAAATTTTTGCTTTAAGGGTTTCAGGAAACCATTGCCAATATAAACTGAATCTAAAACTTACCTTCCATAGCATTTACAAATAAAGATTAAACAAAGATTGTGTGTTGTATGGCTTTAGTGGGTGTTTAAATATAATCACTGATAAGAAGTTTTAAAACGAGGGATGATTTACTAAAGGAGCTTATGCTGTTCACTTAGGAAAAGTAAATCATCACCTGCCAAAGGAATTTCACTCATCTTAGCAAACAAAATTAAGCTTTCAATCATATGCAAACCAAAATTATGTGTTTTTTTTACAATTTCTTACACATGATTGGGTATTTTTTAAAATGTGAATTTTTACCAAGTAACCTAAATTAAGTGAAACTTCCCATGAACAGTGATCATTCACTTTGATAAATGCACAGTTTAAACTTGTTTAGTAAACCAATCCAATTGCTGAGCTTTCTGTAACAAAAGAAACCAATACCTTTAAGGAGTTCTGTCAAAAAGAATAGCTAATAAAAGAAACAACATTTTAGAAAAACTAATAAATCTTCAGTGTGTTAAAGTGTTTAGTAGATGCGTTTTTAGTATATATATATATATATATATATATATATATATATTGCTACCTAGGAGTAGACTTATTCATAAAGCTATCATCTCCAAAACACATGTATCAGTGGCAAATCACAAAATCTTCATAATCATTTATTTTAGAGCAAAAATAGGGTAACCCATTTGTCATCTAACTTTGTTATTTGTATAAAACAATAAATTATATCAGGCTGTCCTGCACCATTTCACTCTGCCTTTGGTAAATATGTAATATGGTATGTATTAAATTCAATTCTGTACAAGTCTTGCATGTGGCTAATACTAACAAGCCTTTGATAATACCATTTTTGTTTCTAGGACTTGTTAAGAGTTTACCCTGCATTGCCTTGAATGTGACCATTACCCTGGTAAACAAGGAGCCAGTGTTTCATTGACAGCTGCGTTGTTGTTAGTTGCAGTTAAGAGGAAAAGAAAACACCTGTGATCATTTGAATAGGCCATACAGAATAACTGACTGAAGGTCAAGACTTAATAATATAGTGATGGGGATAATGGCAGTGCTTTCAGGTGTTGGGCTCTGATTCAAGTCATTTTGCAATGCTCAGTTATTGAGGTTGTATCATCAACACTAATGTATTGCCAAAATTATGCAAATGCTGTACATTTAACAATAATTTAACAATGCTTAAGTGTCCACTGGGTTCCATATGTTCCAAAAAAAGTATTGATCTTCTTTCCATACCAAAAATAACAAGCCTAACAACATAACAAGCCTACCGTTTGCCTTATTTTACCTTTTTTTATCTGTTTTATTAAATTTTGCGTTCAGACAGAATCCAAAGGAGGAACAGAAAAAGGAATGATACATTTGCAACTTTGGTAGGGTATATGTACCTAATAATTGGTTTACTTTTTTATACTACTGCAAACTTTCACTAGTTGAAAATGCAGCTTTTCCTCTTACTGCAGAATGTTCTCAATTGAGTAGCAAATATCATCTATCTTCACCCTGGAACTTGCAGAGAAATTATAAAATCACTTGTAAAGAAGCCAACAGATGCCATGCCAAAATGGAGCAAGCTTGCAAAACAGAATGTAATATCATCCTTTATTATAGAAGAGCACTTCTGTCTGTGAATTTGAAAGTGGCAGCTTTTATTGTGATCCTGTAGTTTTACTGTATAGTTTAATCACACCAGTACAAATACTGAAGTATGAGGAAATGGTAGGAATGTTTACCATCCATGGCTCATGATACAGAATGTGACCTCACATTTTTTGTAATATCATGACAATAAAAAACATTATAATTATAGGGATAATGGTAATCTTAAACCAAATTAATAACTACTTCAGGTAAACCCAAATACATACATGATTGAAGATAGAGCTGGTCAATAAAATGCAGAAAATTACTTTTGTGCTATTCCTTTGTAAATGTCATGCAAATTTCACTAACTTGAAACTACAGTGTTGAGTTGGCTCAGTTTTAAATCAGTGCAATTTGCATTAAAATGTCTATATAATTTGCATAAAGGTCAACATTTCTGCATTTTTTGACAATCTCTAGTTAAAATATATGTAGGATTTAATAATTTGGCCACCAATGTTTGTGATACATACACCTTTTCTAATCATAAAATCAGAACTAGACCCGGCTGAGTCACCTGTCCATTCTAGTGCCAGGCACCAACAACTTCCTTCTCTTCTTCCTCTGTCCTACTATCTTTGGCCATCTTAATTGGCCGTGTCAGGATGATGCTGGAGTTAACTCATTCCGGCACACGCAAAAGAGGCTGGAACAGCCAGGAACCAGAGTTTCCCTGATTTCAGAAACACAGAGCGCATTATTGCAGAAGAAAAATTGCAACAATTCCTTGTCTGATTATACAAACCTGGGGCTTATGCACTATGCTACTTCCTAATTTAGCATTATTGTATCTAGTCTAGTTCTCCACTCATTAGAGAAATGTGATGAGGTCAAGAAACTGTCCATTGGGAGGCTGAATGTGATACAGGAGACTGGGTTGCTGAGACAGAAAGATGCTTAATGTTTCAGCTAAGTATTCAAGTTGAATTGTTAGACGGCAGAATCTTTAAATCAAAAATATGAAACAGACATGCTTAATTTAGATTTTATAAACCACCTGATTGAATATATTGGATGAATGGGTTATTAAAAAAACTACAGGATTGTTAAAACCTACTGAAAATATTGATTGAGTATGCCACAGGTTGCAAAATGAGATGACTGTGACAATTACAGATTAAAGATTGAGAAAGCGTGACTTCATAAATATGAATAGTTATTGTGATGTAGTTGTATTTGACATTATGAACATACTATTTAGGTTACTCTACATTTTACATATTTAGAGAATTGTTCTGTAAATAAGTTTTAATATGCGTTTCACAATTCTCTGTGTCCTGGGTAATTCTTTAACCCTCTGGGACCTAAGAAATATTTCATTGAACATACATGTTTTGGGAATCCATGGTACCTATAGAAGTACAAATCAAACTGAATGATATATTAGCTATTTATTGCATAAAGCTGATCTCTATTTTCACCCTGCAGTGTTACCCAAATTGAAATTGTTTGTTCTGTTAAGGGGGATTGGAATAAGCAGGGCTGCATCTGACTGCTAGTCTTAGAAGATGGAGTGAAATTTGGGGATATCACTATTGCATTTTTTTGATCATTGCTCTTCATGCCCATGCCTTCGACATAGGCAAGCAAAGCCTAGGATGGACAGGCATGATAAACGTGAAACATATCAATTGCACGCAGATCACATATAAATAACAATAGTGGAAAACACTGCTAGACCACATCACTTACATAGGCAGGAAATATACAATATATAAATAATGAAATGGGTCATTTAATGGTCAAATAGAATATATTTAGTGCCTTAAAAGAATATAGTTTATTCCATTTAAATTGATCATATACACTATTTTAAATAATTATCCAACCATCTCAACATGTTTCAAAAAAGTCTCCTTCAGGAGATGAGTGTATATATAGCAAGTGTATGATGGCCAATATCTCAGTGCAACATGTGTAATCAAGTATATCAAAAGATTTCAATCCATAGTCATCTACATAAGTGTTCAAGCTCTACCTTGTTTGATCAGTTATTTGTTCAAGACACAAGTGCTAGGAATGTAATGTGTGGTCACAGAGGGTAGGAGGATTTCCTGAAGTCCAAGTAGTTTGATAACATCCAATTACATAAAATAACTATTTAATACTGGTGTCTAGTGCTTTGTCCCTTGCTTGACTTTTTGGGTACAGCTTCGGGTGTCCATATCCTCTTAAATATCCATGCAACAATTTGGTATTAAAATATGCAAAAGTAAATTGTGACTCACTTTACCTGGATAAATATTATATGTAATGGCTAAGATCAAAGAAGTAATTATTCTATTGGCAGTTATGAATAATTTTTAATAAAAATGAAATCAAATTGTTTGTGCTGTCTATATAATTCAATTAAATGCTTTATTTTATTTTTGGATTTTGATAAAAATTTCAATTAAAAAATATATTTATACTGGAATTTAGTCACTATTTTAAAAAGTTATAAATGTAACAGATTGTTTTGTAAAACTTTAGTGACATAAAGTTCAGCATAGACTTCCTGATTTATTGTTTTTACAATCTACACATTAGGGGGTAAAATACAAAACTTGAAAACAGTTTGCTTATTATTACATCATCTAAAAATACAACTTCTCCATGCAGGCACCTCAGGAAACAACTTCCCTGCTGTAACAAACACAATTAAAATATAATGCTGATGGAAGAATTTTATGAATTGTATCTGCATATGCATTCAAATAGAAACATCCCAAATATTGCAGAATTTGTATTGTTTTATACGGTTTAAAGTGCTGTGTACTAGGCAAGCCTGTCTTAGTTCCCAATTACAATGCTTGCGTAGGGTTGGCATGGAGAATTTTAAAAGCATGCAGTTCAGAGCTAGTGCAAATTAGACCTGGATTGTCAAAACAGCTTATTAAGTAGCTGAGCTGATGTTTCGGTGCTAATCCTTTGCCTTGGGCACACAATGTACCTTAACAAAGGATCACCAGTGTGTTTAAATACATATTAAATGTATATGACATTGTAACATCCTTTTAGCTTGACAGGCAAAGTATTATCATAAAAGTAGAACAAATTTAAAGCAGAAAAATAGGAATTATTCTTAAAGTAATGTGACTGAGTTTTGAATTTATTTGGTTTAAGATGATGTGCAACCAATTTTCTTTTCAGGATTATTCCAAAATCCTTAGATCCATAAATGCCAAAAAGGTCCACGTCTCCTTAACAGAACATAGCTTTGTGAATACCTACTATAATTTTCTAATTATAACTTGGATGCTACCTGACCAGGTAGCAATTAAATAAAAGTGTTATGTTGGGTGCTATCGCAAAAAAGAAAATCTATTATACTTATATCTGGATCATCTAAGGCAGTGTTTCTCAACCAAGGTTCCATGGAACCCTAGGGTTTCTCCAGAGGTTGGTGGGAGTTCCATAAGCAGTGAACAATGTGTGCCTTTCAGGTCAGTTAAAGTGACACCAATAGTCTTTTGGACCAGCATTACCACCATGTTAATGTACTGTGAGCTGTGGATATAGTAATAATAGAAGGAGTTCCCTAAAACCTGAACATTTTGGGAATTCTGCAAGGTTAAGGTTTCTCTAAGGTGTGGGTTGTAAACCTAGCAAGCAGTTAGATGCTGAATTATTGGGCTGTTTCCCACAACCCCATTGTCTGGTTGACTTATGTCAGTTGCTCCTGTACATGTAGGAGTACAAACTCTCAACTGGTTTAAATTTGAATGGCAATCGGTTGTGTGGCCTCATTGGCGATATCTGTTGAAACAAAGGAACCTACAACACTTAGTGTCGGTCTTATTTTGTTTGCTTTAACCTTCCTATCATTTGTTTTGGATTGAGATGACAGCTTTAAAAACCATACAGAGGTTATTATTATTATTATTACTATTATTAAACAGGATTTATATAGCGCCAACATATTACTCCGTGCTGTACATTAAATAGGTTTTAGCAAGTCATGTAGTTAGGGGTTGTTTGTTTTTCTATACCCATCTGCTGCCTGTAGAAACATTTATACATTAATTCTGTAATAGGAATCCTTAGGTCTTCAAATTTCCAAAATGGTTGCATAAAAAGATTAGGCAATGTCAGTATAGAAGGTGTTTGTACAATTGTACACAACATAATGTCACAAATCAGGCAAAACAAAAATGATTTATTGCACTGTAAGATGAAAATAATAACATAGTAGGAATATACTGCTTGTTCTAACTTATACACCAAATAGAGTGTAAACTAAATACTTTTGCTAAACCTGTGCCCAAACACTACACCTTGTCTTATGTCTCTAATTTTTAAGGTCCGCCTGCAATGCAGCTGTTACAGTTACAAAAAATTCTATATCTTTGTATGAAGCAAGCAGCATTTATTGCTGTGTAGACACTAATTCAGTATTTAACCTCCATATATTATAATAAAATAAACAAAAAACACTGTAGTTATTTGACATGCTGTGTGTTACATTTCTGCCGACATGTCACTAAGCAATGTGAAGTGATTGTGTTTGTCTTTGCAGTTACACAGCATCATTTTCAGCAATAAATGTTGATCTTGCCATTGAATCTCCCAATGATTTGAGTGGAGGTTGAGGATGTAAAGCTCAAACAATGTACAGTCATGGTCCATGATGACTTTCAGCCAAAATACATATTTTGTGATCCAGATTGTTATGTTTTATACCTTTGCAATCATTGTAAAATTTCAGTCTGTCGCTGTTTAAAACCCTGAAGTACTGCAGATTGTGTGTTTACAGGATAAACAAATAAAATACACTGTGCTATTCTAGGATAAGAATGTATTCCAACATCCTACAACTAAATGTGTACAGGTGTTCAAATAGCCATGAAATCAAATTCTCGCATTCAGCTGCTACAAACATTTTTTAAATCAGCAAAAAATAAAAAAAGTTAAAGAACCACAATCAACAAAGCAAAAAACAAAGTCTCTTTTTTTATTTTTTTACAATATGCAATAACAAAATAAAATACCTTGGGCCATACGCGTATATCTTTACTGTACTGGTACTTCCCACAGAGTGCCATTTTAAGTTTTCCATAAATAAATTACAATAGGACCACCCTGCTGTTTTGTTTATAATACAAAGTTTATTAAATTGAAAATAATGCTTCTCTCACTGTTATATTAAAAAACTTTAAATGTAACTCTTTGATTTCAAACCACCCAGGTCCTATCAAAGTAAACTTGGATGAAAAAGCAGTGTTAAGCAAGAACTCAAACTGTGCAAACCAGGGTATAGAGACAGCGGATATGAAAATGACCGCAGGAATTTTATTCCCTGAAGAAATTTTAATTATTTTGAAGCTGTGTCATGAAAACACGTAAATTAAATTTGTAACTTCTCTGCAAAGTTTCACACAATAACATAAATAAACAATAAATCAGGAGGACTGAATAGAATGGTTTGCCTTCTATCTGGTGCTAGGGTTTGGCATGTGGTGGACCAGGTAGACAAATTACTGGGAGAAGCTGGACATTACCAAACTGTCCTGGTCCATGTTGGGACCAATGACAGAATAAATGGAAAATAAAGGGTGCCTAAGTAGCATTTTAGAAATTTGGGCTGCACGTTCAAGAAAAGGATCTTAAAGAATAAAACATCTGGAATATTGCCTGTGTCATTAACAAGGCAGGAAAGACAACAGGAGTTTAGATAGCTAAACGCATGGCTATACTAAGAACCTATACTAAGAGATGATGCGTAATGTTAGTAGTAAACTAATTCTAAGGAAAGCTAATTGCCTGGGTGTAAAGCTTTTGGTGTCAGTACATTCAGTCACATATCAGAAACAAGCATGCAGATGACTGGGTGATAAGTTGAATGGCAGTTAGCTGAATATTGAGTTGCATGCTTATTTTGGGTCAGTGAGTCAGAAGATATTACAGACAGAGGATCAGAACATCAACCATGCAAGCAGTTTATTCTATAACTAGGTCAGAAGTGACAGTCTACATGATATCTAAGTATAGGGAGGAGTTGGGTTCCTTGGGAACTGTGCTGACTTTGCATTAAGATACAATGTACAAGCTAATTATGGTTTCATAGATAGAAGGGGGTCTACCGTACTTAGGGATAAGTTTATGGGAAGGTTGGTGCAACATGTGCAACGGGGATAAGTATAAAAATGTGTTGCAGTAGTTTAAATTTTGAATCACTGGACATTTAAAATTTGCCCTGGCATTTTTTAGTGGTAGTTGTCGAGATTACTTTACAGTTAGTATGAGTTTTAAATGTGAACGGTCTTTTCAACAGCCAAATGCTTACGTGCATAAATATTTAGGATCATTACCATGGTAAAAATGCTAATTAAGTTGTATACTATATTTATCAATTTTTACATTTTCTTTGTTGTAGACTTGAGTTTAAAAGACTTTGTTATTTTATATGTACCAGATAATATTTAAGGGAGTTGTCCTTAGATGAGAAAATCAGTTTGGCTCTGAAGCTTTTTCTTGCTGCTTTTACTGTTCTCATTATTTCCTGTAAAGAAAGATTATTCTAGCAGCTGCTGACTTTGTGGAAAGGAAAAAACACAGTTGTACAGAAGAAAGGGTAGTTAAAAACTTCCTGTACTTTCAAATCTTTCAGTTCGTCTTATCCAAGATATCATACTGTTATAATATTTTTTATTTTGCTGTCAAGCACAGTAGAATGGGGAACAGTGGGAATGATTTAAAAGACAACTGTAGTTTTAAAACAAATTAGTTCTTTACAATACCCAGGAATACCAAGCAACTTTGCCAATATAACCTAGTCCTTTTGTCTTTACCATGCTTTTGAGAGCTTTCATCCAAGATTCAGATTGGTGTAAATATTACATTGCTTACATTGAAATGCTTCCTTCAGTTTGGGATCTCCAGTGACTACAGGATGACATTGCAGCACAAAATCATTGTTTATGGCTCCTGGCGGTTACGATGTTGAATCAAACAGGTATTTGTTACAGACTTCTTCATGTTCTCACACCTTGTCTGCAGTGTGGGACATTAAAGCTGAATGTAAATAGAACAATGTTTACACCACCCTTATGAAAGAAAAAAGGCAGAAATAATATCTGATACTTGGAATGTGGGGCTAGCCTTTATGGTTCTTTTGCTCATAACAGCCAGTAAAATATAAGATTAGGTAAATGGATTGGTAGAATAATAGAAAGGTAGGCACATGCATTGATAAACAGGTAATTTATATAGCTTAAACAAAGCAGCCTGCTGTTTACTTCTATATTATCAATATTACTCTATAAATTGTATATATACACATACTGGATGAAGTAAATCCTTTAGAGCATCTTTATTGGTTATAAGACATTTGTTCTTCTTTTACATCAATTTACCCCATTCCGAAAGCCTCTTTAATCACCCTCAGAACAGCAGAGACATTTCTGCTCCCATGAACACATTGATTCTAAATTAAAATAAAGAGACTTTATTTAGTGCTTTAGTGTGCCTACTTAGTCTTTCAATCTCCGATTAATAGACTTAAAGCATTACACTGAGGTTGCTCATGTATGTAATGCTTAATCACTTAGCGGAAGCTGATACGCATTACTAAATAGTAATCATTTTGCAAGGAATTAATTATTTGACCATATATCTAATTTGCTCCTCCAATTAACCCTTGTGCAGCTTTTGAAAATCAAATGCAGCCTGCATCCATAAACCTAAGATTTAGTAAGTAAATTAGATGAACTTATTTTATGCACCAAACTTTGATAAATCCTAATCTTTGATAATCTTAGTTTCCTAATGGCTGTCAAATAGGATTAACTACAATATTTTATATAAAATGCATGATTTGCCTTTAGGATGAGTAAACATTTTGCTTATTACACCAAAGACCATTAGTGGAAAGTGTGAAATGCTCATTATGTATTCCAAAATAGCCTAATAACCCAAAACCTTTACAGTTGAAAAAAATCAGAGCCTGCTTTTTCCCATTCCCCTGCCTTCTGTGATATTCTCCAAGGACAATTTAGCTAAACACATTCAAAATTTAGGTATGAAAAAAGTCAGCGTGACATTCATGTGTGCTTGTCAACATTCCTAAATCTGGCTTTACTAAAATAAACCATCCCAGGCTGTCACAAAGCTATCCAATCTATTTGATTTATGTGATCTATGTGATTTATTTGATCTATGTGATTGACAAGTGTTACAATCATATAGAGCATCAGGGCAGTAGCTACTAAAATGCACATAGAGGATAAAGCCTTGAAGGATTTTGTACCTTAATTTGAAAAAATAACTTACTAATACTTTTTTTAAAGTCAGTTTTTATGCCTGGGATGATCCTGTTTTACAGTAACTCACAGCTTGTTATCATTCTGAAATTTTCCTCAAGTTAAGTCCCACTTCCCTATATTAAAAAAGATTTTCTTACTCAGTGTCAGATACCAGAGCCTTTTAGTGATCAATTGCTTTATGGCAGGGGTGGCCCACACTTTTTTGGCTTGCGAGGTACTTTTAAAATGACCAAGTCAAAATGACCTACCAATAAAAATGCTAAACATATATTTATTTTTATATATACCAAGTATGACACAGAAGTGACTGAAGCTAATGAGACATTGCCCCTGATTCATCAAGCAGAATCGGATTATCGGTCGCGCATTCGTATTAGCGATCCGGAATCGTACGCGGTCGCGCTATTCAGCAACGGAAAAAGCTCGCGCACGGAGCCGCGCTTATCCGACAGCTTTTTACTGGCGATCTTGCATTTCCTCCTTAATCGCGCAGCTGAAATCTAATCGCCTTAATTGGCAGATTCGCGCTCCCTATTGTGAAGGCTGGAATCCGGCTGGTAGTGAGGCGAGTGTACGCGCATACTCGAGTCCGGACCGTGGTAATCCGCGATCGATGGCCGCGCTTCCAGCGAGCGCGGATTTCATTGATGAATCAGGGGCATTGAATGGCAGAACATTGCACAGACCTTGCACTACACGATTATAGTGACAGGAAAGCTACAGTTCACCTGTCATAGGAGAATGACGTGCTGCACAAGAAAAAGAACTGCTAATTTGTACAAAGGTATCTTGGTAATTGAACCCTGACCCCGAGCCTGAACTGACATGGCTGCCCAACACTGCTCACCTCAGACTGCCCTCCCGCCCTCTCTACCTCCTTCCCTACTCCACACTATTACATGAGTCTTAGACGCAAGGTTCCTGGTGTTGTCTGACGAAAGACATCCCCAACTCACATTGCCTTTGCGATTGACCAGTGGATCTCTATCGACATGTTGGGTATCCGGACTAATAAATCGTTTTTTGTAAGTGTCAGCTTTTAACTGGCATATCAAAAGAAAAGTAAAGGTCCTGAATACATCCTAGATTTGGCATCAAGGGTCCTCCCTTGGTAGATAGGAAACCGATCTGGGAAAAAACAGAACAGCTTGCATTTTACCTTTAACTGCAATGTATACACTTTGATAGATATGTCAGTTTACCTAAGGACATTTTCAAAGTATTTTAATAAGTATTAAAATAAGTATTTTACTTTTTTCAAAGTAAGAGAACAATGTTAATGTCATAATATGAAAACCGTAAAATTTGAACTTTAGATGGAGTCCATAAATAGAGCGTTTTTCCTGCAAATGTTGGGGTTATCTTTTGGATAAAATATACTGTTCACTTAGCAATGTGAATTATCCGCTTGCAAAGGATAAATTACTAAATTTAATGAAAATCTGCTTTATAAAGAATATCCAGTCATATCAAATGAAATAAAATAAAAATATTACTTATCATAACATAATTTCTGCTTACAATTACCTGGCTGAAATCAGACAGTTGTAAGTTATTCATTAAGCTAAGTGAAATATTCCTTATTAGGGGATAATTGACTTTGATACATGAAATGCCCATATTTCTTTAGTGAATCAACCCCACTGATTTCCTATATTTCAAAGAGGGTATAATGTTTTCTCCTTTTACACTAACACTGACACTTACATGTTGTTGCATTGATTTCTTACTAATTGCAACCTTTGTAGTGGCAGGTAAGAAAACTCCCAAGTCACTTATTGTTAAATAATTGAGCAATACACATGTTCATATCTACAATAAGCAAGTGATGTCAGGGAAGAAAAAAATTGCATACATTTATTGAAAGTGATATTATTGAAAGTGAATTTAGAGTAAACAAAATGTATTTGTGTCATGCATAGCCTAACCTACCGTCTATGTGTAAGCCAATTCTGCCTACTATTTTCAGTTGGTGGAAGACTTAGGAAAGAAAAGACTGAAATGAGCCATGTCATATACTGACAATGGTTTGTAAAAAA
The DNA here is from genome assembly GCF_032062135.1 of Pyxicephalus adspersus. Taxonomy (NCBI): domain Eukaryota; kingdom Metazoa; phylum Chordata; class Amphibia; order Anura; family Pyxicephalidae; genus Pyxicephalus; species Pyxicephalus adspersus. The sequence continues at coordinate 40,514,675 of NC_092863.1, read as the reverse complement.
TACAAAAAAAATAAAAAATTAAAAATAAACCAACTTCTTCAATTCAGTTGTCTAACTTCATATATTGATATTCCTACTTGATAGTACATCACCTGTATTCATTCACTGCTAGATCAGTATTTTTATAACACCCCTGTTACCATTGGCCACTCACGGTACACAAAGTTCTCTGATTGGGCAAATAGAAAGGTATGAAAATCTATTGTTAGGCTGTTTAGCATAAATATGCAATTTTGCCTTTGAAGTCCCACTACCCGACAACATCATCCTATTCATAAATAGCATGTTGTAGTGGTAGTGGTATAAACACACATGACATGAAACAATGGAGTAAATAAGTAAGAAATTTGCTTAATCAGAAAGTACTCTGGGATAGCTGACTAGATTAGACCAAAGAAGAGTTGAAATGCTGTGTCATGAGCCGATGAAATCCATACTAAGCATCACGGAAATATTAATGAACTAAAGCTTTGATGCCAGAAGTTCTCTCCAGTTCCTTCTAACTAAGAATATACATAGAGCAGCATACAAAAAAAAGCATCTGTTGGTGCAAGGGTTCTCTTTTTCTAGTCTGCAAAGTAAATTTTCATATAATATATTAAACATGACATGAAAGTGTATAATTGCATGTCAATACCTAAATTTGTTCTATTATGGTGACCTGAATTGTGAACACAATGTAGAGTTTCAAATAATCCCAAAGGTTTGCTAACTTTTTTTTGCATCACTCACTATATCATTTGAAAAGAGAAACAACTTTATAGTCAAAACGAATTTAATGCTTTGCTGCTTGCAGTAAACTTTTCACTGTATGGTTGCATAGTCACAGTATAACTGGTACTAGACATATAGATTTTGGATTTTATGCCACTCTTGTACACATGATAAATGAGCCCCGGGGTATCTCTGTGACAGTGTCTGCTCATTTAAGTTGACCAGATAAATGAACGGCTCAGATCACCCATTTAATTTTGAAGTCACTTTAGCTAAAGAGACAGCTCATTCCAATCTCTCCTTTCGTGTCATAAGCAAGGTTAAACCAGAAGTAGATGAATGCAGTTTAGACTACATTTGTTCAATAAAAGACACCACGACGATAACAATTTGTCCAGTAAAAAAAACCCAAAAAAAACAAAAGTCAGACAGGAGATCTGATTTCAAATTTCATTACTGTCATTCTTTTAAGATTGGAGCTACTGAATGACTAACCTTGCTAACACCTATACAGCATGCATGTTTTTAGAATGTGACTGATTTAGTACAGAGTGTATCTCATGAACTCTGGAAGTCAGTGCCTTTTGTCAAAGTGATTTTTTTTTTGCATATTGTGTATTTCCATCCGTTTTAACAGACATAGGACTTAGATTGCTGTATCTCTGGAGTGAACATAGAAACATAAAGCATAGTATGGATAGACTGGGTATAATTACACTTAAGATATGGACTGACACTGGCACACCAGGGTTAATAAACATATACCTTCTATTTTGTTTTGAGCTTACAAAGGGCCATGGAAATCTCTGTGACAGTGTTGTCACTTTAAGTGAGTTAAATATTCCTCTATAGCCAAAAGAACTGATTTTTGAAGATTTGAATTTTTCTGGGTCATTGTATTTCTTGTTGTAGTTAGTCACATTTAACTGCTTTTTGTAATGTTGAAGATGTGTACAGCCTTTCCAATATGCTTCTTCAGTTCTTCCAGTTTTCTTTCAGTTTTTCCTAGGTTTCCATTGCTGTATGAATGGTAGTTCAGTGAAGAAAAGCAAGTATATGATAGGGGTTCAAGTAAATTTATAGGTAAACTGAACCTGATAAAAAACAGAGGGTCATAAATACCTCTGTTGTGCTGATCATGCTAGTACTATTATGATTGCTGTATACAACAACTGTTCTATTGAAAGAATCATATCTTTTAGAAATTAATTGTATTAAATGGATGGTTTATTCAATTACAAAACATTTTTATCAAAAAGGAATGATCAGTCTAGGCGAAAAATTCAATTCAATGAAATTAAGTGGACTAAATTGATCTTTCTCTTTGTTACATTAAATGATAGTTTTTGTTAAAGAGATGACTTGCAATAATTAAATTAATGGACAGAAAGCAAAAAAGAAAAAACAATTGTTCACTCAAACAGCTTAAACTATAATTATATATATTCTACATTCTAACTTATATGCTGTGTGAGACTGCAACTTTGACCAGCATATACAGTTAGGTCCACAAATATTTGGACATAGACAGCTTTTTTCTAATTTTGGTTCGGTATATTACCACAATTAATTTGGCCTAATTAAACATTAAAACATCCTGAACTTTAGGACTGCTAAGGAAAGAAGATCTAATATTAGCTACTTGTATATAAAGTGTTCAAAAATTTTAAATTATTTAAAAAAAATGTAATTTGTAAAAACCCTAGTTAAGTCCTCTAAGGTATTCTTTTAAATCTTCAATGGATCAGTCAAATGTGTATGGTCATCTTTATTCAGAATAATATTTTACCTTGACCCTTATGCCGACAGAGCCCTGCCCATACCCAATGCTAAGCTCCTCCCACAATTTAACCACCAAATAACACCTAAAGCTTTTTAAAAGACTAACACAGGCACCACAGATACACTAAACTACACCACTAAACTATATCTTGGGATCTTTGCTAAACAGAGATTAGATGGAGTATAAAATGATTACAACTTCTGTATGGTGTTTATTTTATTGTAACCTGCATGTGTTCTTTTGGGTCATTTTATATTACTTCCTGTTCCAGAGACACAAGTAGGATTCAGACACACCTCTGGAAAGTGAGGGAAAACACCTAACAGTAACTAGAAAAAGTGTCAACATTGGAATTTTTCCTCTTTTGTTCCTGTTCAAGAGGCAACCATAACATTTTTAGGTTCCCAACACTTTCTGTCCTGGCGAAAGTGGTCATCAGGAGTAAAAAAAGATAAACAGTATTTCTAACCTTTCACTACTATTAAAAACTAGGAAAAATACAAGAGAGGTTCATGTTATGAAACAAATGCCTACTGGAATACACTGAGAAAAAAAAATAGGAATACAAGCTCTAGGGACATAGCGTGATATTTCATACAAATGCATGTCTATGAAGATGTTCTAAGGAGCTGTGGAAGGAATCTGTTTACCTTTATGTCTTCACAAAATCAAGGCGGTGATTGTAAGAAGAAGACATGTTTATTGCATTGTTGTGTAAGGCTGATTGAACAATTTCACAACAGCAACAACCCACATATCTGTAATGATTTCTATGAAACAGTTGCTAAGCAGATCAACTGCTGTGTAATGCAATTGATAATTGACACTGTGTAGGCTTACAAAGCTATGACGTTATATTAATAGTGTTGAGGAAGAGTCATGCTAGTTATAAAATACTCATTGGGGTTGATTTAATAAGAAATAGATCATGTTCACTTTGCAAAGTAAATTTTTACTTAGCTTAGTGAATGAGATAAACCTACAATACAGTCGTGCAAAAGTAAGAAATAGTTGATTTTTCAATATATGTGAAACACCAAACAGTATGCAAATAAAATGTATCTGTATATACTCTTTAAATAAACATATGACACAAAATTGACATTCGTGTAACTGTATTCATTCTTATAATCTACATCAATCACAATTAGGATTTAAGCGTAAAAAGTGGATTCGTCCCTGTATTTATCACCACTTTGAATCCATTATATTAGAAGCAGATTTCCGGATTAGGTACCTCCCTAGAAAGTATGCCAGATGAACTGGGGATTTAAACCTGGAATATCTAGGATCTGGTGTTTGCTTTGCTATAGACTTATGCTGTTTGATCATTACAAGATCACAAGAGCACCCTAAGGCTCTCATCAAAAAAGATTTTTGATGGCAATAAGTCTTGTATGGGATTTTAAAATATTTTATTTAAAATACATTTTCCAGAAAGAAAAAGTAATCTATAAGTGATACATTTCAAACAACTAGTAATTTGTATAAAATTGGATAGCCTATAAATTAAGCTTAAAATCTGACTGTTTGAAATCTAAAACTTAACTAAAGTTCCACATTCAAATATGGTAAGCAGGCAAAATTTTTATTGCAGAAAGTACAGGCAATGTCCTCTTTGATATAATGCAATCAAATTGCTTGTTTAAAGGTGTGCAGCAACCCTCAACCCCATATCATATACATAGGTCTGAATTTAGGAGAGGAATCTGTCCTTTTTTTCAGTTAGCATGTAACACTGATGCAAGTCATGGCACAATGTATGTGAGTGCATTTCCCTTTTTCTATAGTAAATGGTTTCATCAATAAATGTAACTACACGGTGAGGGCTTGGTTTATGTGTTAATTCCCATGCGAGTTATTTAAGCAATCTTTGGAGAATTAGATAAGAAAAAAAGGATAGCTGCTCAATAATAAAATGTGTGTTCATTCATTTGTTAAGTGAAGATGTACAGTGGTTGTCTTTTTATAGTGAACTAGAAGAAATGTGCATATCTTTTAAATAAACTGCATAATAATAATTGAAAATTATTGAAATGTATACCTAACTATATATGTAACTGTAATACAATATATGAAGTTTTAAACCCACCATTTGTTATGATACTATCCTATAGTGGCCAGCCTTGCCAAGTTCGAACACTTGGACTAGCCTACCTAAACACCCATCCACCCCACATTTTTTGGCCTTTGGGCATCCTTGACCATTTCACCTGTTCACCAGTTGCCCTTTCTTTAAACATTTTTGATAGGCACAAACCACTGCAAAAATATGAACATAATTGCATATAAATGAAATAATTGCATATATATATATATATATATATATATATATATATATATATATATATATATATATATATGTACACTGTGTTTGGACACGAAAAATTTTGCTTGGTATACAACCTTTGTGCTAGAACTTGTATCGGTCAAAATGAGTCATAACACCGCGCGCTGCCCTTATTTACCTCTCTCGAGACAAAGCCACGACTGCCCACAAGCGTCAGTACGCCAGTTGTTACCATTCAGTGAACAACCCGGGCTATAACTCTCTGTGATTTACATAACATCTCCTCCTCCTCCCATCTCAGCACCATCCTAGTAGGCACTCGACTCTTCTCAGTATGGTAAAGTGAGGTTACATTTTCATTTATTTCATCTAATTGCTTTTGTATTTATGTTTTTTAGTATTAAGCAGTGTTTAAATTATTCTATACAGCCCCATCAATGTATATTATGCCAATACCAATAAGATTTTTTTTCATGGGAACGGATTAAACATTTTCCTTTTATTTCTTATGGGAAATATTTGTATGGTATAAGTCCTGTTTGGTATAAATCCAAGGATCTGGAACGGATTAAGGACCTATACCAAGGTACCTACACTGTATATATTTCAGGAGGGCAGCTAACAATTTTCTCAGGCAAGTTTGTAATAGCAACTTCCATATTCACTCACTAGAATTCTATTCTATACTCAGGAAAACACAATAAATAAGATCTGAAACCTGTTCGGGAAAGGAACTTTTGTTCATTAGTTCTGTTTAGTTCCAGGGACAAATGTTCAGAACCTGAAAATTAGGGTCGGTAGGAGATTATACTGTATTATGATTCAGTCTTTTATTGCAGCTCTATAGCAAATGTTTGTGCAAGTTCTATATTTAAAGGATAAAAGTAATTTGGAAAATACAGCAATGATTGCCCCCAGGAGGAGTAATCTGCTTTAATTGGCTGTTTTATAGTTTACCATTGTTATGCATTATACTTTACAATATTTTGTTTATTACTATAATTATTAAAATACAGGCTGAGAATATACATTCATAATGAAAATGAATTTTATTGTCTCAAGCATATGTAATATTGACATTTCTGTTACCATGGATACTAATTGAAGGCCATACTTAAAAAGGGCCAAAATTTACATTGTCAGTTGTAAATAAGGGATTTGTAGCTATGGTTTAGTTAAGACCTTAATCCCCCTAAACTTAATAGTGTGTGCACAAATGTTTTAACATGTGAAACCAGAGTAAAGATTATTGTGGTGTACTCAAACATGACATATTTACATATATTTATATATATATATATATATATATATATATACCAGATATTTATATACCAGACATGCAACCCTATTCAATGTACCAATTCACACTACATGCCTTTCCTTCCAGAGTTGAGGGACAGCGTCTCTTTTCTACTATTTTTTCCCCAAAAAGAATGTGGGAGTTTGTCAGGTTAGTGGGAGTTAGTGGGATTTGGAAGCCCCTTTTATTAAGAGGAAGAAAAAGCACTGGATTACTTGATTCAGTTTAAAATATGCAGATATGCCTTGCCATTCATACCCAAGACCCTTACACTGCAAATTTATGTTTGAAAAACAGGCATGACCTTCCTTTTTTGGCCAATTGGCACACTGCAACACACTGCATATACGTGAACTAGCAGCGATAAAAATAATAGCAAATCTTTACACGTCTGTTAAAGCATGTTATAACACATTAATGGGCCCTCAATATTTTCAAATGTTTGATCTCTTTTAAGCCTATTTACATGCTCTTTGTTTGTATTCATAAATTTAAAGCCTTCTTGCAATGTGTTTACTTACTGTGCAATTTGAACATGTTAATTCACTCACATCCACTATACATTGTGTCTAATTTGCTTATACCTGACATCTGCCTTACCTAATAACTCAGTTGGCTTCTAGTCCTTCTCATCTATATGCTTAGGTCTGTAAATTTAGTATAATCGTAAGGGAAGCTTCACACACAGGAGAAAACCTAAAATGCTTAGTTCACAAATTAAGTGAACAATCTGATTGCATATTAGGAGTTATATTTTAGATATATGAGCAAAACATGGGAAAGAGAAGGAAATTCGTAAGCCAGCTGCTTAAAGCTGTGTACACACGTCCAATTTTTATCATTGTAAATGAACGACGAACGACTGATTGGCCAAAAATCGTTTGTAAAAAAAGTAACCAACGACGCCGACGAAGCTGGATCTCAGGGGAAATCAAATCAATTTTTTTTTTCTTGTTTTCCCTTGTGCGGAAAACCTGGTGCGTCTTATAGTCCGGAGCGTCTTATGGTCCGAAAAATACGGTATATATATATACTGTGTGTATATATACGTGTGTACAATATCTTTGAACGATCGTGTCGTTATCTGTATGTACAGGATCGGTGCAGGATCGTTGCTCATTTGCAGATATCGTGCAGGATCGTTCGTCGTTCGTTTACAAACGATAATAATTGGAAGTGTGAACGTAGCTTAAGAGCTGAGTTTGAGATTCCAGCCTAGACCTAATGAATTTAGAGACGCTTACTTTATTGTATAATATATTACAGATAATTTTATATATTTTATATAACTTTAATGAGCACATAGTATTATTAATAAAATATTTTTTGACACATTTTCATAATGCCTGTTATGATGATGCAGCCTTGCTACTCTAAATAGCCACATAATTAGCTGTTTATTTGTAAATGTAAACCACTTTCCAGTATCTGAAGAAGTGCTGTGAGTCATCACATGAGAACAGAATAAAGTAAGCAAAAAGGGTCTTTTACATTTTTTACCTTAAATACTGGGGGTAGTGGTGATGAGGAGGAGCAGTTGGTAATTTTTTGACTGAAGTTGGACTTTTCTTGCCAAAATTATTTTTTTTTTCATATAAATATCCTAAGGCACGAACCAAACTTTATGGATAAGCTAAATTATCAATTTCATTTTCATTTAAATGACAAAATGTTGGTGAAATGCATGGGTTCAATTAGAAAGAGAAATTATTGTAATATCTACTGTTCTTGATTACTGTAGAAGAATTTAGGAAAGAAAAGAGAAAGGGGCTTCAAGGCTACTTTTCAAATAGCTATATATAGATATAAAAGATAAATTGTCTTATCTACGCTATATGATAAATAAGCATACCTAGTATGGATAAGTGAGAATGCCTCTGGCATTCTTGCGAAAATTTCCTCAAACTTCCGATGGGTTCGCAAAATTTCGGCGAACCGATTTCGCAAAACCATCGGAAGATCAAGGAAATCATCACGATCTCGATTAACCTCTAGTGCCCGGAGATCACAGTGGATTCCCAGGGCTGCAACTGTTCATGCAGCCCTGGGAGTCATCCTGTTTGCAATCCCTGGCACTAGAGGTTAATTAACTTCTAGTGCCCCAGGATCACAGTGGATTCTCAGGGCTGCAATCCGTTTGGCGAAGTTACACCGGCCGTTCTCGCTTACAATTTCAGTAAGCGAGAACGGCTGAATTTGCTGCGAGATTGAGTTTTAAAAACTCGCTCGTTCATCCCTAATACCTAGCACCTGTTATTCATGTTTAGCTCAGCAGGCTCCACCCCATGACTATACAATGGGAGTTGGATAATTAAAATATTGTGTCAATTTATACTAATACCTATATCTAACTTTTTCTATGAAATATAATATTTGAAAAGTAACCTTGAAGCCCCTTTCTCTTTTCTTTCCTAAATTCTTCTATATTGATTTACCCCATAGGTGTGCATATTAACATACTAACACTATCTGAAAGAGTGGGAAAGGTAAACCCTCCCAAAATACAATGTTCTTGATTACTGCATTATGATTTTAATTACAAAGGACTATTACAGAAGACTATTTCAATAAATGTTCATCTTTAAATTGATAATGATGATAGGGGGTCTTTACAATCATCAGTGTTTGCAAAGTAGTGGGGACATTGAATAGCTGGGCACCTGACAATGAAATTTAAAATAAAATGTGATTAGCAACCTTGTGACTGATGTTCAAATTTGTTTCTCATATGGAGAAGCAAATGGAGAATCTCATGATCATGACTGGTAAGTCTGGTGTGTATATTGTATAAATTCTTTCACTGTAAAGAAATACAGGACATACCCTGCTGAGCAAAATTGATATTCCGCTCCACAAATAGACCAAAAAATTCTGTAACTATATGCTTCTGGCGGGAAGAATTACTCTGGCCAAAGCATGGAAGGCTCCTTCCATATCGATGACTCCCCTATCGGGTAAACTCAATTGGATCATTGTGAATGACAAGCTTACCTGTATGGTCGTGGACACCCTCATGTGTTTGAGCTTATGTGGGATTCTTGGATCGCGCACAATTCATCGTCCTTGATCGCCCCCCCCCCCCTTTGACACCCCCCACCCCTTGAATACTTTTTTTGTTTTGAGGGTTTACGCCTTGATACAGAGTCTACTTTCTATGTTTACCTTATGTTTTTGTATAGTTGTTTTTTTTTCTTTTATAAAGATTTATACTCTGTATTATCGTTATGTTTATTTAAGCTTATCCCTTATGTATATATTCTACTCTAGCTTGTATTGTTTGTTTGTTTACTTGTTGCTTATGCAAAAATGGTAATAAAATCCTATTGTAATAAAAACAACAGGCCTTTGGGAGGGAACATCCCATGTACAATATTGCTTCAGTGCATATCTATTTTTACTTTTGTAGATGTAAGCCAGAAACTGGGCAGGGTTCAGTCTGTGAATTGTTAAGGGTTACTAATCATTAGTAAAGTTTTTTATTTTTTTAAATATCTTGTCTTATGTGACAACCCAACCCAAAGAGTATTATATTTTATTTCAGGGTATAAACCAAGAGAAAATGTACTAATTCTTTATAAAGCCATGTCATTAAAAGCAAATTCACCATTGGACCCAAGCAAACCAATTTGCATATTCTGTTAAAAGCAGTATGTCCTCCTATTCATTTTTCATGTTTTAAACCTTTATGTTTGGCAAACTATGCTGGGATATTGCATTGGATATTTGGGACCACTATATTAGAGAATGCTCTGTTATCCATTGTTCTCTCTTTGTGTTTTATTTATAAAGTAAAGAGTCTGACATTCACCAAATATTTTATGGTAGAGAATCTTCTAGGATCATGTGTTTACAGTGGGATTGATTTGTGTAATTGATTCTCCACCAAATAATGTTTGATTAATGTCAGATTCACTGTTAAATAGACTCCATTGTGGTTTTTTTAACTGGTGAAATGTAAATAGCCTATTTTTTTATTTTTGTTTTTTTTGTATAGGGATGCAAACTACACCAATTTAAAATACAACAACAAAGTATAAAAGGTATACAAAGTATAGTATAGCAAAAAAAGATCTGAATTTTATTCTGCCCTTTACTACTCTATACTGAGAATATTATAGCAATCTTTCCTCCACAGTTGTCCACAGATTTGTAAATGGGGGCATGTCTGCATATGTTGAGCTAGAAAGGGTCCCTCTTCTCTATTTCTTAAATTCTTGTACTTGATCTGTGTGTTGGACTGCTTTTAAGCTGCTGGGTAACCTGGCATTTACAAAGAAAGAGCAGATTTTTTTTTTGGTTTTGCATAGCACAGGCCTTTGATTAAAACCTTTATCATATTTACACCGTTACACAGTTACATAGTAAATCAGATTGAAAAAAGACATAAGTCCATCAAGTTCAACCACTAGGGAAATAAACATATCCCAGATATAAAACCCTATGGGCATTGATCCGGAGACAGACAAAAAATAAACCCTGGTACAATTTGCTTCAACAGAGGAAACATTTCTTCCTGATTCTATGAGGCAATCAGATGTTCTCTGGATCAACAGTCCCTGTTATTTTTACTTTACCCAGTTATATTCTGTGCTTCTAGAAAAACTTCCAGCTTTTTCTTAAAGCAATCTATAGTAGTTGCTGAAACTACTTCCTGAGGGAGCCGATTCCACATTTTCACAGACCTTACAGTGAAGAATCCCTTCCTTATCCGGAGCTTAAACTTTTTTTTCCTCCAGACGCAAAGCGTGCTCTCTTGTTCTTTGTAATGATCTCAAAGTGAATAATTGGGAGGAGAGTTCTCTATATGGACCGTTTATATATTTATACAGGGTGATCATATCCCCCCCTTAAATGTCTCTTCCCAAGGGAGAAAAGATTCAGTTCAGCAAATCTCCCCTCATAGCTGAGTTCTTCCATTCCTTTTATTAGTTTAGTTTAATAATTTGGAAGAGAGTTCTCTATATGGATCATTTATTTGTTTATACAGGGTGATCATATTCCCCTTTAAATGTCTCTTCTCAAAGGAGAATAGATTTAGTTTATTTGTTTTTGCAATTGTTGACATTTCTGCTTAATTCCCTACTGCTTGCAACTGTAACACACTACATGGCTTCACTATGGAGGATGCTTAGAAAAACCTTTACACATAGTAACAAGTGTCTCCATTACAAGATTTCCCTATGATTACTATTCAAGTGACAATAGTTGTATGTCACTTTCAGTAACAGGTGGTCACTAGGACAAAATGATTTCAAATTTTTTTATTTTTTGCTCCTATTTACTCAGTAAGGGCAATTTCAGAACAATTTCTGCCTTTTATAAGACATTTACAAGTCATTTTATTATGCTTAACGTGACAGATTTGCCTTAATTATTCTCATTTTGTGTCCTGTTTCCCAAGCTTGATATATCCAAATGAAAGTCTTCTGTTCTTTTTTATAGATCCTCACTTTAATCGTACATTCATCTCCCCTGAAAAGACCTTATCACTTTATTTCATTGCATTTTTATTGCTGCTATGTTTAATTACACAGTAATGACAACACTGACATTTATGATAATTATTTACATGGCACTAGAGTATACACACCCTGTGGTTTTCAAGTTTAATATTGATTCCCTTAATTTTCATTGTACTCCTTTAATATCCCACTCTTAGCATCTGATGTTCGCTTTCTCTCCGAATTTTTTATTATAGTTATAATGAAAGTAGCAAAACTCAATTGCACACAGATATTTTAATGTGTTTATACAAAAGCATTAGACCCTGGATGTTGTCAGATGACTCATATATTGTCAGGAACTGGCTGGCAGGGTTGTGGATAGTGCATATGTATGTATGATTTTCTTAGATCTGTTCTGAATCTGGGCCCCTAAAGGCTTTGGAGCCTTAGGTAAAGTCATCAATCCATAGTCCCTGTTTTGTCTGTTAGTCAGCTGTGAGCAGGCTTTAATATTTGGAAATTGAATGAGACTTTTGTTGAGGTGTTTTTATTATCTCTATTTTGTCAGCCCTTTGTTTTCTGCCCTAAATAAAAGTGTAGGGCATATATTCATGGATTGGTCTTGGGTGTCTCTATCCCTTTGCCCACTTACCACTGGTACTACCAGTTTAGCCAGTCCTGCTTACAATATACCATATATATATATATATATATATATATACAGTAGACTTCAGTTCCATTAATAAAGCACTATACTTACCTCCACACACAGTCCAGCTCTACGCACGCCACATCAGCCGACATCCCAGATGGCTTCAGAGAGCAGGCATCTGCGTCGCAACGTGTTCCATGCAGGAGCACCACAGCACACGTCCGCCCACACCACCCTGGCATTTTATAATGGAGTTTTTTTTCGGTCTCTGTACTAGGCTGGATAGTACAGAGGCCCGGTAGTCGTGTGCCGGATAGGCAAGATCCTACTGTACATATATATATATATATATATATATATATTACTCCATATCATTCCCTAGGTAGTTTTTTATTAAAAAACTTTTTTATTATTAGTATGCAATTATCAAGATCCTAAATGTATGAAATGTATGAAACATTTACTGTAGTAAGCAAGACCTAACAGCTGTTTCTGCAGAACTGTGCCATGAAAACATTAGTGGACAAACGGTGTACTGCAGTCCGATGGCCGGATTTTGGATTGTCAACTGTATATATATTACAATGTAAGACAAAAGGTTAGGAGATTTTAGAATGTTTGATTTTGAATCATTGGGACAAATACTTATTCAAGTATATCTAGCATTATTATGCTACGTATAACCAATCCAAACATTAGAAAAAGTATTTAAAAAGTAAAAGCACTACTAATTTTATACATGTGTAACTGGATATTTACACACTTTTACAATAGAAGGTATTGACTATACTGAATGTGACCCTATGTTTTTTGATGTTTTTACAGAATCTTGTATGATTTGATAGAATCATTCTCTACAATGAAAGTTTGGCCTGACCATTACTATATAAAAGGAGGCTGCTTGAGCTCCAATGATAGAGCTCAGGACTGTCCAACTCCAGTCCTCAGGGGCTACATACAGGCATACATATATACATATATGGATTTATATAATAACAATAATTTTTAAAGATGTCTCCCTGTAAACCACACATTACTAAATATACTGCTGTCTGTTAAAGTTTAACTAAAAATGTGTGTAGATCCTGGCCATCGAGGACTGCGGTTGAACAGCCCTGGTTCAGCTACTCAATTTACTAAAGCAGTGAATTAATATATAGCAACAATTCCAATAGAAAATAATCAGGTTTTAATGTAATTCAATTCTTAAAGCTGACAGCTGATTATAAAATCCATATAATGCTGGGGACCTAGTTTCCTGTATGTAGTACTTTGCACATATCTTTTTAATACAAGAGAAATCAGGTCATTTCAGAAAATTGCAGCAATATATAGCATACATTTTATTATCTATTCTATATCCCAGTGTTTAGACATCTGTACTAGTGTATTTTAATATCTAGCCCATAAGCATGACCTTTTGTTGTAGCATCCACTAGCCTGCCCTAGAAAAAAATGAAACCTTGTGTAGCTGCATTATCTAGGGAAGGGAATTAATTTATTTTCAATTAAAGTGTGTCCCTAGTTAGGACTGTGGATGATAACATAGAACACAGGTAATTAGGACATCAATTTCAAGGAAAACCTTGAGCCCTTTTTTATGTAGTGTATTTTTTTGTGACTTGCGAAGGTAGAGGCTAGCACAGTTCAGTTAAGTGATACATATCAGATGTTGTGCTAACTAGAATCATTTAGTATAATAAACTGATATAATTACAAGTAAGTAATAAAAGGCCCTGGTCGGTTGTAGAAAACTAATACAAACACATTTCAGATGTGTGGTTATAGTAGCTTTTGCAGCCTGAAAATTGTATGGGTATCTGGTCTATATAGGGGCCCACAATCAGTCACTGCTATAGTGTATTCATGTTTCATTACTTTAGGGTGTTTCATAGTATAGGGTAAATGGGTAACGGTAACACTATAAAATGAATCCTCCCCAATGTAACATCAAGAGGTTAAACCCCTTACATCATTACTTTTTGTAGGAGAGATGGGGGTTGTTTGAAGTCTGAGCATTTATCTAAAATCACCCATGCAGAGATTGTTTGTAAAGCTAGCCATAGCTTGATTTTCCTGGTACACTGAAATGTCCATTAGACTGTTTCAGAAAATCAGCCATAAATCGATTCTGAATTTCTAAATTTGAATAGTTAACAGTAATTAATATCAAGTGTAAAATCAAAAGATCTTTGATTGGGCAGCCCAAAGACTTCTGCTGATCATACAAGTATATGATGAGTCTATAGATTAGCATGACATCACACCCTACCAGGCAGTCTACAGATATCCATTATGCCACCTACCCTACCAGCCAATCTATAGACATCCATTGTGCCACCTACCCCACCAGCTAGTCTATAGATATCCTTTACAGCACCTACCCTACCAGGCAGTCTACAGATATCCATTACAGCACCTACCCTACTAGCCAGTCTACAGATATCCATTATGCCACCTACCCTACCAGCCAATCTATAGATATCCTTTACAGCACCTACCCTACCAGGCAGTCTACAGATATCCATTACAGCACCTACCCTAACAGCCAGTCTACAGATATCCACTATACCACCTACCCTACCAGCCAATCTATAGACATCCATTGTGCCACCTACCCTACCAGCTAGTATATAGATATCCTTTACAGCACCTACCCTACCAGCAGTCTACAGATATCCATTACAGCACCTAACAGCTAGTCTATAGATGTCTATTACGGTACCAACTCTAGCAGCCAGTCTATGGATATCCATTATACCATCCACCCTAATGCCAGTCTATAGATATCCATTTTGATACCTACCCTAACAGCCAGTCTTTAGATATGCATTTTGCCACCTACCCTAACAACCAGTCTATCAATATCCATTACAGCACCTACCTTAACAGCCAGTCTATTGTTGCACATTTCTTGTAATAATTATCTTACTTGCTTTTTTTATATTGGCTGCATTCCAAGACCCACTTCTCCTTGTGTCCTCAAAAGCAAAAAGTAGGAACAAGTGTGATAATTAAAAATAAATTTGTTTTACAGAATACAATGCGTGTGTTGTGTAAACGCATCAATGATTGCCTATAACATTTTCACCTGCTCAACAAAAGATAAAAACATAAAAAAAAAACTCAAGATATTTCCCTTCCTTGTTAGTAAACTCAGTGTATGTGTTTTCTTTGTGGAATACAAGATGCTTTAGATGTGAGTTTCACAATTCCTGACAAGCACTCAGACAGGTAGAATCAAGCAAGCAATTTAATCCTATGTTTCATGTAGTTAAACAACAGGAGGGCCAACTTCCATACAACTTTATGACACTGAACAAAGCATATGTGCAGAAATAATTAAAGGTATATATCATTAACTGAAGTCCATGATACTTTTCACTGCTTTTACTGGAACTCATGCTCAAGTTTACATTCATCTGCTGCTTTCTCCAGTCTCTTATTATTTTCTAAACAACAAAGTATAGAACATTGCCAAACGATAAAGCCATTTATGAATTTTTGTCAGTTATAAGAATTGTGTAAAAAACAAAAGCACAGTTCGATTCCAGATATATTTTACTTGTACTTAAATCTATTTTAAAATGATTGTGAAATCATCTAAACCCTTTAGAGATATATATGACCCGTTGGCCTTCTTGAGACTACTGCAGTTGACCTCATCCACGGGAAAGGAATTATCCACAATGTATAACAATACACACAAAATAGACTTTCCATGCAATTAAGGTATACTTTTGCAGGCGTTAATGCACCCTTAGCAAGGCAGTGATTAAACCTAAGGCAGTAGGGCTTTGTGCAATAAATGCATAGTATAAATAAAGTCATCTCTCCATCTTAGCTATTAACCAAATGCAGTTTATTTTCTAACTAATAGGATGCCCTAACTGGGTTCCCCAAATCAGACAGAACATGTACATGTATATATACTTAATCCTTATCACCTTTTCACCCAGCAGCAAGCTCACATAGATATTGAAAGAGGGAGCCCTGAGCATCAGTCTGCTCATATACATAGGCCTATGCAGCAGTAAATAGTGACATCTGACTACTGGTAAAATGTGGACTTGGAGTAATGGCTTTATGCTACCCAAACCTCTATAAAACCTTTTTACATCAGGTAACCATCCTAGAATATGTTACATGAATTTTGTATATCACACATTGCTCAGTTTATTTTTAACTTGGTATGCTGAGAAGCATTATGGAATCATAAGTGCAGGTTAAAGTCCTGAGTTCCCTGTAAGGACAGCCTATAATACATCAGAATTCACATTATGTATCACATTAGAATAAAACCCAAAATAATAGCCCGTATCCTTATCCTAGTATCTAGTTCATTTTGATGAGCAACATCCCTTTGGATGGCTGTCCTTTTATCACAGCCTTTTCTTGACTACCAAGGTGGATTGGCATACTTTTTTCAGTGCAGAATACGGCACTTTGAGCTACTGAAGGAAATTAGAGTATCTGAATAAAACACTCCCAATGAGAACATACTGTATATATTCATATTGTACTTGTGGAGGTAATCATTTCTGCACACACAGATAAAATCACTTTCGATCTGACTATATATTTTTACATCATTTAGATTGTATACTTTGGGTATAAATAATATCTGTGCAAACTTTATACCTTAGAACCCTATCCAAAAATTTTTTAATTCTGTTGAATTTAAATGAGAAGATATTAAGAAGTAAATAACTTATTGTATGTGGGTAACAGAGATGAAGAGAATTCTATTGTTCACAATATTCTGTCCTGGGAGCTGTCCGTAACCTCAGTGCTGAAAACAAATGCATGGTCTGCTATAGAAAATGTTTAATGGTAACTTAAATTCATGATTATGTGGTTGGTGTTGTGCACTCCTAAAAAAAGTACTTTATTAACCACTAAAATACCAATACATATAAAGAACAATTAGGCACCAACAGTGATTTGGTTGAGATTATAAGGTTAATATCCCATGTGATAGGATTACCATCCTACTGAATGGCTTTGTTACAGTCTGTTATTTAAGTATATAGTTCAGCTGCCCACATCATGGCTTACCTTAGATAATGCGATATACATAGAAAGCATTAATGTGCTCGTGGTCATAAAATTTATCTTTTTTCAAAAAATGTAACCTAAGTTTAAATATTATATTGGTATTTCCAGCTGACACTAATTTTCATATAATATATAATACTGTCGTCAGTATTACCACTTTTCATCTACATGGACGTTACACTGACCCTTGGAAGCTGCTCCCAAAAAATGGCAGACAGAGGGCAATTACCTAGTCACAACCATTGCTTGCATTCTCCTGGTAGCTGATCTATAACCCTTCATAGACTCATTATGCTGTATTCTGCACTAGTTCTCTTGCTAGATGCAGGCTTTTGCCTTCTCAAATCAGTATTCTGCACTAATTGGTATGCCCTACCACTTATATTTTATACCACTTATATCTTTTGGGCTCAGGTACACTTTAAAATGGGGGTGGGTAATATGAAATGTGCACAACCCCAGCACCCACTCAGAAATAAACTTTTTCTTGTTCTATAGAACCCATGTTTTTGTATTTCAGTAAATATTCAACTTAAAGTGTCATTAACCCTTTATTAATCAGTAACGTTCTCTAAAGAGGGCTGACATGATAGTTATAGAAACATATAAAAAATGATTATTAAAGCGTCTCACATCCATATACACAAATGTACAAAATATGTGAATTGGGTGCACACACATTTGCCAAACATTGGGTATCACAGCACACACCACATTAAGATTATTATTCATGGACAACTCTAAAATGAGGCCCTTTGTTGAGGCATTGTTTTATGAATTATTTAGGATACTGTAGTTTTTATTTCAGGCCCATACTATTCTGGGGGTGGACATATCGATTTACATTTACTTGAAATTACTCAACTTTTTTTTATTTTACCCAAAAATTTAAGACTGTGCTGCGTATATGTGCAATAAAATTAGTTAATTTGTTTGTTTCTTAGGAATGTGAAAACTAAAATTGAAACAATTACCATTTTATTCTATGTGGTTTTTGCTTTAGAAAAAAAAAAAAATCTCCTATAGTGCTTTTGCTTATTCCTATATATACTAGAAGTTTAATGGCATTTTCAGACTTGAATATCTGAGTAAATGGATATCTGAGTAAAGCTTGCACAAACATTTCCTAAAGCTTAACTCAAGGCCAACAGTGAAAAAGCCAAATTAAATACATACATGTGAACTATATTCTGAACTAACAGTGAAAGAGACACAATATACACACTTGAACTGTTTAGGTTGTTTTGTTCAAAAGGCTTTTTGCAATGTTGTAATTCTCCCAAACAAATCCTGGCCATGGCCTTGACCTTCCTGCAGACTATCCAATACCAACTGGATCAGATGCATCCCAGTCTACGAGTGGACAAAAAATGGCCTCCAGTACATTAATAAAGGCAAGCCTGTGCATTCCCCTTCTGTGATCATTCCTGTGTTGACTAGCAGCACGGTGAAAAGACCAATCTAATTACATATATTCAGGGAACCTTAGGAGGTTGAATGGTGATGAATGAATCAGTTGCTTTAAAAATGTTCAGCATGTAAAAGCGTAATATACATAATTGGAATAGTGGTGTTTTATAGTTTCCTGAAGTATAGCGTTAACTCTAAAAAACATATAATATTGATCCATCAAGGTTTGCCATGGTGATGATCAATTGATCTAAAAAAACAACGACATTTTATTCTATTTTCCTCGGTTTATGAAAGCTGCAGCTTGTCTTTTGTTATTCTGTTCTCTATAATTCTATAATAATAAAGTCCCCTATGGCCCTGTTTAGCCATTTATGTCTTTCATTGTGTTTGTGTCTGATTTGGGATCCACTGCATTTTTGCATATACTGACAGAGGCCTTTGCAAACTTTGGCTTGAAAAGATTTGCTCTTAAAGGTTGTTGCTTTACCTGAAAACAGCAGTGTTTAAAGTGGACCTTCCTATAAAACTAAAGGTCAATTACATAATCTGAACCGGGCCCCCACTACCAAATTTCCTAATAATTGCAGATGTAAAACGGGCCTGAGAAGGAAAAAAAAACACAATTATATTACCATACAGACGGTGCCTAAGTGGGGATGACATCACTGTCCTTCCAGAAATACCCCTGATGACACCTCCAAAAGTGAAAGGCGTTAAGTGGAGCTAAGCATTTGTACGCTTTGACATGATGTTTCTACATTTTCAGTTTCTGCTATGTGATCACTATTGTGCAGTGTTTATTGGATATTCTTTTTGTGGTATGGCGAAGCTGTTTGTGCCTGTTCTGTGGAGCAACATATGGGTTAGTCTGTTCGGATGGACACAGAAAGTTCCAACATGACCACAAGTGATTTTAAGAAGGTGATCTGTCACTGGAGTTGGAGCTGCTATAATTTACCATGAATATTGTTGACACAATTTATTTGTTTATATATATAAACCCCATGGATTGGTATTGTAATTTACCATGACGAGGTGGGGGTCCTTTAAGGGAGTTTCTTTCCTCTTAAAGAACTTTTATAATTAAAGGCCACCATTTATATATACATGCTGATTTTAGAGACTATTACACTTGTAGGTGCGCAGCTTTTTATATTTGCTTCTAGTGATTGTTTGTACATTTGTGTTGATACAGTCCTGCCAGAAAGGTTCCTGGGCAAGTGATCAGGGATGATTAGGGGATGACAAGTCTGTCCAGGAATTTCATAATATGGAAGTTAGTACTTTATTGGTGTTATGGTCTTTGTTACAACAGCACTTTTCTTTTCTGTTTGATATGTTGTTCCTGCTTCTTAAAAAAAAACTGCTATTGAAACCTTGGCACACATATTTTAATGCATTTTTTCTTATCCAAAATGTCCTTGTCTTGCATTTTCAGAAAGCTACCATTTTATAGTTTACCCACAGCTACAGCCAAGTTTGCTTTGAAGCTCCAATTTATCACCATAAAGAACTGTATGTCAGAATTATGGATTGTTACCATAATTCTAATTAATTTGCCACAGGCTATCACTGGGATATAATTATATTGTTCAAAACAGCTAGTACATGCATAACTTCTGAATTATGTGTGATGTCATATACCAGTAATAAGGGTTTTTCATCAATAATAAATAATTTGTGAAGAAGCACACCAGTGGTAAACGTCCTCACAAATATTCAGTTCTTGTTTCAGTCATATTGTTATATTCGGTGTAAATGAACACCCAGTCCAATATTATACCAGTCCAAATGGTCTTTGTAAAAACAACAGCACCTACCATATGACACAATACACTGTTATTATTGGAAAGCTTATCAGAAGTCTGAACTATATAAGCTGATTCAGAAAGATCTGAACGGAGTGGTTATCGGGCCACATTGACTGAAGGTGCACAGGCAGTAGCTATAATAAAAATTAAGCAAAGAGCTATTGAATGGAGCACTTAGAAGTCAACTTGAAAAGACTTATTAAATTAGTGAAGTCTTTAGAAAAGAGTTTGTAGGTAATTTAGGAAAGCAATTTCCTAAAGTGGTTGTATGAGAAGTTATAGGGGGTTTCAGAAGAAATACCTGTTTAGGAGAAGGATTAATAGTTGGAATTTGAAGGAAGTATTATCAGGAGCTATTGAAAGGACAAATAAGAAAAGCTAGAATATTGCTAAAGTAAATCTTATTTGAAACACATTAAGGAAATAATGTATTGAGCCTATGGTTAGCCAATAAAAAAAGGTATAGAGCAGAATTAGAGAAAGATAAAGAAAAAATCCTAGATGGTTGTATAAGGTATGTTTTGTTGAGTATATATTAAATAGTGTTAATCACATGACATATTACTCTGGTTGTCATCAAATGTATAGGTCGCAATAATAATTCCTGAAGAAGTAGACTGAGTATCTGCAAAACACGTCAAAATGCTTGAAATGATTTTGAGACCACATAACTACTAGATTGTTTTGAACATTATAATTTTAAGCTTTTAACTGTTAAACATTCTAAAATGTATTTTATGTGTTTTGTAATTTATTAAAGTTTGCTAGCATTTTAAATTTACCATATTGTGGATGGATGTCTTAAAAATCCAATTTGTTGGATTTGTTTTTGGTATACTGGTAAATTTTCTTATATGGAGCCGACAGAAATGTTCTGATGCATTGCTTTCTTACTCAATATTTTCTCTATATTGTAAATTGTATGACATATTCTACTAATTAAAAGTTTTAGAATATTATCTTTTTAACAGTTTTCATTGAAAGTCCAATATAATAATAACAGATGTACAAGGATTTGTATGACAAATTGATCCAACTGTTTAGGAAATAGACACAGCATGGTATTATCCTGCTCTTGGCTTAATAATTTGAATGTAAAGTGCAGGAAAATTGGTCATGGAAAGGCACAGGTGGACTAAATCACCCAATGGCTTTTCATGCATTTCATGCATTTTAGAAATGCTCTCTGCTTGAGATTCATTTCTGCCATGCCAGTTTATGAATTGCATTCCTTTATTACAGCAAAACGAATCTCCATACTCCTAATATCACCTTTCATCAAACATTTTCTGGTAGAGAATGTTTTCACTGCCATCAAATGTACAGTATTTGGACCTGGAGAATTTTTTCACTGGGAATGTCTGGTAAATGCCAGATTTACTGCTTTCTAAACAGACCCCATAAAACCTTTAACCAATCTATCTGTGTTTGGAAAACCAACAAAATGTAATGATAACAGCAATCATAAGTCATAAACATCTGTTGGTCCAAAAGATTGGCAACCTACAGACTTATCCTAGTGACTTTTATTTATATTTATGCATACATAAACATCAAGGTTAAGTAAGTGATTGACATAAAACATGAAAATAGATATAAAGCAAATGTTTAATTTCTCCATTAGTATTTTTCATCAGATCCATACAGCACACGGCTTTTAAGACCATTGTATTAATTCTATAAATACCAATGGGCAATTTCTTGCTCAGTTGCAGTAAATTATGTCATATATACCACAATGCAGTGTATATGAATGTGCATAAAGATGCAAAAGCAGTAGATGGAAAAGGAAGGTTAACATTTCCAAAGCCAGTTCAAGTAAATGAAGAAAAAAAAAAGAAATCACTTTAACTCAAATGTGAGGCAGAGGCACGCATTGCTGCCTGCTGAACGAAGGTTATAAACCCAGAACACCTCTACATCTGCCTGCATAACATTTGGCTAATTGAATTGAAATATTTAGATGCTGTAGGTACTAACCATATCAATTTGCCCTCGAGACACAATAAAAGGAATACATCCATCAAGAAATTAGAATTGGATACAGCCTTCTGTTTATTCCTGCAATAGCTTGCATTGTGTACATTCGCTCAGTAGCTTTTTCCCTATGGATGACAGTTTTGTTTCAACAAATAACAGACTATAGTTTTTCTGCTGACAGAAATAATTCAAATGGTTCAGAAATATGCAGTCTGAAAATTTCCACCAAATAGCCTCGAGTGATTTATTCATTTTAAGCAACAAAATAAATGATTCAAATGAAGTTCACATGAATATGTAAATATAAGCTACTTGGTTTTAAAGTTGTATTGTACCAATTATGCATCAACCTTATTTCCTGCGTACTAATCAGATTCTCAAAGCATATCTTCCATTTAGCTATGGGAGTGAGTGCTGCAGAATCTCTCTACAGGTAAAGTATGATGCATTTTTTTGTATCTGAGCCCAACAACAAAAGTGAAATATATACTGCAAATGATCAATCATTAAAGCTGAACTCCAGGCAAATGGCTAAACAGAATAAAGTCAGGTATACAAGCTACCTTACATGCCAAAGAAAATACATTTCTATCAGTCCAGTTTTAGGTTTACTGGGATCTGCCCACACAACATAGGCCTGCCGGGCAGGGGAGGGGACATGATCTTTCTCTGTCATGGGTCCTAATTTATTAAAGCTCTCAAAAACTGGAGAGGATACACTTTTTTCAGGGAAGCTGTGTGATTCAAAAATCTTGAATGGATATGGTCCAAGATTGAAAACATTTGCTAACAAATAGCAAATTATTTGAAGAAATCCATCCCAGGTTTAGATGAATCACCAAAGTTCATTGCTAAAAGTGTATTCTCTCCAGCCCTGTGACTTTTAATAAATCAGGTCCATAGTTAATTTTCACTTAACTGGGCAGTAAATGGAGAAACAGCACACTTATGACGCCTGGTTATCTCCCTGTCACTCTGCTCTTCCCTTCTTGCATTGCAGAACACCTTATTGGCTCATTGTGCTGTAAAGGCTGCAAGACACTGATACCAAATCAAATTCAGGTGCTTTTATACGTTTAATAAATATTATAGCTGCAATAGGTTGTGTCCTTATATACGGCTTTCTCTCTATCTCTCCTTATCTCCATAACATGGGGGGTGTTCTTTAGTCCACAGAGGAAACTGGGCAGGGCATCACTTTTTTTATTTCAGTGTAGCAGAGGCAAAGGCTCTGATTTATTAATGATCTCCAAGGCTGGAGAGAATACACTTTCATCAGTTAAGCTGGGTGATCCAGCAAATCTGGAATGGATCTAGTCGAGAATTGAAAACATTTGCTAATAAATAGTTAATGACTTACAAAATCCATTCCAGATTTTCTGTATCACCCAGCTTCACTGATGAAAGAGTATTCTCCCCAGCCAAAGAGTGAGAGAAGTTGCTGGGTTTTTGGCTTTACTTATACTGTTTTTAAGAGACAAAACACAAAAAAAGTATTGCAGGGATGTACTAAATATGCTACAATACTAGCAAAACTGTTTCAATGATAACAGTTTCTTTGGGTTTATCTGTCTAGAGTTTGCAGCTGAGAGTAGAAATCCCTGTTTTGCTATTTTGGAAAGTGGTTAATGGAGAATGATATACCCATTTTCAAAACTGACCCTCAACCTCTTTACCCACAGGATATTAGAATTGTTCACTTTTACTTTTCACAAACAAATTTATCTATACACATACCTAAATAGTTTTAGTTCTGGCCTGACCAGGGAAAGGAAAGAACCCATGTCACATTGTACAGCTTCAATAAAACAAGGGCTTCAATAAAACAATATCCATTACTTTCTATTCTGGGGTTAACCTTT
The DNA here is from genome assembly GCF_032062135.1 of Pyxicephalus adspersus. Lineage (NCBI taxonomy): Eukaryota > Metazoa > Chordata > Amphibia > Anura > Pyxicephalidae > Pyxicephalus > Pyxicephalus adspersus. Next base: position 40,490,368 of record NC_092863.1, on the reverse strand, counting down.
AACTAGAATGGATGTGGGGGGAAATCTGCAACAGGGTGACAGCTATACAAACTATGGTTCGAGAACTACTCTACATAAAAAAATACATTTCTTTAGACTCTTAAACATCTATTCCACAATTTAAAGAGTTAATCTCTATATTGGGACATGGAAGGGAATAATACTAAAAGAGAGGTCACTTAAAAAAATCTGAATATTTTATAATAGTCTACCCACTTACAATTATAGAAAAATCATTCAATTTTCAGATAAAACCTCTATCAAAATAATACCAATTTTCCCTCTCACATCAGAGGTTTTGCAATCCTTTTTATGGGGAAATAAAGCCAAGACCCAGTCTACTGTGACATTGTCAACCCTTGACTATTATCTCTTTCCACATTCCTTCACCAGACAGCTTGTTTCTTGTTCATTGTTTTCTATTACTATGTTAAGTCACTGTTATTATCACTACTCCCTATCTGCCCTCTCAACTCAATGGCTGTCCAAACAAGTCCAAAGTTAAAACAAAATCAACAATTTATTTTCACATAGCTATCCCCACGTTGAAAAATAGATTTTTTTTGCTGGTAAATAATTCGACTGAGTTTAGAAGTGCAATTCCATTTGAACAGAGAAGAACAAGCAATACTTTGGTTCTCATGCACCAGTTCCTCTTCTTTCATCCACTGCCTAATACATTTATCCATCCTATGATTTTACACTGGTAAATTACAATGCAACACACTATATTTCTATTCAAAATATTGTTCTTTATTGTATTCTCCATGTTAAATAGTACATCTGGCAAAATGCATTGTTCTTTTACCATTATCTGTGGGATGTGATTTCTTTCTGAAATATTTTTCCTATTTACTTAGAAGTTTTTTTAGGCAATAAAAGCTTGTGAGAAGGGCCTATATGATCCCTGACGTTTGATATTTTCCATTGGTGGCCAAGTGATTTCATCTATGGGGTTATCACAATCTGTCACTGAAACATACTAGCCGAAGCGTTGGTTGGCAGATTCTGCTTTTGCCATCCAGTGCTGAGCAAGAACCAATTTGACTGCCACATTAGATTGACATCGCATGAAACACCTGAAGAGAATGACAACACTGGAGTCAGCTTTTTTTGGTACCTGGCGGTACAAGCCAAAGTCATTGACCTGTCTCATTCTAAAAGTTAATAAACTCAAGAAAATCTTGTAGCTATATCAAGATTACCATCTCTAAAAATATACTTGCATCTATTAAGTTAAATAGGCACTGTTCAGATTCCTTCTGGTTTAGGGGTGACTGTGTTTACATGGGGGCACTATGACTTACACCAACAGTTCAGTAGAACTTTCTCTAAGTTTTAATTACTAGGGAATTAGGCTTTTTATTAAGGAGACCTATCGTAGCCTCGGCTTCACCCACCCAATCTGATTCACATGGAACGTATGTGGACACGTGCAACATTGAGCACCTGTTAGCCTTTGTCTTTAACAACATTTAAAAAGAAAGTGATATTTATATTGAAAGTACCCATAACTGTTTCTGTTCTGATTTGTTATTCACATCTGTATGTCTGCCTGAAAAAAGCACCTGTTGTGTTTATACAGTTTTTTTTTACTCTTACTATATTTGGTGATTCTTTATTCATAACTGTCTTTTGTGGTAACTCTCTTTACAATCCCAGTTCTTCCTCTTCTCTTGTTTTGGTTCTTTTGTCAGCTTTGTGCTTCTATATGTGAATAGGCAATTTACAGTGTGTTGGGTCAATAAGAAATTGGACATCATGACAATAGATGTAACAATACTTTCTTTACATAGTGCTATTTAATGTGCAACTCATATAAAAAAGTTGACATAATTTATTTTTTTCAACTACAATTATGATCCCTTTTTCTAAGGAAAAAGAGTCTCATTGTCAGTTGAAGCAAATGTTTTTCTGTGAATACGTCACAAAAAAGAGACTTGAGTACACCAGCAATAACAATTTAAACTGTCTGTTCTAAAGAATTGATAAATTAAAGATTTTGATATTTGAATGTCTCTGTTGGATGATTGTTGATTTGTCGAATCAATCTGCTAAATGCTTTAAAACGTATTATTTTTGTATTGTTGTTATGGTTTATTGATGAATTATATTTGTTGGTTTCTTTAAAAACAAATATAATATTTATCGAGGTGTAATGTTGCTGTTTTTTTAGCAAGCTGTGACAGTCCCTATACTGCGTGCAAATACTGCCTTACACAGATTGTCCTGAAAGAGAAAGAGGGTATTAAGCTTTGGCTATACTGCAGGCAAGTGTCCTTGGTGTTGTGTAACCTGGAGGACACTAAACCGACAAGCTTATTGTTATATCTTTACTTTATTATATAATGAAACATTGACTGCAATATAATAAAAGCAATAAGGTTGCAGCAAGCCCTGAAACATTTGACCTTTGTATGTATCATTTTTTTGTTGGTATAAAATGAGCTAGACAGACCATCTTATCTGAGTTTGGTCTTATAGCCAATGTAAGGCAAATGGAAATACTAGCATGTTAGAAGTTTATTTACTTTTTTTATTTACCTATTACATTTGAAAAAAGTTATTGGATTATTTTATGTTGTGTTGCTACCCGGGACCCCAATCTCTAGGTTATATATCTGTAAACTGTTACATTACAAAGTGTTTGCAGACACTTGTAATCCTTCATTTGAACCTAGCCAATTGTGCCTAGCCAACTGAACCTAGCCAATTACACAGTGCAATAGCGATACTTTAGTACTGACCAGCAGTTGCCAACTGGTGATCCGTGAGAAAATTTTGGTGGTCCACAGAAAGATTTGTACATTATTTGCAATTTTTATGTTTGATTTATAATAAAACAAAAATAATATTCTAAAAAATTTCTTTACTCTGAAAGACAATTTTCGTTTTTATATTGCACTAAATTCGTGAACTGTACTAAAGACTGAAAAACAAGGGAGGCGCAGGGTGAAGACAGTGTAGTCTTAAGTTGTATGAGCCGTACGCTTCAGTATTGTTTCCACCATTGCAACAGTCACCCCACTCAGCAAATAACGATTCTTATCTGCTTGTTTTATTTGATTTGTTTATTTCTTAGATACTCTTTTAGGTAGGTATGACCTTGTGCATTTTCTTTACCTGTTATATTCAATGGCATCAAATAGTTTGACTTTGATAACTATCATTTCTTGTTTGGTCTTAGATTGGAATGAAATAAACCTATAATGAGTGAGAAAAAGCAAACAAATATTTAGCATTTCTTTAGTAATACCAAAGATAATGTAACTAATGATAATAGTAATAATAGTAATACTTCACTTAACCATGACCTGGTCAATGAATCAGAGCCTCCAGAGTCCTCACCAGGCACCATTAGGAAGATCATTATTTTACAAATGTATTTATCTTTTTTAAAAAAAAATATTAATGGTCTGCGGGATTTAAAATTATGAATTTAGTGGTCCGTGAGGTTCGAAAGGTTGGCGACCGCTGCTGCTGCAATTTTTCATGATCATTTCCAGCAACAAAGACTGACAGATGAATGAAAAAAAACTGTACATACACAGTGCCAATCTGTTCTATGGAGAGGGAAGGGGGAAGAAGGAGCACCTCACTGTGCTCTTCTCCCTTGACTAGTATAGGGAACAGGATGTTCATGGATCTGTCTTGAAAGATCCATGAATGATGACAGGCAACTACTGTAAACATGTCAGATGATTCTTGCCCCATACGAATGGTTGTACTCGTCTCAGGCGGGAATAATGTGTGTACATAGCTTAACCTGGTTGAACCAAAGACTATTGAGAGGTCTTCAGAAACCAATAGATACCTAAATGGTAACCAGGAATTTTCAGACCAGAACTATGAAGGTGCTTATATTTCTACACTCAATAACAACAAATTTTGTTTGAAAATTGGTTTAAATTCAGAAATAAAGAATCAGTTTTCAGTTGATCTTATGAAATTATCAAATTAAATGCTTAATTAAACAGAACAATTGACCTGATTATGGCCAGCCATAGGCATCTAAACAATTCATACAGTTCAGTATCTACTCTGCTGTTAATTCCAATACCAATGGTACTCATATGATCTGGGTAACTAGAACCAACATCTGAAAGATCCTTGCAAATGGTATGGATCTATGCTAAGAAGAACATAAGACAGCACGTTAGAAGGCTGTGCTCTTCTTATTCTTGCTTGAATTAGCTAGTAATATACAATCTGACATACTAAACTGTTCATTAATTTAATTGGTAGTAGTGAACCTAACACAGCCATATGCAGGGCCAATATATAGTTATGTCTTAACAAAGTTGAACATGCATGCAAAGAGCAATCAATACTAGGAGGATAGTTCTTGTAGCTCAAAATAGAACAGCAAACTAGCTCCCATGCACTTGACTTATGGGCACATTTATACTGTCACATAGCACTGATACCTCATTGCATCAAATACTCTAATTTTTCCTGTTCCAACTCATATGGTAGAACTGTCATATTTCTGCTCCTATAAGAATGTATCCATGTGTTAAATAAGTCTCATTATAAAGCAGCTGTTATGAGAGATTACATTATATTTGTGAAAATGGGCAAACGCTGATATAGTTACTTTACACTTGGTGGGGTTACATGAAGAAGTGTATGTTCAAACATTAAAATACATCCACCTGAGCATACAGATGAATTGCGTCAACCAATATAATTGGTCAGCATGAAGTTCAATAAGTCATTCTAATTTTAGAAACCAGGAACTGATGTAAGTAATAATAGAAATGGCTTGCCTTATGTGTCTTATACAGTACTACAATTTATTTTTAAGCTCCACTAGCCAGAGTTTGGGGCATAATAATATTAATTTCATGTTTTAGATTTTAAGGCCAACTACACAACAAGCTAGCTGCTGGATTAAGTTTAAAAGATGTGTTTTTAAAGATAAAGGCAAAGATCAGAATTTTTTGACCAATCTGTAGTCATTTTATATACCTAAACTAACTTACATAATGTTAAGTGTTTTTCAATGATTTGCAAATTTTTTAACTAGTTTGTGGTCTAAATGTGTAGAGAAGTCTATGGTAAATGCATTCATATAATACTTTGCCCTTATAATTAGGGTATGTATTTTTCACTCACTTCACATACCATACATTCTGATATTATATTAACAGATATACAATAGACCTGTTTTAGCAGGAAAAGAGGAGACATTTAGTCAAAAAAGAAACAGAAGACTTGACAAAAACTATGACCTTTTACCCTAAATAAAATGATTTGTCCAGAGCTGGACATTCCCAGTTTATTCAAAACCATCATTCACATCTTGTGTAGATGTACAGTAAGTGAAATTCAATCACTCACAATAAATTAGTAAATTGATAATACAGAACTTCAGATCCCTCAAAATCCTGGCTATTAGCCACATATTTAATATAATGGCTAATATTTGTCAAGCAAGAGGAATCTGAAAGGATAATATTAACACAACCAGAAAAAATTATTCATTTCCAGAGAAGTGCAATGATATTAGACAGAGATAAGGCTACCTGACATGCAATCCCACCCAGCGTGGTCATGTTAGAGAGAAGCCATATTGTATGTGTGCTACTAATATAAAATGTTTCTCGGGTGCTGTATTGCAACTTATAATGTTACTGATGGTAGATGTTTCCACTCACCAATATTTACTCCAAACCCAGCAATATGTACTCTCATACCATCCATCAAACTAACATGATAATACCCTACTGTCTCCTTAGCAAGTACTGGTCCATGGTGGATCTACCCAAAATTCAGCCCCTTCCTACAAGCTTTTCCTGTTTCGCCTTCTTCAGTCTCAGCAGTAATAATCGATGTTTTAGTTGAGCTAATATGGAAGACGGGATTGTTTTTCTTGTGTATTTGTGTCATTACAAAGCATTTAACATCTTTTAGATTTTAGGTGTAGTATATGTGTGCCTTTCTTACTAATGCCTAATATAAGGCACACCACATTTAGAATGGCTAAATGTACCAAGCCAGAGTGCTGTGACTCCTACTGCCTGCTGAAGGAAAGTCTGATGCTGTAATTTGGATAAGGAGGCCGCAGTTTAAAGCAGATACTACAATACAGGTAGTGGGATTGGGATTCTAAAAACATGTATTCTATACTTATACCCCATAGCATAGACCTACCAGACCCTGCCTTTCCCCCAAGTATCCAACGGGGATTAATTTTGTATTGACCTACAGTGTATTTTTGGATAGGACTCCTGGCCTTATCAAAGGACTATACTTGCCTAATAAGTCCTACCCCACAGGAAGGGGAGGAGAAAGAATGTGAACCCCTAAAAGGGATAAAATAAAACCAGCAAAGCAAATGTATGCATCCTTATATAATGAAAAAACAACAAAGTGAATTGGCTGTAATATCAGGACTAACCACATATGAGAACCTGTTTGGAAATGCTGAGCAACAACTATTGCTCATGCTAAATTGATAGTTTTTGGTGGACTTATGGTTCATGGTGTTCATATAGATATCTATACATATAAATCAACGATGAAAAGGGTTTCCATTTAAGCCAAAATGCAAACACTTAGCAAACATAGGATCATTTAGCATATTATGGCGCCTTTTAGACAAAAGATATTACAGGTATATACAATCATGAAATAAATTGAAGCTGTTCCCAAAACCCATAAATCATATGTTCAATTTTTCCAATGCAGAATCACTACAGGTATTCCTCTCTGATCCAGGGCTTTATACAGAATTCCATTAGCTGGCAATATATTCACAAGAGAAATGCAAATAATATACATTGACATATGATATGGCATTTCTATTCCATAATCAAAGATAAGATTTCCAGCAGACATGCATGTGGAGTTGGAAACAAGGACATTGTTATTAGAGTGCTTTTTACTCAGTTCCACATTACAAACAATTTTCAGCAGCCATGACCATGACATTGCCTTTCTGGAGAAGTAGCCAACTCTATTACGGAGATACAATCGTATCATCTCTTACATCTTTTATGTTAACAATATATACAAAACCACTGATAGTGTTAGTTCAATGTCTAACACACAACAAATAGCAACAAAAAATCTTTTATTCTTTCTTACATCTCAAGGTCAGGTATATTGACCAGATAATTTAATTTTTACAAAGAAACTTTCTCCATATTCTTCAAAGAACACAACCAGCTTAGTGTGCATTAAAAAAGTATCTATTCTGTATGCATGGTCTTTTTCCTTCTAGTTGGCAGTAAAACAGAACTGTACTACTCAGTTTGCTTAATGAACAATAAATGTTTAATAATCTATTTAAAAATAGTACTGAGGTCAGGTGGAGTTTCCAAAACATGTGAAGCACACACTATATTCTATGTGGGAGATAATCTTATCAGTAACATTAATATTTGAAACCTTAGAATATTAAATACGTGTGAACCCCAATACAAAGTAGGCAAATATAAATAATGTTTAATAAATTGGGCTACAGAAACTACAAAAAAGGTAAAACTGCTCATTTGTATTGACTTACAGCAAATTATGGACCTTTGTATAATGTTATTCCTCTTTTAGATATGTGTTGCTTTATTGTTCTAATAATAGCACTTGAACATGCTTCTTTTTATAGATAACATACAAACATATATGGATGAATTTTACAGACATACATATTCTTAAGCAGCTCGGAAAACCTATATAGATCCTACCAATCACTTAAAAAAAAACCTTAGATTTCATTTTTTTCAAGTTTTCAAGTCAAAGTAATACAAATAAAACTCTAAAAACAAAAGAATTGTGTTCTGAGCTTACAATCATGCAGGAAAAATATAGCAAATACTATACTTTATTATTAACACCATTAACCCCTTGCTGGATTGAAGCTAACCTTTTGCATAAAAATCCATAGAGAATTGAGGAATCTAGGATACCTTGACCTCAGTCATCTCTTAATGAATAATTAAGATCATTATTGGTATGCTATGTATGTATGTTGTCAGTGTAAATGCACGTTTCATGGCTACACTTTGACAGTTAAACATTCTGACAGATGACACAATTCATTGTTCTTGTGACTGTGGTGCTGTTTAGTTCTTCAAGGATTGAAACTGCTACATGGAGTCTGACAAGCTGTGTAGTGCAGCTCATATAGGTTCTCCAGGTCTACTTGTAGATTGATAAGAATGATTGTGTGAATCCAGTATTATTAAAAGTCTCTGTTGGCCACTTAAATGTCACATATACATCCAAATTACAGTGAATACTCTCACTGTACTAATATAATTCCATTGCAGACATTTTGCATTGTAAACCCCACTAATTGTAAACTAGACAATACAATACAAATTCATGATTCTTGCTTTTGTCAAACCCCACTACATAAACCCTTATCTTATCATCACAATTCCAGACTTCCAAAATATATCAGCATTTTATATTTGCAACTGAGAAAAGTGAAAATGATGTAAAGATCCATAAGGACTTCTATGCAGAAGAGCCTGCAATGCACATCTGTAATGTGACAGCCAATGACTATTACACTCTTGGGAGACTTCTCTCTTTTTACTAAGAAAGAGGCCATATGTTTTAATAAAACATTTCATAGCACAAGGATACAATGGCACAAAGCGGAAGAGATACAACACATCAGACTATTAGCTTGACTGATTTGAGTAGAGAATAAAAAAAACTGACCATCTATAAGAAATTCAGTAAAGGGGGGAAAAGATTGAAATCTTAAAAGGCTTCATATCCACATTTAATAACAGCAAAAGAAATGAGAAGCAAAGATCAAAAAGCTGAAAATCTTGCCTTCCTTCCTCCAAAGATACAAAGCTGAATCTTTCTAAAAGATTAACTTTCGCTGAGCCACTCAAAGAATATTTGGCTTCAAAGAGTACCATGTGCTCTGGGATCACATTTGGACATTTACACTGTCCTGACATTTAAATGAATAAAACCCCCTGACTGAAAGTTTATAACAAATTGCTGATCCCTCTTCTGAATTTTTTTGATATGTATATCAGAAACCTGCGCCTAAACCTATACTAATTAAACTAACGAACTGTAAAATTGTCAGTTTGGGGAACGCATATGGTACCTTGAAAAATTCACATTATTGGGTATCCTGCTGATGAAAGAGTGGACCACTTTATACTTTTCCAAAAGGTGGCTGTGAACACATGTGCTTTTTATTCTCTTATATACTACTTTCTTAAGAAAAATTCTCGCTATCGTGATTGTTTCAGAGCCAAGATCCTTATCGATTAAGCCTAGAAAATATAGCTGTTTCCTGCTGCTTAATTTCTCTTAAAAGAAATCAGAAACATTGCAAGGCAATGCTTAAAGCACTAAAATAAAAACTGTTAGCAATTAAAGGAATAGGTAACTGAGATGAGAGTGTTGTAGTAATCAAAAGCAGTGATGCTGAGCATCTTCTTACCTTCAGCTTGGGCTCCTAGAAGGAGGATGAGGGACATCAAGATGACAGGGTGGACATTGAGACCAAGACATTCGCATATTCCACTGGCCAGCATGATAAAGCCCCAGACTCTGAAGATACCAGGATTAGCAAGGGTAGTTGAGCAAGATTTCCAGCTCAGCTCTGCACATCCAGTGAATGATGTCTGGGGGTGAGATTCACAAGGATTCATTCATGTGAGCAACTCTCCTGGTGTGGCTATTGATTAAAGGGTAAGAGGAAACAGAGGCACAGCAATGCACAGAGAGGTCTCTGTGCTTGTTTATGAAAAGAATGCTACTGTACTGAAATGGAGAAGGAGGGAGTGAGACAAGGCAGCATAATAAAGAAGAGAGAGAGAAAGAGGGCAGGCAGGGAGTAGAGACACTGGGAAAAAGAGAAGGGAGACAACAGCCACACAGAGAGACAACACTAAATAGAAATTAAAGTCAACAGCATTGATTAACAAAGAAGGACAACACTAGTGAATTGATGAGCAGTGATTTAAAACAAAAAAGGAGAAAACAATAAAACAAAAATCTTTAGTACCAACCTAATGTGTCAGGCTGTGAGCTGTGCTCTGGTAGACTGCTGCTAGGAAGCATTCATATAATATCATCCAAGGCAACACACTAAGAGAATGCAGGCACAAAGTGCTACAAGCACAGCCACATGGATGGGAAGGCACCTGCAATAGGACTGGGAACAATAGCAAGAATTCAAGTGTGTGTTCATCTAGCCATTAGAGAAAGACAGTAATAAAAAGTGTAAAAATTACCAAAAGTCACACAACAAAAAATAGAAAACATATTTAGCATTCATACATTTGGTCTAATGTATAAGGATTTCCAAATATAAAAATAATAATATTATAAAGGTTTAGGCAACTTGTATTGGAACAGGTTGATTATAGAATCAATATTATTTCATGCCGCTAAAATAGTTTGCTGAAGTTTTATCTGCAAATATTTTGCCTTCTCTTGTTTCTGCATGATATGCTAATGACATTTCTAAATAAAACCTGTATGTTTTGGTGTTATTACTGTATTTCTGTACTTCAATATGCGATGCAGGTAATCATAATTATTGTAAGGGGCTGTTAGGCTGCTGTACATAACTCCCTGATAACAGGAAGATAGGGTAATGCACACAGAGACATTCAGCTTCCATGATTGAAAAGCTACAGAATAGGAGTAGATCAGGGACATTTTGGGATTATGCTAAATGTCCACCATCCAGGTTATAAGGAGGGCATGGTGCACCTTTGGAAAGACTCACAAAGTGCAGGAAAATCAGAGTAAGTAGTTTAATATCCAGAGAGAAGGCTGTACAAATGTGTATGGTTTAAAGTTTATTTGTCAGTAAAAAATAAAAGAATGCTCCCTTTTTATTTTATTGCCTTTTTGTGCCCAACTAAGCACTGAACAGTCTCTGTTTACTAAAATGGAACATCAGCTAAACTTTTTTCATTTTAAATTTGTTTTGGAAATAGTATGAAAGGGTTAAAAGGGATTTTCTTGCTATTTGTCTCTTTGGGGAGAGTTCCCCTTACCTTTATTCACTGACAGCACCTAGCAGGAAAGGAAATTGAATGACAATCTCTTCAATAGATTTACATTAAACATCAAAAATGTTTTAAAAAGAATGTAAGAGATTTAGAACCCCTGGCAGTTTTTATTGCTTGCGGAAGAGACAGTGCCAGCAGACCGCAGTCCAGTATCAAAGCATAGGTTTACTGGCATTTCTTTGCAGAAGAAAAATCAATGTAACATTTCAGAAACACATGGATCTCCTTTATTAAGGTGCAGAGATGAAGACCTATGTGTCTCTGAGGCTTTATGTTGGGTTTTTTTTTGCTTTTGGGTTTTGGATTACAATACAAATAACCACTTAAAGAGAACCTACCATTGACACATGAAAACCATAATTGCTGAATTTGTCTAAAAGAATGCTGATTGCCCAGATGTATAGCTGAATTATAGTTTAAGTCACACACCTGACACAACATGCAGATAACTGTGTGGAAAAATGTGTGCTATTAGCTGAACACCTGAGCTGTATACTCATTCTGGGTCAGCGATTCAGAAGATATTAAAGAAGAACTATACTCAGAACTGGAAAAACAAAAACACACTGACCTTTAATCCCACAGGGCAGTCCGATCACTCCGGGGGTGTCCAGCATCGGGTCCCGCGTCATCTCGGCATCCGTCCCGGAGCTGGCACTCTAGATGCCGCCATCTTCGTCTTCTCTTCCGGGTTATTCATCCTATGTCACCAGACCCAGGCGCAAGATCAAGGATAAAAAAAAATCCCTTTCTGCAAAAAGGCTCCTTCTGAAGAAGAAGCGCCCAAGAACCTCTCGGGATGCCTGACGTAGGTATCCCGGGAGGCTTTGAGTTCCCATTCATTCTCGACCACCTAGGCAGTTGAGAATTAGGCGGCAGTGCTGCACTGCTTTTAAAAAAAAAAAAAACTGAATTTTTACCTTTCATAAAAGGGTTCTCTATCCTTTTATGTAAAGTGAAAATTATGGGTTTAGGTACGCTTTAAAGGCAAAGAATCAGAACACCAATCAGGTGAGCAGTGTTTTTTTAGAACCAGGTCAAAATGGCTGCCTACATAACTTCTCAATGTAAAGGCCATTTTAAAGCTGAACTCCAAGTAAAGCAAATATTGTCTAAATGGTTAGGGTTATTACCTGACATGCTGCCATGTGTATTTCTTTCAGATCTGTGCAGTTATCAGCAAAAAAAATGTTATCTTTATGCAGGAATATCTTGTAATACAAAAAACAGTCACCTCTAATACCAAAGAGGAGGGTTAGAGAACCAAAAGAATCCTTAATCTCACAAGGGTATAGTTGCCAAGCCTGTATATCATAAATATTAGTGGAAAGAGAAGAAAGTACAGAGAAGCTGCTTTTTTTTGGCAAAAAACATGTAGCATTTGTAAAAGCATCACATGGTATTGGCTAGACAGTGCTTGACTATGTTGAATACAATTGATATGATACATATGAAGTATACCGATATCTAATAATAATCTGATTACATATTTTCACGAAAATGTCTTTGTTTCCAATGTGTTTCGCCAATATGGCGTCCTCAGGGGACTTAGAGAGACTGGTTTATAGCAGATCAGATATTAGTCGATAAACCGGTAACTCTTTGGAGAGAAGTCTTTAGTCAAACCAATTAGGTATAAGTGAGATGGCAGGAAAGCATGCTATATTTCAGGCGCAAATAGTGCAATAAAAAAAGCTTGGAGTTATGAAGGAGAGGGGATCTGCACTGGGGGGGGGGGGGGGATCCATCAGCTGATCCCTTTACTTGGGAGTTGAGGTGATTTACGGTCCCCTAGTTCGTTATGGTGTTATATTCTCAGATATTGTAGAAATGTGGATAATTGAGTGATAGATGATAAGCAGGTTCTATTAAATTTTGTTTTTGGTGCCTCTCCTGCCAGGTCCCACCCACTGCTCTCCTGCCTGGACAGTCTATGTGCAGCAAAATTATGATATTACTGTTACTTTTACAAGGCAATACCTGGTTCTGCAGAGGTAGTTAGTAAACACAAAATTAATTCATATGTTTTTGGTTATTATAAAAGTATGTTTAGGAGTTTGAATGTGTTTCTCTTTGTCAAACCATAACAACACACAGCAGTCTACTGACTGATAATACCATTCATGTTTATATTGCAAAAACTTGTAATATGCTGTCTACATTCTGTAAAAATAAAAACAGCAGCCAAATCCTTATCTCTTACCCAGGTGAGGACCAAAACTTGGTCCAACTGGCCCTACTGCCTGATATCGTATTTAAAGATGAATTGCAGAAGTGGTGCTAAAAAAAAATAAACATGTACAGCTTCTTCTACACTGTTTCTCTGTATGGGGCAACCATTCAATCGACTGGTGATTTCATGGCTAGTGGGGGAATATTCAGGAAGCAGCAGGAGAAGTGTAGAATGCACTGATCTATATAATGAATTATTGGAATGAGTAGAATCACAATGATTTTGCTGACTTTCAGGTATAGCTTTTTTCTCTGACAAATGAATAGTGAGCAGCACTGAAGTGGCATCATCAAATCTCATTTCTTATCTTGTGGCGCTTGTAGCAATAGGTAGTAGTCGCTATCTCACCGCAGATAGACAGCTATGAGGCTGTAGGCATGGGAACTGTATTTTAAGGATTTCAAGTCAAAAGAAAAATCTTTTAAGGTTTCAGGGTAATGCTAACATGCAAGCAACAGGATCAGTCAAATCTTAGGAGCTAAACGTCTCCAAACATTTGACTCAAAAAATTTTATAATGTCAGATGCATAATTCCATCTATACTCTGATGTTAAATCATTTTGACTATAATCCATCACAAAGTTGTTTGTTGCTTCCTTTTCAGTAGCTGCTACATCATCACCATGTTTGACATTAAGCTTGATTTATTAAAGACTGGAGAAGATAGACTATATTGGGGAACCTGGGTGATCCAGCAAAACCTGAAATGTATTTCATAAAAAGCATTTGATATTAGCTGAAACATTATCAGTCATGGACCAGATTGCAGGTTTGCTAGATAACGCAGGTTCACCTATAACTGTCTTCTCCAGTCTTCCCAGCCCATTATGGTAATGTCCTTAAATTTGTTCAAGTATCTTTTGCTGACCTTTATTTCCTGTGCTACAACACTCTTATTCCTTATTTGTATTACCATCTTTTTCATCACAAAATTAGAAAAGTCAAAGACCTTGGTCATTGTGACAGTGAATCCAGTGAATTAGAAGAGCGTCTCATTTAAAAATGTACGTATGTATAGTTTTGTAGGAGTGGATTTATCAAATTATTTTATTCTCCATCTTTCATTTTTTTTCATTTGCCTATTATATACTTTTCTAAGTGTAAGTATGTGTAGTTTTTTCTATATGTAATCTTTTCAGTATTGTTACAGTAAAATATTTTTTTTTTTTGATTGACATTAAAAAATGTGGTAATGTATTTTACTTTTTGTTGCATTATATGATTATTTCAAACATTAAAATGCAGAGAGTTCTGTTAGAGTTATCCATTTTCTAAACTGTATTTAAAGAAACATCCACCTTTATACATTTCTTTATCTTAAACAGGCCACATCCCTAACATTCATAGGAAAAGATATGCGATGAAAGACATCAATTTTAAGAGGGACTTTTAAAGCCAGTACCATCAATATATTACAAAAATAACAAAATTGTATTAATAATAAACTTTAAAAACAAATATCATTTCAAATACATAAAACACAATAAAATCGTGAGTGTATATAATAACCTCTCCTTACAGAATACCCCCCAAAGGGTTTAAATTCTGAATTACTTCTCGACACGTTTTGCGGAAAAAAATCCGCTTCTTCAGGAGGAAGGAGAGGAGAAGTCTGATGTTTGTACTTCCAGCAGCCCTCTTATTTAAAATTGTTGCAAGGAAGGAGGTGGTTATGGCGGCAATGGTATATTCAAATCCCGTTTAGCTAATTAGTGAATAATCTCTTTCAAATTTCAATATAAATCACAGTGATCAGTTTCATGTCCATTCCCCATTTCCATTCCGTTTCCATTTTCTAAACTGTGAATTTTTATTGCTAATGTGGTCCATATTTTTAATAATAAACTGGATTTATGTAGATATTATTCGATATATTTTCAATATAGTCCAACATATTATGCAGCGCAAATGACCAACAGATACAAACAATGACACAGGTGGAGGAGAGGGCCCTGCCCAGAAGAGCTTACAATCTAAAGGGAGGGTAAAGTATATCAAAATTACAGGGGGTATATGGAATGGTAGGTAAGTAGTGAGGGCATAGGAGATAGACAGGTGAGTTTGAAAAGATGGGTTTTAAGGCCTTTTTTCAAATGTGTGAAAAATAGGAGCAAGCCAAATTGAGAAAGAGAGTTCCAGAAAGTCAGAGTGGCCCTAGAAAAGATTAGAAGGCATGCATGTGACAAGGTTATGAGAGAGTAACTCATTAGTGGATCAGAGGAGTGAAGAGAGCGGCTAGGGTGTGTTTTTCTATCAGGTCAGAAAGGTAAGTGGGAGCTATGAAGAGATTTCAAGGCAAAGCACAGGAGCTTGAATTTGATTCTAAGGTGAAATGGAAGCCAAAAAAAGACAATTACAAAGAGAGACAGCAGAATAGCGGTGGGAAGGATGGATAAGTCTGTCTGTGGCATTATTATTATATGGTATTTTTATAGCACCATCATATTACACAGTGCTGTACAAAGTCCATAGTTGTGTCACTAGCTGTCCCTCAAAGGAGCTCACAATCTAATGTCCCTACTATAGTCATATGTCATTAATGTAGTCTAGGTCAATTTAGGGGCAAGTCAATGAACCTTTGTTCATTGTTTTTGGGAGGAAACCCACGCAGACATGGGGAGAACCTGCAAACTCCACGCAGATAGTGTCCTGGCAGGGATTTAAACCTAGGACCTAGG
The DNA here is from genome assembly GCF_032062135.1 of Pyxicephalus adspersus. Taxonomy (NCBI): domain Eukaryota; kingdom Metazoa; phylum Chordata; class Amphibia; order Anura; family Pyxicephalidae; genus Pyxicephalus; species Pyxicephalus adspersus. The sequence goes on along the minus strand of NC_092863.1, from coordinate 40,474,451 downwards.
GCTGCAAAGGCCAGAGTGCTAACCCCTGAGCCACCATGCTGCTGCATTCATATTAGATTGTAGAGAAGAGTCTGTTTGCTTTGAACTGGCACTGGCATGTACCTAACCCCATATGGGGAGCAACAAAATAAAAACTTAAAGGTATTCTGACAGTTTACCCATTCAGCACTAAGATGATTTACCCATGTTCCCATATCATAGTTTTTATGGCTTGCAGTATCAAATGCATGAAATCAGAATGTGTGAGACCCTAAAATTAATTTGCAGGTTATATCAGTTGTCAGGAGGAACCAGTCATGGGAGTCCCCCAGACAATGTATAATTTCAGTGATTGTGGCTATACAGTCTGCCGGCTGTTACTTGGTAACAGCCTTTATATGCTTGCTCTATTTCTTGGGCTCTTGTAAGTACATTTTAATTTGATCTAATAGAATTTTAAGTTGGGCATGATACCAATTAATTCTTCTTTTTCTATTCTACTTATCCTGTGCTACCCATCACTTGCTGCAAAGTACATAGAAGCAGAATATTTATAATAAAGGACTTATTACACCAGTTTTAATGCTGAAAAAGATATATATATATATAACAAAGTACCAGAATTGTGCTATGCTCCTCAAATTTCTGATTGCTTTCTGATTTCTGATTTTATGATTTTAGATAGCTCAAAACTTTACACATCTTTTTTTATCTTGTCACAGCTGTAAGTGCTTGTACACAAATATCTTTATTTCATTCCACTTCCACAGTATGCTTCAAAACTTCATATTTTAGCTTGAGGATATGTGCTTACCTGCTTACTCAAACCCTTTTGTTCTTTTATCCATCAAAAAGATTAATATTTTGTGCAACTTGTACAGTACTGCTGTACAGCTAAAAACCAGAACAGTACAAAATTCTATAATCCACTGATTGAGATCAGATAGATATAGATAGATATATATAATAAATATAAAAGAAGACAGCATGTAATAATTAATTGAATTACCAAATGGATGTATCATTTTATTAGTTTGATTAAGTGAACATTCATTGAAGAATTGGTTAGTGGTACCAAAGTATACCATGTAAAGTTAAAAGTGAAAATGTTCAATGTGTTAGTTTGTTATTAAGTGATTGTTCAAAACACTTATTTACATTTTCCATTGCTTTCATTTTTCTAAAAGTCGACCAATTTTTATGGTTTGAACGGATGTTTGTTTTTATTAGTTTATATGCTGCTAGGTTCAATTGTCATGTTTTTTTGTGGCAATGTTATTAGCATCACTGTCACCAGTGAACTATATAAAAGTACAACATTTTTAATAAAAGGTTGACATCACACGACACAGTTACTGCTATTCATAAATGAAAAAATGACTGCTGAGTCATATTAATATGACAAAGAAATGATTATATAACTTAAAGCTGATAATGGAGAGTTTCATAAAAAAAAAAAGCTTGCTCTTAACAGTATGGGCTGTAGCTTCACTTTTTTACATTTCAGATAGTAAATCCCCCTTAGTGCCTCTAAGACACTCCTTGCGACTCAGGACTTTTGGTGGTTGCAAGCATGGCTGATTTGTAAATCTGACTGGTAATAAATCTATTGTGTTGGCTTAAAAAGTTCTTCTACCATATTCTTTTTGTTAATACTTTTAGAATGGGGACAAAGGTGGTCAATTTTGTCTAGAGAGCGTAGGGTTACACTTCATCTTTGATCTTCATCTACAAGACAAGTACCCACCCTTCTGCCTTGTTTTTTCTTTATCATCTTTAAAAAAAAAATACATATACCTTGCCAGCAAACAATTAACATGTCATTATGCCCATCAGATGACGTTCTGAATCAATACCTAGCAAAAAATTGGTGCCTGTTGGCTACAAGTGGAAAATCTGAAATATATATATGGATAGTTCCAAATTATGATTTTAATTAATATTTAAGATACATGTAACATAAGCCCTAAGCATAGTGTTTATATATATATATATATATATATATATATATATATATATATATATATATATATATATATATAGTCTTATTCTATTAGTTTGGACTGATGCCAGGTTATAGGATCATTACCATATCCTTAATTACCAATATGTGCTGTTTAATTGATGTCATCCACCAGTGGAAATTCACTTATTTCTATCTCATATATAAAAGCAATTGCTTTGATATTATGATTTTCTGTTGTCACAGAATACCACAAGGAATACTAATATCCTGCTAAAATACAGCAGGGGGTATGTTTTCAGTTATATTATTGATTTCTAGGAGAAGAAAAAAATGCCATTATTGCATTTGCAATCATTTTCCTCAAATACTGTCTGATTAAATTTTTTCCTTTATTACTTACTTAAGCCATAAAAATAAAGGGAAAAAAGAAAAATATTCACTTTTTGTGTCTGAATTTCATTATTACCAGGGTGGCAGTATAAGATATGCATACTTACTATAGCAGTATTTTTGCTTTCCTACACCATTTTTGTAATACTGTTGGTAGCTAGTCCATGTTTCATTTTCTTAAACAGGATCTGAACTGTGGAAGTTATATAGGAGAAAAGGCAGATAACAAAGGGGTTCCTTTGCAGCTAAACTTCCCCCATAACTGTTTTACTATGTCTTATCCCATCCTTGTCCATTTCAGCAAGTGGAAACTTTTTAGTGGAACGTTTTTATCTCCTGTTACAGCTGACCAACTGGTGATCCAATGCCACCAAGTTACAAAAGAAATATCTGAAAAGGCAGAGGAAAATACAGATCCACAGAAAGAATAAAGCAAGAACATTAAAAGCCTTGTACTGCAAATCATTCAGCATTGATTTCCATCAATATATTACAGCAAGGGTAACACTAACCTGAACAGTAATTACATAACCAAATCTTCAAAGATTGCAAGACTAGCAGTCTGTATTTAAAGATCTCCATGCCCTCTTTGTCTTAAGTTCATTTACCAGAGACAGATTTCTCAACCAGTAAAATAACACAGTTTAAGAAAATGGTATAATGATAAATAGACAAAATTCTAGTCAAATGTGGCAGTTTTAAAAATGTTTCAGTAAATTATAGTCTTTTTGCTAAACCGTGGAGGTACCGGCTTACTGGAATCTGGAAGACCCTTATTCACCCTCTAAACCCAAGGAACAAAATAACCACATCATACATTAAAAATGTTTATATTTTAATATTTGCCTGGCAGTTTATATCTTTATTGACATCTGTCCTTTTATCTGCATTTTGCATCAGAAGTTTTTATGGCTCTGGGAGCTGAAGACACAGGAGGAAAAAGAAGGGGAGAATAAAAAACAGGACTGACAGTTTTTCAAATTCAAGCTAGAAACACATACCAGAGAGGTTTCCCTTTCTTTTTTGTGACTGATAAATATGGGTCCTCAGGGTTTTTTTTTTAAACCCTCATGAGTATATTCATGCTACTCTATTTGTGAACCCCATCTTAGATCCCTGCTATGAAGCAGCAGAACATCAAATATCAAATTCTAACAAAGGAGAAGGGAGTCAACCATCTTTTTAATTGCTAATACACATCCTTGCTTATACAGGGCTAGGGATAATCCTGGTTTGGATGTAGAATTCTGATGTATCAAGGTAACTCTTTTGTAAAAGGGAGGTCCTGATGTAAAGGTTGGAGGCATTGATGTGAAGGTGGGGACACTAATGTTAAGTGGGGGACAATGAGGAAAAATAGAAAGCTCTGATGTAAAGTGGAGAGTGATGTCAAATGGGATTTCTGATGTACTCTTAATGTGAAGAGGAGATTTCTAATGTAAAGACATTTGAACAACTGTGGCTTAACTGCATCCATTCCAAAGGACGGTATGTTTGAGCAACACTATTTATTATAGTCTAAAAACATAAAAAAGAACATTTGTCTTCTTTTGATGAAGAATAAAGGACATTCCAAGCTTAAGCCCCACTTATTCCTCCTAGGTGATCCGGAGGTTATTTGTGGAACACTATACTGGAGGATATATATATATATATATATATATAGCAACATACATTGAATGAATATAATAAAACAGGTTACTATGACAGCACACCAATGTCTTTGGTGTGGTAATGGTTTGCCTGTGGTGCAAAATCACAGCAATGCTTAACAGAGAGGGGGAAAAAATAAAATGTTGCCATAAGTATCTTCCTACATCTCCCATATATTTGCATTTAATTTTAAAGAAACAATAATATCTCCATAGTTTTGGCAGATTATACGTTTTTTTAATATGGGCTGCTACCTAATGTATAATTGTATTGTTATAATTTGATTTTACTGTTATTATATTTTCTTTACTCCAAATATTATATTTGTTTACTTCAGACACATAAACCAGATGTAATGTTTTATAGAATGGAAGCATGAACAATGATGACATACCCAAGACACCTGGGCTTAATGGCAGAAACAACTTTTGAATTCAAAACAACTCTAAGATAATTAGTCCCCCACATCACAGTTGGAAAGATGTTGTTGGACTTCAAGCAGGTTTTGCACTAGTATACTAAACTATACTATTGTAATGCACCTGGGCACACAAACCACAACCAACTCCAGATATCCTTGAATCAGGTTTATTCAAAGCGGCACAGCACAGCAAGGGTTAATTTCGCTGCTGCCTGGCTGAACAGTACTTTGGCCAGGGCGGATCCCTCCGCCTGTAGAGACAGACAAGCTGCGAGCAGGACAGCAGCCTCGGCCATGCTGCCTGTTACTGTGGCTGGGAACCCCAGGGACACCGCGGGCTCGCAGGGCGGGTAAGTTCCTTACAACTATACTAAAAGCAGGTCAAAGAAGAGTCGGAAGGAGGTCAACTACATCTGCCAGTGATTGATCTCAGAAGCATCTGAAATTGATGTCAAACCAATACCATCAGCACAATCCATATCTAGCTGACACAAGCCTCTAAATTGTTTGTAATTAATTGTACACAGGGCCCATTGTACTAGCTACTGGTAAAATCTTAAAACTCAACCAAAATGTTGCCTTAAAAATATAGGTTATAAATGAACCAGAATAATGTCAGGAAAGTTTCTTTTTTGAGTGATTACATGCTATAATGAAGATTACATTTAACTGTGTGCTGTATGAGAATATATGTAGAGAATGGGGGAATTCACTGATGAATCAAGCTGTATACTTCATATGGGCAATACATCTACAGAGGAGCAGCTTAGTAGAAGAAGGAGAAGCCTTAGATCATGTGACACAAAACTTTGGGGAACATATTTTTATCCATTAAAATGTATCTTGTAAAATATTCTCTGTTTATGTCTTTTAAAATGACTTGCCCTTTTATAAAAAAATATGATCAAAATCTGTCTACAAAATGAATCCTCAGCTACACTGAGTCAAATACTATTTCACTCCTAGTTCTAGCAGAGTTTTTCAGATAACAAACTATAAAGTATTCTTCCAGACTACATAGCTTACATCCTAACCTCAGACAACCTGATGGAAAGGTATGTGGAGTCATTACACCTCTGTACGAAATGCCAGCCAAGCAAGAGACAGGATTAAATTGCATAGGGAAAATAGTAAACAGGATTCTGCCAGAGTGAACAGCACAGGCTGTCTGACAATGAACACAGATGTGTACTCCTTAGTTTCTCGCTGGTGCATGGCCACATTCATTATAAAAAGCTGCAGTTTTCATTAAGGGATGGCAATTGTTACAAGATTAAAACTATTCATTTAGTGCAACTCGTTCCTATCATTAAAACTGTACAATTAATGAAATTGCACACCGTTTAGACATTTCATTTCATGCAATGCACTACATGTGAAAGAAGACATTGATCTTGTGATCAACAGTCATCACATTAATAATTCAATATTTCTTTTTTTTTCGTTTTTGTTGGATTACACAATCTGTTTATGTGAAAATCAGTATGTATATATAAAACTTAGTTTATTTTAGCTGCCTTAGACTGTCAACAGAATTGTCCTTAGTTTCCAACAGCTAGAATGAAGTACACAATACCATCAAACTGGAAAAGTGTGTAAATATTCTACTATGTACCTAGTAATTATTACACTTCATACATATTAGGTCATGTTCACAGGAGATGTATTTTCCAGACAGGTTGCTGAATTGTCCAGGCAAAACTAAATGCATTGACACTAGAAAATGTAATATTTTGAAGAGTCAGTTGTATTGGCAATCATTGAGAAAAAGTCCTGCAATGTGCATTTAGGGCACCTTTATTGGAACTTTGTCATTCAAAATCAATAATTAATGCAAGGTGCATCAATGCATAGCAATGTATTTCAATGCAACTTTAATCTGGTTATATGTGAGGAAGTCATTTGGTGAAAATGGATAGATTCCAGTTTGAGCATTTAAAGGAAAACTATCTCGAGTTAGATGTTGGGCTATATTTAGTTCTCTTGGCTCTTCTTTATAGATCATGAGATGTTGTAGTAAATTCATTTACGTCATCTACCATATTTTAGTTAGTTTTTGCCCTTTTTTTTAAGGTGATATAGATTATTTTACTAAAATTAATATCCACATTTACAAATAAGCATTTTGCATCGCCTGAGATGATTTACTACAAGTGCAGTGTACACCTAGATCAGTATAGCTTTAGTTATATATTCTTTGCAGGGGAATTCCAATTCTAGTTTCCTTGGATGTGATGATTAGGTGTTAAAGTTAAACACGTATTTACAAAGCTGAGTGACAGGGGTTGCTGAGGTCATTACAAGGCCCCTGCTCTCAGGGTAGTCTATTAGACCTATGCAAGGCAACTTGTTCACTATTGACTTGTTTTCTGCATCAGCACATCTGACATATGATTAGGCTTGTACAATGAGGGAAATTCATCCATGGAGGAGATTTGTTGGGCTAAGGGGTGAGGATGCCAGTAATCCATGTCTAATGGACAATCCATGTGTTTGTACTGTGGGCTGCTAATGACCAGTCCAATATATATTTCAGGGACTGGCCCAGGGGAAAAATTACGTGAAGGAAGAGTTTAGAAAATCTCAATGTTCAAAGTACTGATGCTGATATATGCGATATATTTCCATCCTGTTACATATTATAGTGACATTTTAATTATTCAACTATTTCAGGGATCTAAAAAGCTCCATGTCTCAAGATGGCATGCAAACAATAGTAAAGCAAGATTTAAATAACATGTTTGCATGTAGATTTTCATGTGTTGGGTGAAAAAGTGTTTATTTTGCTGTGGGAGTAGGAGCCTACTATGCAGACTAGTGTTCATGAGAAATAGGGGTGTCAATGTATCTGTTACCCAAAGTACATTTAAAAAAACTAGAATTTGAGAATCACTATGCATTACACTTTGTATGAATTAATGTAAACCTGGTGCACTTGAACATTTTGATAAAAAAACTACCTACTACCAACTCTCACTACTTTCAACAGTTTAGATTTGGATGATCTGACCAAAAGGTGGTTAACTGTACCCAGCTACACATGACTGTGGCATGCAAGACCCCTTTTTACACCATTTAACCCTTCCACCCCCTTTTAACCTATAAATAACCACAACAACTGATGTATGGTAAAATTGGCCTATTGGCCGTTTATTAAATCACAACTTCAACCTTTTAACATTTAACCTTTTTTGAACAACCACCATTAATCTTCATTAACCACTTATCTCCCAACAGTAATAATAATAGTCACCAGGTGGCAGGTCCTCGATCATATTAACCCCCTTTTCCTTAATCTGTGATCTGCGTTCCAATTGATATATATGTATCACTGCTCCAAGACGCACCTCCTCAGCCTCAGGAACCATATCAACCACGCATACTTCCAGCTGTTAACCCCTCACCAACCTCATACCACACACCTTCCCCAACCACTTCCCTTCGAGGACCCAACCCGCCCACCCTGCAACTCAAACACCTGGATGACCCAGAATCGGGCGGGAGGGTGGGAAACTCGTCACCTTCTGTCACAATTGAACTGTCTCCCTCTGTCACCTCAGTCTTTTATGACCTCCCATTACCCCACCCATTGTTTTAATTTTCGTCCAACCAATTCAAATCAATAACTGCCATACCCCTCACACCATATTCCTGACCTATGGCCTTCCCCCCACAGTCATGTTGGCCCCCGCCTAGCTCCCCTCTCGCAGGCTGTAGGGCCTCCCTGTACACTGAAATGTAAGATATGTGGTATCAGCAAGGGAATGAAAGCTATCATGACATCAATGGGTGACAGAGATAAATCATCCAACCTGAGTGGTGCCACCCATACGTTTCTCCATGGCCATCATAGGGGGAAGTTTGTGTGAAGCTTAATGAGTATAATATATGACAGTCTGATTAAAGAAACTATTGTGGGTGCACAGTCTTTGGATTGCTAATGTATATATTAGGGTAGTGTTTCTCAACCTTTTTAACATGGTGAACCCCTTCAAGTAACTTTTAGGTCCCTTCAGATCTTCAGGGAACCCCCACTATAATTACTATATCCACAACTCATTAGAACAGTGGTCAGTTGCAAGAATGCCTGTGGCAGTGTGAACGTATCTTACAGATAGCCAAAAATATTACTGGGGTCAGTTAAAGTGAACTGAGAGGCACGGATTGCTCATTGCTCCAGGAACTCCTAGCAGCCTATGGAGCAACTTAGGGTTCCAGGGATTTCTGGTTGAGAAACACTGGTACAGGGGTTTTAACTTAGCAGCCACAGTAACTGTAGCACATCGAAGTACAGCATCTCTCTACAATTGCTTCTTTTTAGACAGAAGGGTGGTTACTCCTCGGTGACAAGACAACTAGGCAAATGAAGTTGGTAGTAGTAAGACAGGTTTTTGTACTTTCTTGTAAAGTGGCAGTGCAGTGCCAGTACCTTCAGTAGACTTTGCAGCAGGTGCTTGGAGTTTTAGGATGCAGTGCTTACTTTACAGTAGATGATACACCGAGAAAATTTGAAAAGGAGGCATCGAAAGGTGTACAAAAAACTGCATCTTGGCTGAATACTTAGATTTATCTACCTGCAGTATTGCAGTTAATCAGTCTAACTCTGTTTCTTTAGGTAATCTGGTCTCCTGAGAAACGCTGTTATAGTAATCTGTTGAAGTATTACTCACTTCAGTATATAAATAACAATAATAATCAATAGTAAAAAAAAAATAGCACAGAGGAAAAACAAGAGGAAAGAGAAGCAAAAACAAAGACAAATACATATGAAAGTCTGAAGTGCCACCTGATTGGTCCTTCTCTCTTCAAAAGGGTAGCCAAATTCACACTATGGTTTCTTGCTTTAGGTGTTAATAACCTGCAATGGATAAAAGGTGCCACTGTTTTCTGCTCCCAAGCTGATTCTGTTGCTGACCAAATTAGTCCAGACCTTAATTAATTACCATGCCATGGCCTTCCTGCAACCTTAGAATTTGATGTGGTCCACATTCCACATTTGATTTGTATTGCTGGTTACCCATAGCACTATCCCTGGCAGATCAGTTAAAAACCTGTTCCTAAATGCACAGCTCTCAGTTTATATGATATTTCCAAACTTAAGCATCCTGTAAGTGCCTCTGGAGTATTCTGCTAAGTATCTTCCAGACTTAAGGCTGTACCGGGGAGTACTAGGCTATAATATGAAGCCATCTAAAGTTCAGTAAGCATATCAAAATTCTCTGTGAATTCCTGACTGATGTCTACAAAGATTGATCTACATTAGTAACTGTTTTCTCTTCCTCTAAACACCTGTAAAACACATAGACTTTGCTATTTTCAAGTGGTGACAAGTAACAGACTTACTTCACCTATTTAGTTTCTCTCTTTTTTTATGGGCATAACTCCAGCAATATAGCAGGTTGGTCCAACATTTCTGGCTACATCATAATTTATGCTAGAAGCAATAGAATTTCATAAAAGAACAGTGTAAAACAAGCATATATGCAGTCTGGTAAATTTTAGGAAACAGATATGGAATAATTGTTTTAAGACTGGTATGTTTGTTCCCGACAGGGAAAAGGTAGTTTTTTAGCCAACCCTGGAAATTAATGTAACATCAAAGTAAGTATAGTCCAAAGACAAGGTTTTTTGGCAACAATTTTTTGTAATAAACAAAATTTTCTACTGGTACAGAATCTAATATATACAATTACATCAGCAATACAATTTGAAAGGTACTGCCTCGTCCCTTGAGGTTAGGTACCCAAATATATTAATTACATCAACAATACAATTTGAGAGGTACTACCTCATTCCTTGAGGTCATGTACCCACTAAACTAGACATAGACTGGACACATGAATAGGAATGGACAAAAATGATTAATTAATAAAACACAGCTTCATAAGCAAACAAGTGCAACATACCAAGAAAATGTGCTAACAATTAACATATGACTCAGAGAGTAACATGCAGACACAGAAACAAAACTTCCAAAACTTTGTTGACCACAAACAGTAACCAATATAGATCTGAGTAAAAGCAAGAAAAAAATCAATAAATAAATATGCATTGCTGCTAATGAATGAAATACTAGCACTACCCTTTGAAAAGAGAATCCACCAACCTTATTAGTTGTAGTGTCACACCAGAGTACGGTAGGTTAATTAACCCTGCGATTTCTTCACCCCTTGCTCCAATGCTTTGAAAATCTCCTGCTCTCTCTCTGCTCTCTCCTTCCTCTTGGTATCCCTCCGCGTACCACGTGACTGCACCCTCCGTACAAGCCAATAGGGCTTACTTTCGGGGGAGGGTTTATATTTCACCCTTGCATGATTAGCATGCTAGGGCTTACTTTAGGGGGTAGGTCTTATTTTCGGGGAAACAGGGTATCTTTGTATAGTTTCTAATGATATATGTGCATTAGGACAGCCAATATGTAGGCTCTGCTGTTTGTGCTCATTGCATTTCACCACAGCTCCCTGAGATCTAGATCTGGGCTGCAATAACTAGAAAACTAAAGGACTGGATACATGGCACAACTAGCTACACTGACTCTGCCCTATATCAACAAATGGCCCCCAAAATGAATCTGAACTACTTACTACACATCTATAAAAACAGCTACCTCCAGAGGTTCTTGAAAGCCCCCCCTCTTGTACTCATGTTAGTATTTGTGGCATAAGCTATGAGGGAAGTAATCCGATCATAGGTATCGGTTGTTAATAAACATCTTTCCGACACAGATTGAGCCAACCAATAAGACAAGCTGTGGGCAGGTCCTGTTAGAGGGATGCATATCTTAAATATAAGTTCAATACTGATTTTGAGACACATTGGGTAGATGGAGTGAACTTTTCTCAGGGAGAACCCCCACTGATACTTTAATAGACTCCCATAGAGCCTGGAAAGTGGTCCCATCATTAATGTTCAAGGAGATGACACAAAAATGTTCCCATGGGGCCATCATCTTCTCACATAGATCATTTTAAATGGTGCTTAGCTCCACCTCACACTGCCTAAAATGTGGGACAGACATGTTCTTGAGCTGCCCCCAAATTAAACACTTTGAAAATTGGTAGCATCATATACCTTATGTAACTTTTTCACATTAACACCAGCCTGGGACTTGTTTGGATGGCATGCACTGGGGAAGATAAACTTTTTTAATGGGTGAATTTGAAATAGATTCCTTAAAAGTCATTTGGTATTTTTGGCAAATGGTTTCAATCCTAGACCATCCAGGTTTGCTGAATCAACTGGGTGCTCCCATGATAGTGTATCTTCTCCAGTCCTGGAGAGCGATACTAAATCAGACCCAATGTCCCCCTATTTACAAAGTTTACTATAAACCTTCAGTGTGCAAAATGAGCATTGTCTACTTGGCAGACTCATAAGGGTGATATGTTATTTCAATGATAGTTTAGAGAGAGGCAGAGTAATTGCACAAAGCTACTGAGAGCTTAACCACAAATCTCTATATTTAATAGAATGCCAAAAATATGAAAGTGCAAGGTCATAAAAATATGAAAGCCATATAAAAACTACTTATAGTAAATTGTGCAATAATGCCTCAAAATACGCACCCATTGATAGTATGATATGTTTTCCTTTTAGAGAAATTCTAGGTAAGTGAAATAATTCCCTAAAATATAGGACAATGAAAAAACTGCAACTTTGCTATTGTCTGGAAGTTTACTGAAATCAACCTAAACCGAGTTTTAATAGTCTTATTATGGGTTAATAAGAGAGTCATAGGATTGTATGTCTGCAAGCTGTTTGCTTTTTGTGTGACTAATCCCAATTTCAAGTTGAGCTTGAATCTGATTGGTGGGTGTAAATATCTCTGTATTACTGGCATTGAGTGTGGGAAGGAATTAGTAAAACGTACCTAGAAAGGGTCAGTTCTCCCAGCTTTTGTTACATGAGGTTGAGTTACAGAAGAACTTTACCCACCACAATTAATAGTTTCATAAAACTGTTCAATTGAAGGCATTCCTTTGACAACAACTGTTACAGTTCCCAGTGTGATTATGTCAGCCCTATGTCAAACTTTTGAAGGCCTTAAATGGTTGGAGTCATGGCTAAACAAATGTGCAACAACATGGCAGCTGCAGATCTTAAAAGGGACTAAAATGGGCCACATTTAACATTTGGCAAAGGATAGGAGGGGTTTTCTGATCTTTTAAGTACCTAGGTCTGAACAACTTTTTTGGCCAATATAAAAAATTTCCACTATCTTTGGACTTTTTTAAAATATACAAGATTTTATTAGAAGATAATGAAACACTCAAGTAAGAAACTAAAACTGAGTAAAAATAATATGGAAGAAGGATGGAGGTTATTCAGGCAACAGAACTGTACAGTGAATAGGGATTAGACTAGCTATGGGTGAATTTATTACAGAAGTGTTGTATCATTATTATATTTTAAACATGATTTTTACGTTAAAACAGCACAATGATAAAGAAACTATGTAGCTCCAGGCAGCACTTTCCATTGAAAAAAAAAAGACCATCTATCTGCATTAGTGAGCACACATGAAACATGACTATTTAAAATGTAAAGAAAGTTTATAGCCTTTCAAGAGTACAGACCTAACCTTTTACACCAGCTAATGAAGCATGGGTAACGCAGGGAAACACTATTAAGGAAACGCAGTCTGCTGATTAGAAGAATTTACTGAGCTAGTATGTTTGCTCCATTGCCTCAGTGCAGAATCTCACTGCTCTATGGAGGGTGTGCTAGACATTAATTCAACTATTCCAGTATACTGCTGATAGAGCACTTTCTAGGTTGCATTAATTCCCGAGAAGTATGTGTAAAGGTATTTTTAATAATTCAACAAAATATACTGGGAGTCAGTCAGTAAAGTTAGTAAAATACACTTCACTTTGTCAAAAAGCAGATATTAATGTGTGATCTTTGATGCCGGATGTGCCATATATATACGATACACTTCGGAGATACACTTACAGATGAAAAATACCTTGCTTGGGAATATTAATGGGACTAACATAGATACATTTGGCCTTCGTTCAGGCTTTTTAATTATTCTGGCATAATCACAGGCACTCATAATTACAAGAAATAATTTAAGGGAAAACTTGTTAGGTGTTGAATAAAAGAAAGAATTTTTAAATATTTTCTTTCTTTTTTTTTTTAAATATAGTCATGTATAAAAAAGTTGCATAAATAATTTTTAAATCTTACATAATAATATGTTTTTTTCAAGTAGCAGACTTTTTTTTTATCTCTGTGCACGTCTTTCAAATACTACTTAAAATTTGTAAAAAAAGCACTTATAGCAAATTGTATATTTTTTGGCACCAGTGCCCTTATGTTCTTTCATTCTTCAAATATAAGGTTTTACATATCAGGACATACAAAATTTCAAAACATCTGTTTTTTAGAGGTGTTCACACTTCCTGATGATCAATTAATCAGGCACAGTTGATTAGCAGAATCTGGCTGCTATTTATCCACTTAGTTCCTATGGAATTAGTAAGTGTGTACTTAATTTTTAACATGCCGTTTCTGCATTTTTAGGTTTAAACCTGCCTCAGGATCAAGCAATCCCAAGTGATTTCCTATGTGGTCACTTGCACTATAGCGCTGATTCCTAAAGAAGCAGTGTGTGCACATTTGACAGCTGGTGGCAGTATACTACCCTGTTTCCCCGATTATAAGGCACTCTCTTATATTTTTTGAAATGCCAAAATATGCCCTGGGTCTTATTTTCAGGGGATGTCTTCGTGTGCAGGCTTTTTACTTTCAGTTTGGCTCAGGAATAGACACGCCCTGCAGCCAGCATCAGAGGCACACACGCTGCAGCCAGCATCAAAGACACACACGCAGGATCAGATATCTGGAGCTGTCTTATAAACGGGTGAGTGTCTTATTTTAATTATTTTTTTAAAAATCGGGGGTGGCTTACTTAATGGGGATGTCCTAAAATCGGGGAAACACGGTAGTAACTCTCACTGTAGCCCCTTTTTATCCCCTACAGAGCAGCCACAGGAAAACACTACCATGTAGCATTTTCCGAGAGGTGGTAGTTCCTGACATAAGGAAGCGGTAAACCCATCGCAACCTCCCAGCCAGTGTGAACCTAGCCTTAGGCTTTGTACAAACATGCAATAATTGTCATTGGAAAGGTTCTTTCACGGTCCTTTCCAATGACTAACGACGCAATGCATGAATATGCTGTACATACAGCACCGTTCTGCTCTATGGAGAGGGGAGGGGGAGAGCGGCACCTCTCTGCGCTCTCTCCCTTTCACTTCCATTATGATTGTTCATCAACCATCATCCGTGGATCCGCCAGGACGGTCGTTCGGACAATAGACGTTGAGCACTGTATACACACAGGATTCTCGTCTGATATCAGCCCTGAGCGGTTTGGGACGAGAACTATTGCACATGTGTACCTAGCCTTAGTCTTTGGTAAATATATAATGAAACAGTGTAATATTTCATGTGTTGTTCATCTGAAGTTGTATTTACCTAATTTTAGAATTTCAATGTTTCTATTGAGGTATTTACAACGTAAATAAACAAAGGAGAGCTAAACAACATAGAACATGAATATACAAACAGAAGTCATAAAAACAGAAAGAGAAAAAATAAATATAGAGTCACAACATAGGATCAGGATCTCTTTTCAAAAAATACAGGTAGAGATCAGCATCACAAAAATGTATGTATGTATAACTATTGTTATTATATTTATATCAGAGGAATAACATAAGACCATACAAAGTAGTCCCGAAACAGCATATCGGTGAAAAATCCAATAAGCAAAAATCAATGTAAATTTAGATAGAATGGACAGGATAAAGAAACAAATAAAGCTGGGCTTTAGAAAAAAAGGGGAGGGCAAGAGTCATTCCACAATTATTTGAGATATTAGAGCCATGGGTCCCAGGTTTTATAGAAATGTACAGTATTGTTAAGGAGACAGGTCATCCTGTCATACACCAATTATCCAATTTAATTTGGCCTTGACATAGTCCAAGGATAAGGTAGCTGTTCCCCAGGATTTAGCTATTGTGATACATGCAGCTAAAAATACATTTTGTCAAAAACGTTAAAGACATTTCAATACAGGTAAGTACGATTTTAAGAATAAAGGACTCGTAAGTAGTTTAGGAATGTTGATTTTAGTTACAAAGAAGTAATTACCTAACTTTTTACCGAACTAATTTTAGAAGCTAGGGACCAGACCTTTTTATTTATTTATTATTTATTTGTAAACCTTAGGGCGTACTTTCTTTTTCTTATGACTGTATCACTTGGAAAGTCACCCAACACATACAAGATGTATTACTGCTGTTTATTCATCTGGTCTCGTATATATTCTCAGAACTGCTGTACGACTGAATATATGCATTGCTATGAACTATCCTTCAGAGTTGCACACTGAACGCTTGCACTTGGAACATCCATTATGCTATGAAGTTTTGACCCTTGTGGCTCACAGTGAGGCTAATATTGGTTTAAATGTGTAACCCAATCTGTTATTATTAAATATTTAAATTGCGTTCAGTGATGCATGTTCCTTAGAGGCGTAATATCTGCATGTAAATGTTATCATCTTCTCTTCCAATCCCTAGCCTCAGACCTAGTAATTGCAATCTGTGTGCTTTCTGTAATTGTTTGCAGAATTAAATAGGAAAGTTTAATTATAATGATATTTTGCTTTAGTTTTCTCATGAAACACAAGAGATAAGGGAAAGACAGTCTTTATTTAAAAAACAGATTTTTTTGCTATTTATAACACATTATCTAGAGGTTATTTTTTTCGTGTTCGTATCTTAGTGATGTTATTCCAAACGAAAATAGAAATGAAATAAAGCTAATACAGTATGGAGTCGGTTCAGGGTTGAGAATAAGACACATGGTCTGCATGGTAGAAATACATATAAAAGGGTTGTTATGTTTTCAGTAGCTCTGTCAAAAATTCTGATAAGTTAATGTTTAGAATGGAAGAAAATGAAGATCACAATGTTTTACACTTTTCCAGCTGACACGATGCACTTGATAGAATGGTGTAAGTTTCCATTTCTGACAGATGAGAAAATGCATTGTCCTATAAAGGCATCAAAAAATATTGTGCTTTTAGTAGATTTATAACTATGCTGTAGCTATTGCAATGCAATGACTCCACATGCAAATAGCTCAGCAAATTGCAGTTCTGTGTTCCTTGGTATAGTAGTATAATTTTCCCCTTTCAGACATTGACGTGTCCTCATGGGCCTCATCTGACTTCCTTATGGTGCAATACTATTAATAAGCATCAATAATAAAATATGTAATAATGGCTAGGCTTTATAGTTGACAACTAATGAAATGGATATATGGTGTCTAATTCTTTTCCCAGGTAGGCTCTCAGCACTACCATGGAAAAGGGATTGACTTTATGATAAGGGGGCAAAAGAGAGCAAACTATCTACCTTCCCAAATGCAGTAAAAAAAAGTATCTCTTCAGTATTACATTTTATTTACAACTACACTTAAGCACAATAAGTTGTTTGACGACAACATGGTTTTCTGGTCCAGTGCATTTTTAGTAAATAACGTGGTGTCCTTCAATGGCAGGAAAGTCAAGCACGTATATTCATGCACTGGGATGCATCAACAGCCATCTTCCTCAGCATGAACTAAGCTCTATAAAGTAATAAAACAGTAAATCCCCTAGACTTTCTTTCATTTGAATCACAGTAGAATACAATTAGTTTTAATAGCTACAAGAGTATAAAATGACACCCATCACGTTTGAGTAAGTCCAGGTGTCAGAACAGCAGTAGTTGATAGAAGTACAGAAGGCAGCGAAGGTTGATAGGTATTCCTCAGATCTGGGACGGTGCTGGGAGCTTTTTTTTATTTAATGATGTCAAAGCTGACAGCGGTATGTGCTGCTCTTTGCTGGACTTGCAGGTTACTGTGGATGATGAGTTACAGGACATATACTCTTTAAAGCTCTGCCAAAAATTCATCTTGTAGTGTATTACTGTTCGGTATCATATTACTATATAAACCAGTATTACCTAGTAATATCTCCCTTCTTTATACTATGAAACCGATTGCAAAGCAGTGAATTTAAATTTACAATTTTTATTTAAAAAGTAGTGTAGAATGCAAGGTCCATTTGATCCGGGCCTACAATAAACTGAAAAAAAGTTAGAACATATGAGGGTTCTTTAAAAGGTTTCCACACTTTTTTAATTCTATTTATTAAGCGTTTTAAAAATAAATGACATCACTTTTATAAGCAGACACCATCCTTATCATTTCCAATAAAAAATAAAAACAAAGAAACTTTTTGACTCGTCTATGTACCTTATCTTTTGCATTGCAGGTTTGTCACAATCCTTCCAGGAAAACAATACATACTCCAAATCTTGAGAAAAGACACTTTTGAACTATCGGGCTGCCTCCTTGGTACAAGTGGGTTGAAGATGGGGGTAAATCAAGTATTTATTCTTACATGTACAATTAATAAAAAACATTTAGGAAGTGACTGGTACAAGTGAAAGGTAGGGGGATGGGGGGGGGGGGGGGTTGGTTGGACCTAACAAACAGACCAGATTTATTTAAAGTTTTAGAAAATGTATTTAATGTGAAACATTACAGTTAGAGAAATATGTAGGCTTCGGTCAGCTAACCTCTGCATGGCAATGGTCAGGATTTCTGACATTTATTGCTGCATGTTTCATTAAGGAACTCAGAAACAACTGAAATGGTTAAAAAAGAATAATAACCAGGCAACTAGCATTTTAAGAAAAAGGTCATCCATGGCATCCTCAGTATATTTCAATATAGATTTATTTAGGTATCTCTCAGTTACCTACAAAATACAATTGTATAGGTGGAATTTTTTTCAGTATGCCAAAACCAGGTATTTGAAATTGATTTTTTTTTAAATTGCTTTTGTGCCCAAGATGACCCTAATCAAAGAAGTGTCTGCAAAGTGCATAACTATTCATACTTACAGTTGTGCATGTTTATAATATTATATAACACTACAACAAGCTATAGGACATGCTATAAGGCAAGTGCAGTTACATAACGCCTAATTCTTGTTACCAGGTTTCTTTTACCTATAGACTTTGCCTAGATGAGTCCTTAAGATATATTACATATGTAAGAGGCTTTGCTGAACAGCTTCCAGCTTAGTGAAACTTCAAAAATATAATCTTCTAGAGTGTCCCAATTCCAATATTAAAGGATGATTTTTGTGTAAATACCTTTGTTTCCATGGAAACATGTTTTGTGAATATTGTTCATTAGTAACAATGCCTTACACCTGTATTCTGATATCCAGAGGAACACACAATTTCCAAATTGTACCGTATATTTACAGCTGTCATTATTGTCAGTTTCCAGGCAAGCTGAATCATGCACCTGCATGTACAGTACTGTACTATCATCTATCTACTATCTAACTATCTATCAGTACCATCCTTGGCTATGTCTGCCATGTAACAATCAGAAATTATATAAGAAGGAAATGACCAGGCGGTTTCCTCTGTTCCACCTACCTGTATTTCAATACAACAGGTGTGGAGGCTTTGTAGGTAACAGGGATTCCTAATATGTAAGAGCCCATCCACTTATTAGCATCATCCTAAAACCTGTTTAAAATGTTATATATATCAGGTGTGGGTGGGTAATTTTTACACATTGAAAACTTTTCCTAAACACAGAGATCGTTTTTACCATTTTAAAAAATGTAAGCTAACTTTTACATATTACTTGCAAGGCCCCTAAACATGGTATTGCCACCAAACTTGGTATTTGTTAGAGAGATGTAAAATTTCAATGTGATTACCAATACCTCAAAAGAAAACCAGCAGGAACATAACTGCTACATGTTCCATTAAAATGGAAAAGAAGGCACATTTTTGGATAGATCAGCCAATTTCAACCAGGGTTCCTCTAGAATAGTGTTTATTGAACTTTTTTATTATGGGAAAATCCTTGAAATAACTTTTAGGTCTTCAGGGAACCACTGCTAAAATTACTATAGTCACAAAAAGATCATTGGGGGTCATTTAAACTGATCTGAGGGGCACAGATTATTCATTACTCGAGGAACCCTTAGTGGAACCGTGGTTGAGAAACACTGCTCTAGATAAGGGGTGCCCGAACTCTGCCCGCGGGCCACATCCGGCCTGCAGAGCTGTAAGATCTGGCCCTCTCCTCATTCCCTCTCTTCTCTCTCTGCTCCTTGTCTTGCGGGAGATGGGGCGCTTGCATTCTCTATGTTTCTCTATAGACATCATGCTGTGAGATAATCCCAGCAGCAGCATGAGAGCTGTGTTCATGCTTCTATCACTATCCCCATGTATAAATCCTCAGATCTCCTTTACTGATTATCAAAGAAATGTGAAATTTTCAGGGGACCCTAAGAGCTGCTACTAAACCAAATGTAATCCCCATAAGCATACCAGGTTGCCTGATAGGGGGTCACATGCATAAAATTCCAACAACAATTAGGCATATTTTCAAAGTATTTCAAGACCAAGGACCCCAAATTGAGTTTGCTTGTTGGGGACCCCCTGAGGGCCACTAACTTGGCAATAACCTTTAGAGTACTGCCAATTGTCTGTGTGCTGTAATGCCTCTAATGTTCACAAAACTTCAAGACTGCATTCAGAGTGGCGGTGAGCTTGCTTTGTGATTACCCCTTCCACATGCCATGGAAGCCTGCCTAGGGGGAGACACCCAGTACCACTCACTAATGCCAGCAGTCAAATCTGTAGATGCTGCGGTGCAAGGGACTAAGCGGCTGGCGAGCTGACTGTTACACATAGCTGGACACTTACATTCTGTGAACCCCAGTTTCTCTAGAACAGAGGAATGTTGGCAACTGGTCTCGAAGATTTAGTAGTAAGAACATGTACCCCTTGGCTATCTGACACATGAATTGTATTTCTCTGGAAGTACCCATTGCAGGGAATCTTGATTTGTCATCTTTTTTATTTGGTGCATGTATTTTACGGTAACTAGAAACATTTCAGTTTAATTTTAATTTAAATCAAAACTATTTTAGTTTTAAATATACATCCTTAACGTTTGTTTGCATTGTGGCCCGCAAGTTTTATCCCAATGTTAACAGCGGCCCCCAGATGAAAAAAGGTTAGGCACCACTGCTCTAGCCCATAAATCTCTACGGCATTGACACTAAAGAAGGATAGGTGAAGGGCTAATGTACATTATTCTACTCCTATACATGTGTGTATGCATGAGTTTTCAGAATTTTTTTATCTATAATTCAGTGCTTAGCTGCACAAAAAAGAGATTCTGGGTTTATTTTCAGCAACATTCACCTGCCCCCTTCAGCCCCAATGGTAATCTATACCAACAACTTGTCACACAATAGGTTCTCCATCTCCCTTTCTCTGAAGGGTTCTGGATGCTAGCGCTCTGCTCAACCCTGCCTTGAAACATTTAACATTGTATACATGCCTTTTGAGTTTGTTATCTGCAGCAAGTAGACAGAAGCAGAAGGTTGTGGTGGGTCAGCCCTGTGACTGTACTATTTGTGTCCTATAGGATTATGTGATTACTGTCTGTGCTACGGGGTCAGTACATAGAGTACAATAAAACAAACACTTATTTGAATATTAACATTTTAATTACAAAGCTGTTATTGAAAATGTAATTAGTATATTGTTTTTTGTGCATTTTGTACCAATTTAAATTGAACTGAAAATCAGGGAAGGGTAATACTTTACCAGTTGACTTTTATCTGCAAAGGATTTTTAATAAGTAGGTCAGGCACCATGGAATATATATGTAATGTCCACAGTTTTATCAGATTGTTTTTATGAAATGGAAAGTGGTAAGCTGTCAGAATGAACACTTTGAATTGAAGGTAGGAAGAATAGGAAATGACAGGATTTTGTCTCTCCAGGATGTGGTGACTGGAGAAAAGTCCATGACATTGGACAATGTCAGACTGATGTTCTGCCATGTTTCAGAATACTTTAGCCTTTTTACATAAACGTGGTTACTAAAAAAGGAAGACAGTTGAGAAACAAAATCTAATCGATGCAAAATTGAATTGCATGTCATATATTAACCACTTTGCTGATCCTGCTAAATGCTTTATACTTACTAAATAACATGATTTCTACTGCTAACTGTTCTACATCTACATTTTCTTTGGCAGAAATATTTTTCACAGTGCTTTAAATTTATGCATTTGGTTTCAATGCCAGACTGGACTAATTGTGCTATATAGCAATACTTTTTCTAATAATTTTTCTAAAATGAGGGACTACTGATGTTAATGACCACCAAAATTTACACTTTAAATACATTCCACTATAAAAGACCACACACACACAGAGTGCCAAGGGTTTATTGATTATAATGGACTAGGTAAGTGTTTGATTACTTGTTGCCTACTGTTGCTACATTGGTCTATTGAGATAGCAACAGTCGGCAACAAGTAATCAAACGCCTATGACCCTCACTCTGCTTATCTTAACCCCTGGATACTATGTTGGCGACTAATACCTGTGTATGACCCTCGGTTCGGTTTCTGGACTCGCCTATGCTGAACCCTTCTGTATTGCATATCTGTGAAACACCAGGCAATTGACCCCAGACTGTCTGACTAATATTGTGTTCCCTGTCCTGCGTTGTGGGCTCGTAGCCCTCAGTTCTCGCCAGATGCCATGCTTTGCACACTGAAGTCCTGGGGCCAGGGTGGGACAGTGGGGGGGGGGGGCTTGGTATAGGTGACGAGCATGAGGTTATATTGGGGGATTGGTGCCAGAAGAGTACTGGGGATACTGACTTACAGTAATCCTCTACTTTGAAAGAATTGTTTTGGCTCTCTCTAAACATCCTCAATATAAACAAAGCTAGTCATATATTCCTAATCAGAGCAAGAGGATTTCAAGCATTTCCTAATTTAGTTTACAGTTATCAGTCAACTTGGTGCTCTGAAATTAGGTTTGCTAACATTTTTTGAGACTCGGTGTAGTTAGGGCTAGGAGGGCTTTAATGTCAGCTTGAGTTTAAACTGACTGAACATCATGAAACAGTAAAAATGGCATAAACTACTGGTGGGAAAAGAGTAGGCTAAATTCATATTTCTGTAAATTAGTATTCTCAGCTCTGTGCTGGAAAGGTCAACCACTTACTAATTTGGGTATTCCTGATCTAGTTATATCTATATATCTGTCCCACGCTTCTCTATACAAAAACAGAGACCATGTAATATGAAATATTTATTGGAGCTGCTTTAGTTCTAGAAGTGAGAATTTTATGGCGACCCTATATAAATAACGAGCCAAGGGAAGAAAAAACAACTTTTGTAGATGTAGTTTAGAGAAACAAGAAAGACATACAAAAATACATGTCATAAACCGATAGCAGCTAAGGCATGTAACATTATGATGTACAGTAAATGATATATAAAGTAGGATATCCAGCACCTACTTAAACAACTTGTCATTATTAATATTATTTTTAACAAAAACATTACATTAACAGATCAATTATTTTTTCTGACAAGCTAAATTAACACTTCCTCACAACCTTAATTTAATTTGCCCTTAATTGTATGGGGCAAACTAACTTGCACCATTGTTTGCATTTTAAATGACTTGCATTACATTGACAGTGCTCTCTCTCTCTCTCTCTCTCTCTCTCTCTAAATATATATATATATATATATATATATATATATATATATATATATAATATTATTTTTGCTTCAGCAGAGAGACTGAGAAACATCAAACTGCTTCTACAATCATCTGCTGCATTGATGAACACAAACAATAAAAATGTGTTCAGATATCTGGATTAGCAGCTCCCTTAATCAACCATGTCCTGCTATTCTTATGGGAAACTGTCCAAGTTTCACTGCCAACTTTTTTTCTTTGTTTCCCCATGGAAAGAATAATGTACTCATTTTTGCTTTAAAATTTTTCTTCTCGAAAGTCTCTGTAATTTCTTTTTTACTTTAATAGAGTTGGTTTTGTGAAATCACTGCATTGAATAACAATTTTGTTTTGGTGCCTGAAGACAATATTATATATAAGACATACCAAGTGGGTATGTTGTGCATCCAAAAACACAGTTATTCGAAATGTTGTGTTTTAAAAAAAAAAAAAGTTACAATATGGAACATAGTCAATATATTTCAGACCCACAAACACATACATTTTATAGAATCTAAAGGTTAAATGTTGCCTCAGTGTTTCAATACATCAAGAAAAGCAAAGTATGAACAAAGCAATATTTCATCTATGTTCACTCATGGAGGAGAATGGTCTTTTCAATTAGTTTGGAATAAAAAAGAGTGCTGAGGTGTAGGATGTGGTAAATAGGTAACCTCTATGTGCCCTTGTTGGCAAAGCAGAGCCTTTGGCTAGATGGCTACACTCAAAAAATGAACAAATAAAATGTATGGCTACCATAGGGAAGGTACAAGAAACATTGTGGAGCTTAGGGGGTCAGATTAGAGCAGTCTTTCTCAAACCCTTTAAATAAATGTTTAGGTCTTAGGGAACCCCTGACAAGAATAACAACATCAATAGCTCAAGTACATTAGCATGGTGGTCAGTGGGAAGAATGGCTCTTGTTTTGATTGCTTGTAGGATGCCACCCTTACAGATAACTAAAAGGATCATTGGTGTCAATGATAACCTAAGGTACAAACTGCCCATAGCCTATAGAACCTCTAGGAACCTCTGAAAGAACCCCAGGGTTGAAGGTTGAAAAACATTGGATTAAAGAATGGGAAATGGAGCCTGAATCTAAACAGAAATAAATTCCATGCGACTAGGGCACAACAGAGGACACCCTAACCTTGTAAATCTATACTTGTGTAAACCTTGATGAGCATATGGAAGCTTTTATATATGGTGATGGTGGTGGATAAATTTATATAGGTAGAAAAAGATTGATTTGAATCTAGTAGTGTTTACATAAATGCAAGTAATTGTGTTTGATTTTATCCAATATATGGCGTACCTATATTATTGCCTAATTATCCAATATGTATTTACAATTTGGCATTCAGATTTGTGGATGGAAGCTTGTAAGTGAATATTAAAGTATTTGTGTGAAGAACATAGTTTGGATTTACAGAAATGCAGGTGATATCAATATAAGAGATTATACTAAAGTATACAGGTTGAACATGATAAATACTATATGCCAGTTAATGATATTTGTTTTTCTTTACAAAGATTTATCGTACATATTTGAATGGACATGGGATGCTTGGAGGGAGCCTCCAATCTTCAGCAGATTAGCATAAACATTATCCTCATTATATTTAAAGAAATGAAATGAAAATTGTATTTTCTTGATTCTGGCAATAGATCCTTAATCTCCTTCTTACACTTTATAGCAAGCAATTTGTTCCTATCCTAAAATATCCTGAATATTCATTTCTGACTGTTCCAGCCAATAAGAGTCACTCCATCACATGTTAATCATGGTTCAAGTGTAAATAAATCCAGATGCTTAACTTCAGATATTGAGTATGTGCGCCTCATTTATTTGTCAGAAAGGATATGTTATAAACATCTGGATGAACAGCTGAGAAGCTTCTCCGGTACTTTACTGTTAGTTATGTGGTCAAAACTACACAGCTACCACAGAAGTGAGTTTTATTATTAACATGAATGATATAATTAATTATCCAGTGTGCTCACAAGGTACTAGGTGCTCTCATGTAATAAACTTCCCTTCCAAAAATTTAACTCTACTGAAGCCTCTTGATGATATAAAGGACAGGGGAGCAAAGCAGCTGTGCCATGGCTTCTGGCAATGTCTCGAGCCAGTCGGTACTTAAACTACTCATTGCATCTGTAATATCATCTGTCATTCAAATTTCTTATGATGATACTATTAGCATTTTTAGAAAACCAGTTTAAATATTTATACAGAAACAGAGACAGTCAATATCCTACTAAAAAAATAATATACAAGTATAGTAAATAAGGAACCTAAGAGATATAATTGTAACATACATTGTTGACCAGATTGATTCTGAAAGTTATATAAAGACAATATGAGTTGCAAATATTTCCAAATATTTGGGTTTATGGTAACTTGGGGCTTTGTTGAGGGTGTCATATTGTTAAGAAATAGGGTAGTCATCTCAAATGGGGTCACAGACTTAAACGAAAAGATGACAGAAATGATAATTTTTCTCCACTCTAAACAACCAAAAAATTGCAGAAAGTTGAAATTTACCTTTCTCTAAAGCAAGGGATTTAAATACATTAAAATCAGTTTTGTATAACCTTTCTACACCTTTTATTTTTCTTTATTTTTCATATTCCTATGTGGGTGAACCAGCAAACCTGAAATCAATATAGTCCAGGACTGAAAAGATTTGGCAACTAATAACAAATGATTTTAAGAAATCCATTCCAGGTTTACTGGTTCACCCAAATTCTCACATTATCTGGGAGAATTTTATTAAATCAGACCCTCTATGGTTTACACCTAATTATATCAAGTAAATGATTTATATTGGCAATGTTTCAGATTATCAGTTGTACAGCTGACCACTGGTGGATAATAAGCCATTGAGGCAAAATAAAGGGCAAAATAAAACAAAAAGGTACAACAAGAATATCTGAAATCTACCCATAAAAGAGCAATTACTTGGATGCAAATGTGTTTTTTGTGCACATGCCTGAATAGCTCAAAATACCTTTATGAGAATGCAAGGAAAATTGCATACCTATATAATTATTATCTATTAAAGATAAAGGTATAAACAGGAACATTAGTACATTTTCCAACATCGACATGTGCATTTTCCTAAATATAAACTTTTAATGATGATGTCTTTGTAATTCGACATAAAAATGTCAGAACATTTGGGCATAACAAAGGGTAATGAAAGCTGCTACAGGCATGCACAGGCTCCTCTGAGATAAAACCTCTTGGGGATCTTTAAAAGTCAAAGATGATGAGATTTTGTTTTTAAGTTGCTAAATATTCTACATGTTTATGATTAATTAAAATATGGTACTAGAATTAATATTAAATGCCATCTCCAGTCTCCTGCCCTGTTATCCTCCAACCTCCCCATTTTAAAATCCTTTCTGTATGTGCTTTTTTGAATTCCCCAGATTCATACCTTACATTCTGGTAGGTCTGTTGGTGTTACAGGTCCTTCATTTTTTGTTTTGACAGAAATTGGTCCTTACTGCAGCAGAGAACGTCTGCCAAAGTCAGCATGATCATGTAACCTATATGGGTTATGTAATTTAAAGTCACTGACCATCATTCAATCCAGAATTAGGGCTACTGTAGAAGATTAGTAGAATTTTAGTATTTTATTTGGGCAAATGCTTTTTTATTTATTATTAGTAACTTTCAGTATTCAGTACCAAGGTTTTGCTTATGGGAATTGGTTGGGTCATGCAATGTTATATGGTATGTAAATTAAAATAGTGTTTAGTGACATTCATTTTAAATGCAATATTTTTCACAAAGCATTTCATTTTTTTAAAATTTGTCTTATTTCTTTATCCTTGACTTTAAGTAGTCTTGTTACAATGCCGGTCAAAATGTTATTACCTATTACCAGATAGATAAAAGATTAAAACATTTGTTAAAGTGATGCAACCTGTGAGCTTGTCTATCTTGCTCATCATTTTTAATTACAAGTGAGACATACATAACACGGTTGTAATTTTTAAGTACAAAAATTACTTTCCTATCTTTTGATAAGGAAAAGCTCTGATTTGCTTCCCTGACTGGTGCTTCCATTGTAATGCATCATGAATTGCTACAGATA
This sequence comes from Pyxicephalus adspersus, assembly GCF_032062135.1. Taxonomy (NCBI): domain Eukaryota; kingdom Metazoa; phylum Chordata; class Amphibia; order Anura; family Pyxicephalidae; genus Pyxicephalus; species Pyxicephalus adspersus. Next base: position 40,447,268 of record NC_092863.1, on the reverse strand, counting down.
AGCCAAAATTGAAAAGTGAGCCAAAGAATGCAGTTTAATAACCACTATCTTATGGGAGAAAACAAGCCTGTGAACTGTATCAAGGGTTTTAATATGAAATTAATTTACAATCAAAGCAGTCCATCAATTTATACTTGTTGAGAATGGTAATATCTGTTGTCAATTTCATGTTACATTTGGTAGCAAATGGGGATCATTTGCCATTTGATAGTTTAATGTTAATATTCCCCCAAACCACATGTGATGCCAAGCAAAAGCCTATTAATATAGGTAGGTAGTACTACTGATCCTTTTTTCACATGTCTCAGCTTGAGATGAAATTTGCTAAGATTTTCAAAATTTCTTGCTTTGGGCTTTTATATTAGGATTTTTTCTTGATCTAATAATAACAATCTAATAATAATTGATCTTGATCATTTCTTGAGCATCTAGAGAAGTGTTCAAATGAAAATAATATAGGAATAGTATGCTTTGGAATTCCTACATGGCCTTACTAACTGAACTAGACAGTAAACTTATTGCTACCCAACCAATACAGGAATTAGTTTGTTACTGCAACTTGAAATCAAAACATATACGTGAGGCATAGAATGATTTATTTTCAATCACAGGTTATTTTTAACAAAGTCAGTGAGTGTAGAAGGTCAAGATTTTCATCAGTTTTTTTTAGAGCAGTTAAATTTTAGAGCAAATTTAGGTGACAAGTGAGCTCAGCCAATGCAGTTTCCATAGATTGTTGTTTATTTAATGCCTTTAAACAAGACTCACTATGTTCTAGGCAGAGCTTTTCAATTAGCTATTGGCCAATGTTCAGACTGTCAGGTTACATAGGTTGAAAAAAGATTTAAGTCTATCAAGTTCAACCACTAGGTAAACATAAAACCGGAAAAATTCCAGATAAAATCCTATATACATAGTTGATCCAGAGGAAGGCAAAAAACCTTATAAAGCATGGTTCAAATTATTCCAAAAATTCCTTCCTGATCATGGATGTTCCCTGGATCAATAGTCGCTATTGCTATTGCTTTAAAACTTTAATTCCCAGGTATATTCCGTGCTTCAAGAAAAGCATCCAGCTTTTCCTTAAAGAATTCGATTGAACTTGCTAAAACTACTTTCTGAGGCAGCCTATTCTAGACCTTCAAAGACCTTACTGTGAAGTATCTGTTCCCTATGTAGAGTGTTTTTAGTATTTTTTCCTTCAGACACAAATAGTGCCCTATTGTCCTTTGCAATGACCTAAAAGTGAATAATTGGGAGGAGAGTTCTCTATATGGACCGTTTATATATTTATACAGGGTGATCACATCCCCTCTCTAACGTCTCTTCTCAAGGGAGAATAAATTCTGTTTAGCTAATCTCTCCTAATAGTTGGGCTCCTCCATTCCTTTTATTAGTTTAGTTTCCCTTCTCTGCATGTTCTACAGTCCCACAATGTCCTTTTTGTTAACTGATGCCCAAAACAAGAATTCATATTCCAGGTGAGGTCTGACCAATGCTTTGTACAGCGGCAGGATTATTTCTCTATCTCTGCAGTCTATTCCTCTTTTTATCCTTGAATTTACCAAACCCCCAGGTCCTTTCCCATTTTGACTCCCCCAAATATATTCCCCTAGAAGCATGTATGTTAGCCCCCAAGTGCATCACATACATTTATCAACATTTAATGTCATTTGCCACTTGGCTGCCTAAAGAATACATCCAGGTCTGCTTGTTGATTATAGACATCCTGTATGGACCTTATTCCATCTTCTTTTTCATCTGTAAACACAGAAACGGTACTTTTAATCCCCAACTCTATATATAAAGATGTTAAACAGTAAAGGCCCCAAGACTGAACACTGGGGTACACCACTAACAACTTTAGACCATTTTGAATATGAATCCTTAATCACTACTCTCCATGGCTCCAGGATGTGGCTTCCTAGAAAACTAATGCTTTACTCTCTCATTTGCCCTTGGACGGATTTTACTTATATCTGGATGTAGAAACCTTTCTTCATATTTTTAAAAGGCTCTGGAGATGACCAGACACTCTACAGTTGGGCCTTAGTGAGAGATTTCTTACTCTGGTTGGTGACACAGTGACAAAACATTGATCGGCTCTAAGTAATCTTATTTCTTCTTGTAGTTAATGCACTCAGATGGATACAGTAAACAGCTTAAATAGATTTCACAGAATTTCTCTAATATTAAGCCATGTGTATATGTGTGTAGCTATCAATAGATGTGTTCCCCTATTACATACAGAGAGTGATGAGAGGATGAGGATGATGTAGACATGATTGATTGATATGCTGTAGTGCAGTCTGATGCACACAACAGATGAGTGCATAACATTGTTTATTGCTAAAAACAGTGGTTTGTGCTCCAGCCTTCTCTCCATTGACGTATTTTAACTTTACTGATGAGTGACCCAGAGCCCTGTACAAGACCTCCTAGAAATTACTGCAAAAATCAGCTTCTCATAAGATCCCAATCTCACTTCAGGTTTCCTACTCGATCCAGACGAACACCTAAATTATTCAAGAATTATGGTCTATGCACTATGACACATTAGAAAGCAACCAGCCCAGTCACAAAATGCTCTTAACTAAGTCATGGATGTTATAGAATGTGAATCTAAATCCTAAATTCGTGGACATTCATGTACTTTTATTAAAACTGTTGCCAAAAATTACTGAGTCCCCCTATGTGATTCATGCTGAGCTGCACCTCTAGGTGTCTGCAGAGGTTTCTAATGGGGGCTTATTATTTTGGGTTTACTGACACTTTAACAATGCAAAAGTACAATGATGACAACATCTTAAAAATATTTGAGACTACAGCTCCCATATGTGTATCTTGACTGGTTCCCTTTCACTAAATTAAAAAAGAATGCTCAGTGGCTTTTTCTGCAGATGTGTTGAATAATTCTTGGCTTTACTTTACAGTAACTCCCAACAGAAAAGTTATGGTGTGGTAGGTTCAGTGCTATTAACACTGACTTCTTAAACTAACTTCATTGCCTCAATTTGCCTGTCAAATAATCTTAGATTCACTGTCTCTGCGCTGTCTGTCTCTCTTTGCACAGTGCTGATTACTTATGACAATGTTCTGCTCTCTTAGCTCCCAGATTCAGTTTGTTCTGACTATCATTCGCATCTTTGCAATATTTCATTGCTGACCTTTATGCCATTTTGTTTTACTTGCTGATGTGCTACATAAATATTTTATCATAATTTCTTCATAACTTGTAATTAATTAACACATCTAAAGAACCCCTGTTTTAGGACTGTAGGTATTTTGGGGCCACAGGCAAAGTAATTAATGGCTTAAAGTTTGTTGTGATGAATATATAGCATAAGACGTTTCAGGTACTGTATTCACATTATGATGTTACCCATGTAGACTTCAAGAACTAATGCATCTCCTTCCCCCATAACAGATAGCTTTATCTCCATGTAAAGGGTTCACCTCTGAAAAAACATAATTAATATTTTGATAAATACAAACATCCTCATTTTATCTTCCCTGGTATTAACCTGATATCATTGTCACATTACCATTATATCACATTGTAATCCACCACCATGTTATTAAAAGGCAATTCCACTTGCATATTTTAGGTCTTCTCCCTTTTTATTCACCATGACCTTCCAACACCCTTCCTCCCCACTTTGCCAGCCAGGGCGCCCCCAGCACATAGTCTATGACTATCTGCTCTAGCAAAACTTTTGCCTGGAGTATTTGCTAAATGGGCAGTATATTGGTGAATGTGGAGAGGGCTGTATGCAATTAAATACAGGCAAAATTCTATATGAATTAAAACAATCCCACAAAAACAATTTTTTTCAAGTTAATTACAAAACCCATAAAGATAGTATAGCCACCAAAATTACTTGGGAGATCAGGGGCCCCTGTGGGAACGCACTTTTTCCGTAGATTGAATTCCCACATTCAGCTGGAAAATGCAATTTTAAACCTATTAGGGAGGTTAATTTGCATGTTCACACTTCCATTCACAATTTGACTCTGAAATTATTGCATAGCATAGGGACACCTGCAGCTTTAAGGGCCATAAATACACAAATCAATTCATTTACATTCCTAAAGAGACTACAACAAAGAGTACCAAAGAGTCATATACTGCCAAAAATATCATGTCAAAAGCAGCAACGTGTAAATCAATCAAGACATTTATAAACACATAACGACCTAAAAATTAAGGGGTTTCTCTAAGATCCTTAAAGTTTTTTTGAATCAGATCATGTTGAAAGATGCTGGCTTGTATATGTATTGGGCCTGATTTATGAAAGCTCTCCAAGGCTGGAGAGAATACACTTTCAAAAGTGAAGGTGGGGGATACAGAAAACATAGAATGGATTTTTAAAAATAATTTGCTTTTTGCTAGCAAACGTTTTGAATCCTGGACCAGATCCATTCCAGGTTTGCTGGATCACCCAGCTTCACTTCTGAAAGTGTATTCTCTCAAGCCTTGAAGAGCTTTCATAAATCAGGGCCATTGTGTTTTAAATAATGTTAACATTATATGTGGCAACTTCCTTTTATTTGATATACAGTTTAGGCCAATTCAAAGTGCCACACAAATTTATGGTTCTCGGCATTATAGTCTCTATACTTAACATTGGATTTGGAGACACTAGGGTGCTCCCTTAATATTTTCATAATGACTTAAAACTATATATAGTGTGCTAGCCCCCAGCCATGCCATGGTGATATTATTCAAGGGCTTTGCAGTTGATGACCATAGACTTTCATGCAAATTCATCAGGCCTACCAACACAATAAGTATTAAACAAACAAGAAACTTGACTAGACTTACTTGAACTTACTGTAAATGTGCAAGTACTTACTTTTTACTATATTCAGATGCAGTTCTACAAATAGTTGCAAAGCACTAAGAACAAAACTAGTGTTGGTAAAATATCTCCATATTCGGTTCGACAGCTATTCGATCGCATAGTGAGATATTGTTCGGGTGATCGAATGCCGAAGTCAGTGGTGGGAGAATTTGGGTTATTTTTAGGGACTATTAAGCAATCAGAATGCTCTTGCAGCCCTTTACTAGTTGTATGTGTTCTTGGATAGAGTTTCTCTATCCAAGAACACAGGGAGTCCCATGTTCTTGGATAGAGAAATTCTATGCAGGAACACATACCACTGGACTGCAACAACGATTCTGATTGCTGTTGCTAGTAGTATGTATTCTTGGATAGAGTTTCTCTATCCAAGAACATGGGCACTAGATATGATGAATGGGGAAACTTGTCCCCTCTCAACCTCTAGTGCCTGGGGATCGCCTGCAGTCACAGCTGTGACCGCAAAGTTCCCACGGTCATGTGACAGATTAATTAACCTGTAGTGCCCTGGGGATCGCACACTCTTCTTAATGATTGCAGACACAGCTGCAATCATTGATTAGCTCAATGTGCAATCCCCGGGGCAGTACAGGGTAATTAACCTGTAGTGCCCCGGAGAAATAAACACAAACACTGAAAACATTAACTTAACATTAATTTTTTAACACTTTTTTTATCCGAATTTTTGCCATCGAATCTCGTTTTTTCTCGGGCAACCGAGGACAACCCGAATTCGAACATCAACACTAAACATGACCTTTAAGCAGGTCATGCATAGATGGATCAGATCTGAAATTTGTATGTGTCTTTAGCAGCTTTATTAACTATCAAGTACACATCAGCCTGATATATCAAAGCTCTCCAAGGCTGGAGAAGTTAAAACTATCAATGGTGAACTTGGGTTATTCAGCGAACCTGTAATTAATTTAGCAGAGGATTGAAAACATTTGTCAAATAATAGGAAATTATTTTAAGAAATCCATTCAAGGTTTGCTAGATCACCCAGATTTTTCATTGATAGCCTATTTTTTCCAGTTCTAGAGAGCTTTAATAAATCAGGTCCACCATCTCACCATTATCACCAGAAGAAGTTAGTAGATAGGAGAGCAGGCTGCCATTTTTATCTCAGATTTATTAGTTGTTAGTAGGAAAACTTTTCCAACCAGCTAATTTCTTTGCAAACCTGATACTAATCTTACAAGATCTATTGATACTATCATATATGCCTACAAACAGGAGATTGTCACCATGTTCTGTGTATGGTTGCCTTTAATGCCACCTGTGCCTGTTATGTGATTTATAAAGATATCTTTACTAAAAAAGGAAAATATAATTCATAAACATCATTTGATTTTTTAGGTCCATCTCCAGGCAAAAAACAGTTACTACTTACCCTTTGTAACCCTTACCACATGTTTTAGGCTTTCCTAAAAAAATCCGACCAACTGTCCCGGTACCCTGTTAGTGCTTATTCTATGTGTAGAGGACCACTGATCCAGTGCTGCAAATATGACCTCTTTTGGTTGTGTCACTACTGCAGACAAAACAAATCTTTCACTTGTCCCAATGACCCTCAATAAAAAGTAAAGGTAGGAGAACCCAATATTTTGAGCTGTTATAAGATCAATAGGACAGAGATAATCTTTTACTAGGGACACCTGTTTCAGAGACAACATGCTGTGGTGCAAAAATGTTGTTTACTTTAGAAAGATTTCCTCTCATGTCCTTTTGTCTCATTAGGAAGTTAAGGGAAATCTCCCTGGCAGGGTGATTACAGAAAAAATAACATGATAGTCTTAACTCTTCCCTTCTTTGTTTAAAACTGAAAAGGACAATGTTTGGCTGAATGACAAAACAAATTATGAATTCATTCATGAGCTCCTACCTAAAAGGGAAGTGCACCAGGACTTTATTGTTACATAATTGCTGTAGTAAATACAAAAACAGCATGCCATCCAATGTATCCTTGCTCAGTGGTCTGTTTTAATATACTTTGCAGATTAATAAATTCCCCTATTTAAAATTCTTGTAGTATCAAATACATTCTTCTGCTGGCTTATTAAAAGAGAACTTCCTTGCAAAGCTTCAGCTTTCTTGATATTCCCATCTCACAGTGAATGCGCTAACAGTCTTTCTGACATTTAAGCGGTTAGTGAGAAGCACTAGAAATAAAGTGTAATCCAGGATTTAAATTGTTCCATAAAATGCACTGCTTTCTCTATAATAAGCAGTCATGGTCTGCCTGGAAATTACAAAGAAACCTCTAATTGAGATTTTGCAGAGTCGGAAATTCTGGCACTTGTCACCTCTTAGTCATTTGCTTAAATAGGCAGAAGAAGAAGAAAACACTTAGCCAAGCAATTAGTTTGTATTTTAATTGACTGGATAGATCTGATTTCTAATGAGAAATAGCCATCAAAAATCCTTTCATAAAGTTCCTTGTAATATATTAGGCCTTGTCATTTTATTAGGCGTTGTCATCTCCTTTTAATAAAGCAATGTGATATTTACCACTGTTTATGTAAATGCAATTTTAAAAGTGTCTATAAAATGTATTTTATTTTGGTGATTCTTCTTGTTTCATTTATGTTTCCACTTAGGGGGAATATTGTTTATTCAAAAACCTTTAGGTAAATGGTATTATAAAATGTTGTGAAATCCAAAGAAATGTTGGTGGAATGTAGCTTGTCATGTTATGTTTTTCCTTTCTATACATACTGAAATTTCTCTTTTCCAAATAGCTATTTATACCTGTAAATTCTTAAATTATTTGAACTAGTGGAGAGCACTGGGACTTTCCTCTTCTCTGTGGGGGTTGGGGGCTCTGCCCATCCCCTCTACTTGCCTCTGCACTGTGTGATTAGATATATCCTTTTAAATTGTTAGTAAGTGATCCGTTGAGGATCAATTTATATGTATGTATGCAATTTTCTTGCTTTCAGATTGAGAGAGATACAATATATAACATAAATAATAATTGTCTTTTGTGCTATGGTATAGTGCTGATGTATTTTATGAGCCATATCCCTGAAGAAGTAGACATTGTCTATGAAACACGTTGGATAAGGACAGTTTTAGCACATGCAACATGCCATCTTGATATCACTGTTTATAAAGAAAAAAACACTTTTATTGATATGTTTTAAAGAAGTAGATTGTAATAAAATATTTACATTTTTATAAAAAAAAATAACTGTCATTAAACTCCCACTTTGCTACCTACTCTATGCCTCCTAACAGTCTCCTGAAATGGGATCCTGTAATATATAACAATATCTCCTTTTTTTGTAGATCAGGTGAGCTAAGAGCAGGGCTAGGCAACCTTCAGGTAGGTAGGAATTCCTTCTCACTACACTGAGATGCTTAAAGATCTACTATGGTTAGCGGTGTTTGATTTCAGATTTTAGATATAAGGTAATGCACATTTTTATACAACAATGGAGTGCACTTGTGTCTGTGCGCTCCCATACATTACGTACTATATGGACTCTTAGCAAATAACAAGTACATATTTAGCACATTATAAAAACATACATAACCCATTTTTTTCTCCAAATTTCATATGTAATTTTCATATGAATTTTTGCAGTGTGTTAGGGTCATTTGCATTTTTTGTGACTTACACTGCTACACTTGTCATGTTGCATTTACATGAAGCATGTTCATTCTCAAATACAAACATAAAAGTTATTGGGGACTATTTTCAATCAATGCACAGAAAAACTAGATAGTTCAATATATTTTGATCCCTATCCTTTTTATATTTTATACTAGAAGAAAAAAATATTGGTGATTATGTAATTTGTACAAAAAGAAATCACAAAACGTCTTTTGTTTTTTTTTTGAATTTAGGTATCTTATTTTCAAAACAGTAAATGTAACTTTAGGGAAACATTCACTGGTGGAGAAGCAGTCACTGTCCAAAAAAAAACTAATGTGGACAAATTAAACTGCAGTGAATTTTTGATTAACATTAGATATGCCGCTTTATATACATACAACTTTGAATAAAAATTATATTTTACTTTTTTATTTTACTAGTTATTGCTGTTACGCTCTTTTTTTCTTTCTTTTTTCTGCATTGCAATGTCTGTGTTTATAATAGACTGACTCAACAGTAAACATAATTTAATCCTACATGGAGTTTGTTTGCTTATGGATCATTGCACTGTGGACCGCTTTTGGTTTCTTGTCAGATTTTATGTATAACTAGCAAAACTATTTTATAATTTACGAGAAGGAAAATGCAACCTTACCTCAGTTATATTACAATGTTGATTTGACACAAAAGCTACACAGGGAATTGTGAATAATACATTGTAACATCTAACATGGAAAGATAACAATTGCACTATTTTATTTATTTATGAATAACATAACCGAATGAAATCAGTTTATCAATACTTTCTAATAACCTTTGTTTTGACCCTCTGTAAAAGTCTCTGCTAGTTCTAAGGGAAAACTAATTTCACTTTATGTGTTACAGACATACTTTGACATTTAGAAACTGTTGTATAGTGTATTAGAACAAATACATACATAAAAGGCAATATGCTATAGTAAAACCAAGTGGAGGATTATATACTGAGTGCAAGGAACCATTGCCGCGGAGCTCCTTGAGTTGACAGACTGCATGAAAAAAATAAAAAAAAAATAAAAAAAAAAAAAAAACCAAAAAGAAAATAAAAGAAAAAACAGGCTTTTAAAGATATTTTGGATTTAATAAGGAAGGGTCAGGACCTTTAATAAGCTATGTTCACTCTGGTCATGAGGTTGCAGCTTATTCATTACTGCCTGATGCCAGGGAACCAGTGCCTTTTGAAGATGCTACAAAGGCAGCTTCTTAGAGAATGAATGGAGTCATCAATAAGTGGTAAAAGTACCACTCAGTGCCGTCTGTGATGTGCAGACTTAACAGGTGGTGCCAGTGACCCAACAGGTGGCAAGGTGGGATTGCTTGATCCTGAAGCAGGTCTGAACCTGCCCTCAATTTTTGTTGCTTGAAGATTACTTAAGGAGTAATAGCAAATGGGACATAGAACAACAAAATCATAAGAGATTTTAACTTGTCCCTACTGTATTCAAAACCATCAAAAAGAACATTTTGCCTGGGATTTTACTTTACATAGGCTACACAGTGTCTTTTATTATCTTGATGCTTCTAAAAAGGCCAGAGCCTAATACAATGTATTGTTACTACCTTTCAGGGAGGCTTTTTACCTTTTATTAACTATTTGAGAGTCTGAAAACATAAGCCACCAGAAGAATAGGTATACACAAGTGACCGTGTGTCTAACATAAAGAATGCTACTTGAGGTCTGTACTTTATCTCTGTTCTTGATTTGGATCAGTGACATAGAAGAGATTTGCATTATGGCACATTAACCAAGCAATTAGCATTTTCAGAAGGTTTATCAAACTTCTGTAATGACAGGTTTTTAATAAATATGTAATAAAATTTGCGCTAAAAGTGTGTGTTTCTGTAGACATAATAAGTTAGATAGCAGCTTCCAATTTTAAATATTGAGAAGCGTTGACATCCTATTTCACAGGCCCATACTTTATCTCCCTTGATTCTGCCATAAATGATGATCGGCTGCTCACTCCATTCTCTGGATGTGGACACTGTAGCATTGATGGATGACTTCATTATTGTATGGTGTATAGCAAATGACGAACAAAAATGTATTGTTCTTGCTTTTTGTAAGCTGGAACACAGAGAACCAGGGCATTGTCCTGTAAATATGGGAGACCCATTTTTCAACAGTCACATCTTAAAGATGTTAGTTGGAAATTAGATATATATATATCCTCTAGCATACATTTTGCATAGTAGATGTCTATCTTATGAAGAGTTTAAACAGCAGTGTCAGGACATAAGCAAAATGATTTTATGAAACATGTCCGGTCCCTATGATACACATGAAGATCCCCCGGAAATAGTGTGCCTTTGCCTTGGTTTGCTAAAGATAAAAGATAAAGGCCTCAGGGTGTATTTAGTTTCACTGATTGTGTTCTTTTTTAACTTTTCATATGTGTACTTTTTACTTGCACAGGAACAGGATGACATAGCTAAAAGCAGTTGCCACGGACCACTAAATTTACAGGCTCTGTCATACCGCGCATATGCGGGGAGCCGTGTGTCACTCAAAGGGGAAGAAACTTCCCCCAAAGTGATGTCATAATGACAGGACCCAGAGTCCAGACAGACAACCCGCCCACTGCCCGGAGCCTACAATTCGTACAGGCGACATGGTCCGCGGCTTTGGCCGGTGTTCCCTCCAAGGATGGCAACTGGGCAAATGGCTAGAGCCGAACACCAAAATGTTCTTGCTGACCACCAGTGGAATTCCCCTAGACCTCAAGAGCTTTTTAAAGCCTATCACACCTCTAAAACCCACCATAATGTCTCCTCTCTGCAGTTTAGTTTGGTAAAAAGGAAAAATCTTCCAAATATTCACTACTAAGAAATGCATTCAAGTGATCTTTGCACAAGATGCTAATAATAAAGTAGAATATCCTTTTATGATGCACATTCATGTCAGAAATGGGGGGCTAGCTTGATACATTTGTACATAGAGGATTTGCTGCTCAATTAACTGTTATTAAATTATATAAAGAAATGGTAATCTTTCACATGTTCCTTTAGGTATTATTAGAAATGTAAATATCTATAAGGAATAATTAGCTATAAAGCAAGCAATTTTATTATTGTAAATTGAAGTTCTCTAAGGTAACAAGCAAAATAAAGATTTTGATAATAATTTGTATAATTAGAGTGAACAATATAGTTTATTTAAAAGCTTAGACAACATCATGGTTTGTTTAGCACTGAAACATCAAATAGGAATGTATGCTTTTTTTAACACAGTTAAATAAACAATTACATTTTCTGAAGGCGTTGTGATCCAGATTTAGAATTTAGCAGCTAATTTATTCATTCTGCTGTTTACAACACATTACACATTTACGGAATGCTCAGAAAGGACTTCTTTTAGTCATATCACAGCATTCACTGAACAACATTCATTTCTGGGATGGAATTCATGTTTAGTACACAGGCTTTCAGGAAGGGCCAGATAAACAGGAACAAGGCAGCTGTGAAACTTGGAATAAATTAAATTGAAGGACTCATGAAATTTTATGTGCATAACCTTCTCAGAATATTGACATATGTGTAATATATAAAGATACATGGCAATTAATCATTTTGACAAGGAAAATATTTTTTTTGTTACAGCTTAATAATATTGTTGACGTTTTTCCTTTGGGACTAAACTTTCTGAGAGGCTGAAAGCGCCTCATAAAACAAAAGTTTTACTGAATTACTGAGGTAAAGCTTCACCACAAATTATAATCTTAAAAGCATCATTCATAAAGCAATGGTTCGTTAGTCTGAAGAAAGAGAAGCAAGATCTAGACTTCATGTGAAAGTTATTGTCTTTAAACAAGTATAAGAAAAGGCCATAAGTAGGTTGTGTTTAAAAGTCCCGAAAAAGTTTTTTTATGTTTTAAAATATGTTTGGCCCTAGGCGGTACCCTTTTTACCTGGCTGTGTTGGATATTTCTTGTTAGATATTGGGTGAGGACTTTCAAACTGCTGACGACCTTGTTTGTAGTTGACTTACCTAGATACCTATAGTTATTATTCCTTCACTTCAAATGCTCTAACCTCAACAAACACCAGTTTAAGCTTTGCCACTTTATTTTATTGGAGGCAAAAATGCTAAAGGTTGTGTTTGGCAACAACAGTCAACTTTGCTTAGGTTACACAACAGGTATGCTCTTTTTTTATCAATGAGAAGCACACAATTATTGTAATACTTACCAAGCATTGCTTAGAGTATAGTAACGTTGGATCCCATCCCTCTCCCATCCCAACAATCTCACTTTCTCTTTTACTATCTTAGTTCTCTATCTTCTCTCTTCATCTTTTCTCTTTTTCGACTATTTACTATGGAATAGAGCTTACTTACCATTAGGTTTTTTTTGCCTATTTCCAACCAGTACGTAACTTGATTTTGCAACAGCCTGTGCTAGTTCCTCAATATGTACAGTATATGGGTATGCTTTGCATTTTCTTAGGATTAACTGTTATTTATATCATTAAACCACTAGTGCCTTTATGTATATTCACTTGTAGATATCCAGTGATCTTGATCTTTTATTTCTTTAGACCTTATGTTTTCTTGTTTTAAAAAAACACAACAATAAAAACGATTGAAACCAAAAGTTTTAAAGAAACTGTTTTGGCCTTACATTCACTTTAAGTTTTGGATAGTGTGCAAGGATTGTCATTTTTGGCCTATTCCCTGTACTTTCTGTCCCAGAGACATAACAATAAGGGTTGGAAATTCTTCTTAGATAGTTGTCACTAGAACAGGTTCCCCATTTGAACATTTTACTCTTATTCCTGTTTGGTAACAGCTCTAAAACTTTTCCAATACTATCTGTACTAAAGACTATGGTCACAGGAACAAATAATAAAGAGGATAACTCAGTGTTTTAAAACGGTTTTAAAGAGCAGTGGTCATATAGTTCCAAACACCAGTGAGTTGTCATATGTCCCATACTAATAACTTCCTTACATTTGTTATGGTTTATAATTTAATCGCTTGAACAAAGACATCCAACATATTACACATTTCATGATGCAGTTTTTTCATTTGCTTCCTTTTATTGTATGAACCCAGGGAATAAAAGTCTCTCTATTCAGCACTGATGCAAGCTTGAAAATAAACATATAAAATAAACATTTCCAAAAGTAGGCTAAAATGGCTACAACTCAGAATAATTTATACCTTAATAAGTAAGGTACATAGAACAGTGCAACACAAAAATAGCCCCTTACCAGCAAATCAGCTAAAAAAAGCAAGAGAACAGGAGGAGAGGCGTTTATTAATACTTTTGTTTTTGTGTCAGACATTTGCAAATATAAGTGACATCACACTGGTACAACAGAAGTACCACTGCAAAGTGTAACGTAACTCCAGGGCATACCTCTTAGGACACACATACTGTATATATACAAATATTACATTGAAAGCTGATATGGCCTGGAGCTAATCCATTCCTCCTCAAAGAGATCCTGTTACAAATTCAAAAAGCACAGGAACAAGTAAAAGCACAAAAAAAGTTTTGAATGCTTATTTGCATATTTTTTTTTCAAAAAAAATTATTTTATAAATAGTCAATTGCAATGTACATCTGAACTTTCCAAAAAAAAAAAATACTATATCATTCAATTGATTAGTTCAGTCAAGCCAGCTCCTTAGGACAGTCAACTTTTAGTCCTTGAACATCACATTCAAGATGGCAGCACCCATAATCTGCCCTGGGCTTTTGAATGTCTGCACAAGGGAGGCTTTTGCATTAATTTAAAGTCTTTTAAACATATTTTATTATGTTAAAAGCTCCCCTAAAATATATTAAATGCATGCGTGATCTCATGAATTGCTCAACAGCCCGCAATGAAGAATGATGGTCAAATTCAACTGGTGTCCACACAAGCAAATATTCCCTAAGTCAGTTTTCCCTTATAAGCTAATTGATACCGGGAACATGGATCAGACCTTTACATTGGCCTACATTAATATTAGTGTGCCAATATTAGACGTGGCCAGAACTAATAAGTTCAGGTTGCCACTGAGTGTCCTGAGAATTACGTGAAACTGTGAAAACTGTGAAACTGTGATGATGCATCTATTTAATCCATCCTCCAAGTAAACTCTAACAATGGTACACAATAGTTTATAGACAATGGGTAGAAGCTTAGTAGTAGTAGTGGACTAAATGATGATGAGATCTGAATAGGTGGAAGAAGAAAAGAAAGAAACACCAAGTGTATATGGTAGAAAATCCTGAAGGCTTGGCATTTGATAAAGGTTTCTCTAAGATACTATTATGGTCAACTATCCAGAGCTATTGTTTAGTTTTTTATCTTAGCTGTAGTTTAACATATCTTACCTAATCGTTTGCTATGTTACCTTATTCAGAAACAAACTGTAAAGCTATTTTCCTTCAGCACCTTAAGTCTATGCATTCTCCGACACCAACACTAATATCTGTACTTACTTGAATTTGGGATCTGCTGTAGTTCTTTTTGGTTAAATGATTATCTGATGGACCACTGGTATACAAAAATGTTATTTATAATGACAATTTGAATTTAACCCTTAAAAACCAATGCACTATAAACATACGGTAGAATAGCTGACATATAGTCACATGTTGAATGCCAATATGAGTTTGGATTTAAAAAAGGAGTTAGCAGATGGCAAAGCATACCTGCATCTACCTATCCTTGTGAGTAGAATGTGAGAGTATCTGCCATCTGCCCACTCAACTTATTAATGTTGTATTCTTTATACAGACCTGAATTTATCCCAATCATGTTTAAATTGTTGCAGTTCCAATACCATCTGGTCCACAAATATGCAATTAGGAGATACATCTGGTTCATCTCAAGAAAAGCATTTTGTGCTTTAAAAATTAGGAGATTTATGTCATGCACAAATGTGATATCTGTTTGGATATCATGTTCGTCAATTTAGTAAAACATATCTGTTGAGCTCCTCTCTCCCTGGTCATTGATGTATCAATCAGGGTTTAACAGCTATTAGGCATATTATGGGACTCCAAAGACTTCACGGCCGTGGGAACTTCTGCTACAAGAAACATGTATTATTAATTTTTTCCCTAAAGACAACATATATTTTAGTTGATATACACAAAACACACTCACATCATGTAATAAGAACTTACATATGAAATGAATGCCATCTATTGTGTAATATCTATGTGTTTTAATTTGACCTAGGCATACTAATCTTCTACAAAACAAAATGTGCAGACTAGGATCAACTGAGAGTTGTTCTAAACAACTCAATATTTGCAGGGTCCTTTTCACCACAATATAGTATGTCTGAAGTCCTCTGTGTTCTTCTCTACAAAGGGGCTCAACACAACAAAAAAGCTATAGGAGCAAAAAAAAAAACAAGGGCACAGAAAAGCATCAAGTAGGATCAGATAGGTAAAGCAGGCCTAATGCTCAGTGTTTTTGCTATAGATCAACCACTGTGGGCCTTTAAAGCATCACACAATACTGTATTTCAGATACACTTACCAGTGTAATGATTAGGACTATTGGTGTGCATAGATGCACAGAAAGTCTTCATGGCACTGTGCAGAAAAGAGTTGCTACAGTAGGGCTCCATAGAAACCCTCAATGCTATGTAACCACCCTACCCACTCCTAACGTTAGTGCTACAAACCTAGGTGGACTGGAGGTTAGGGGTCAGTGCTTAGTTAAGGTGCAAGTTTCCCTCTCTCTCTGGCCATTAGTAGGGTTTTGAGGGAGAATGGATCTTGGGAAATCATAATGGAGCTGTTTGTGGTTCTTAAGGGCATTGTACTTGTGTTGTGTTTGCAGCAATTGGGGAGATCCATTGTAAATGTAATGTCTCAGAAATTTTGAGAATTAGTGTCACACAATGATGGAGATTACAAATGGAATGCAGGTACAGAACTCATTCCTGAGCCAGGGTTGTGGAGCTGGAAGTAATAATTAATAGTGGTAGCAGACCACTGTGGTGGTGTATAGTAGTATGGCCATAATAGGACCTGCAACCTGACAAATGTTTTAGGGATATGTTGGTGGGGATGGATTTATAATACATACAGGGTATATTTTGTAAATTAAAATGAAAATTGTAAATCATCTCTTTAAGCAGCTAGGACTGTATGTTATTGTTATGTTATAATTTAATATATGTTGATTACGTTTTAAAGAAATGGTGTAACTATAAATCGGCCAGAATGGCTATTTGACCCATAATTGTGTGTGTGGTTTGGTTATTGGGTACGGGGGAAGTGTCAGGGAACACAAAAATACATATGTATTAATTACTTAGTACAATGTTTTTATGCAAAGTGCTTTAACCTATGGCGAGTTATAGTAAACTAAGAGTTATAAAAAATGGAAGCTACTGTTCAGAGTTTTTTTTATAAATATACAGAATTGACAAGGGGTAAGTTGTTGTATTTGCGTGTTAAGAAAAAACTTTGAGATCAGTTCTACCGTCTGCTTCGAGTGCATATAAATAAATGCATTTTAACTTTTCTTTTCTTCATATAGGTGTCTGGATCAATTTCTGACGCAGATACAGCTGCCAATGCAAATGGGCTCTTACCTTTAGGTTTTTTTTTCATTTGGAGTCATTGAAAGCCATGATGTACTTATTCTTACCCACATCGTCATAACATATATAGAATAAAAACCTCTTTCTATCTCATGGGAAGAGTGCCTATAATCAGGGACTGGACAGGCAGTGAGTCCCATCTACAGTTTGTTTTTACCTTACTGGGTAGTGCTAATGTGCATTTATGCTTTGAGTACTAATATTATGATTCAGTTAATATTGCTTAGTAAATTCTAAATATATTTGCTTTTCAATGTGTAACATTCAACATTAGTTGTCTTTCATTCAACATTAGTTGTTTTTTTACACTAGTTAAAAAAAAAACCATTTCCATTGTTGTATTGATCTGTACGTCAGTTTTTTTTTATATTTTTTTAATTAGTATTTTTAAAACACTTATTTCTTGGAACAAAAAAAGTCATTATGGAAAATGAAATAACTTGCAGCAAAAACTTTTCCATTCACTGAATTGAAGCTAATTTACTTTTTAGGTGTTTAGGTGAGTAGGACCATATTTAATTCTTATTCCCATTATCAGCTGCCTTTCTTACTTTCTTTTCTGTTAAAGTATTAGGAGCCTAATATGATGTAACTGCAGAGCTGTGAGTCAGCAGACAGCATACTGATTACACAGCAAGCACAAAAGCAACAATTTGTCATCCAGTCACTTTATGTTGTACCTTAGATAATGTAGCCTAATGACCTGGTATGCTGCGGTGACAAATTGCTGCATCACAACCAAATATAAAAATGCCATACTCCTAATGAAAGAATCATTCTTGCTGTGTGCACTGTCTATACTCAAAATAATGCGGCATGGTTTTGTAGACACACAGCTTTCAAATGGGAAACTTTGCAGACCCTCAGTGTTAGGTTTTCAGCTTTTAGACTTAATGTGGTTTGTTATAGTCTTACCAAATAAAAGGTTATCTTATAGAAGTGTAATATTGATGACAGCAAATCAAAGGTTATCAGCTTTTATTTCTTTCCCACATAGTTACCTATTTCTACTGATATCACATCAATATCCAATATTTTCTTGAATTAGCAGCTGTTCTAAAAGAATTTAAAGCTTCTTTACTCCTTTAAAAATATACTTCATATTTACAGCACCCCTAATATTTTCATATTTTCTTCAATAATTTACCTTGCCTGAAATCATCAGTAAATGTGAATCCTCCAGTATCGCTATCCGGAGCTGGGACCTTAACACAGCAACAACCTCAGAATAAGGTGAAGAACACTGTCCTCAACACTGGGACATTTTTTAGTTAAATTAAGGTTTTGTTTTTCAAATTTTCATAATTTTAGTAAGTTGGGTTGCTGTCTTGTTTTCTTGGCACTATCCACCACCATACTATCACACACTGTTTATTCTGTCCAGTGATGTTGGTTACAGCAGCAATAAGCAGCAGCCCCTGCTTCCCTTTAGCCGTGCAGCCTGAGATGCAGCCTGAGACTTTCTCATAATCCCCAGCACACACTATGAGGCTGTGTACAGCTGAAGGGGATTTCAGGAGTAGATTAGTCCCTGTGTTCATCCTGTCCTGCCATTGGCTGCTTGGACTTTATAGCCTTTCTGCTCACCAATGCCTGTTTGTAGTGTTAAGCTTGATGACTTGCTGCTTGAGTTTGTGTTCCTTGGATTTACTGTTGCTGATTCTGCCTGCTTCCTGACCGTGAGATTGTATGCTGCCTTGACCGACCTTGTGCCAGTAATCCTGATTCTGCTTAGTTATAGCCCTTGGATACCGCGTTTGGCGAAAGGGCTACCTGTGTATGGCCTCTGGCTCTGTTTTCTGGATTTTCCTCTGCTGGCTTCTTCTTAACTGTGTACATATGTGCTAGGTATGGGCTCCTGGTCCTCTGTCAGTCCTTCCCCAGACACCATCCTTTGTGCACGAAGTTCTGGGGGTAACCATGTGCTAGCCTCCCGAGGCTGAGCAGAAACTTGCTATAGGTAGAATATGTGGAGCTAGATTGGGGGACTTGCATCTGGTGAGTGTTGGTCCTGGACCAAGGCCTTACAATTGCATATGTATATATCTTGCATATCTGTTTATAAAAAGTGGTTTTGATTAATATTCCAATTTAACATATAAGGGCTGAATGAAAAGCTCAAGGCTTTGTTCAGTTACTGCAATACTCAACATAACTGAGCGATGAAACAGGAGATATGGAACAGTAAGATTTGCCTGGAAGGAAGCTGTAGTTACAGTTTTGGATTCATTGCTGCAAGCATTCAGTACAGTTTCAGCTTGATATTTATTTCATTTGATAGATAGAGTTCTGGGGTAGCAAATGAATGGAACATTAAAAAAGCCAAATGTATGAAATTATTATCGGAAGAAACTGAAAAGTGCTGTGAGATGGAAAACTAGCCCTTTGACATTTGTTACACCTTATGATGGTCAAGAAGTCAAAGAGCCATTGAACTATTTTAAGTAAACCTCCTAAATAAACAATGGTGCTGTCCTTCTTCTAAAACTGCTAGAGGCCTGACAGCTATACCCCTCTGGCTTTAATGTCTTATAAATACTAACATTGGGCTAGTGGACAGATTAGAAAAGTCCAAGTCCAATCCTGACCTGGTATTTTGGGTCTCAAGGGAAAATGGTCAAAATAACAGCCAAGCAAAAAGCATTCCATAAGTAGAATTGAGCACCGGACCCTCCTTGTTTTTCAAATGTTTAAGTCTAATTTATTCCAAATCTTTCCAAAAAAATATGCTTAATGACATCTTTACTGCTGTAAAGTAACTGATTTTATTTTTATATTGTGCCTATGTCCAACTTCTGGAAACATGCCTGCTGCCACATATTTCTTGTCTCTCTATAATAATTGTGTGTTGCCTACATCTTGCTGGGGCTACTTATTAGGAACACTCCTGCTGCCACAACGTTGCAACTAGGTGCTGCTAAAGGTATCCTAAGTCATTATTTCTCTTGCTCATGTCTTGAAGGTGTTAGGTCCTGGAGATACTTGTGCTGCCACAGGTATAAAATGAAATTTGAAATTCATATAAGCAATATTTTGTAATTTGGTCAATTTAATAGTGATTTTTTTATATTATTGGCTTGATTGAAGAAATTCAATACCTCTAATTCAATTTCATTTCATTCAAATATTTAGCTTTATATTTATCGAGTTACTTGCAAAGAACCAGAATATAGTATTGTCACCAAAATCACTAGGAAGGTCAGGGTTGCATGTCCTACCAATCAATCTAAATAGACAGTCCCACAAACTCAATGATGGACCATACTGAATGATTTAGACTGAAGAGCAATGGCAAGAAGATTTGGGCATGCAAGAGCAAATAAATATTTTAATGGGTGAGTAAAAAACAATATTGTATTCAAATGTTAAAAATTTTGCTTTAACCTTAAACAGGACCTGTGTATTTAAGTAATAAAGCAGAGTGGAAAGTGAATCCACTGGTGCACAGTGCCAACAAAAAAATGAAAAACAAAAATAAATCAAAATCCCATAGTAGGAAAATGTACAATATATTATAAATTCTTAGTACAGATCTTTATAGGTTCACTTATCACTCTTTTCTCCATATGACACATTTCTTTAGAATATCACTAAAGGTAGTTTATTTCATTTTGTTATATTGGAAAGTTAAAGATATAATATAATACTATTGTGAAAATTGAGCTCCCTAGCTAGACATTATATAAATTATGTATTAAAGCAATGGTATGCATACATAACAGTTACTGTGCATAATGAGATTACTGATTTCAGCCCCATAGATTTCCTAGTATGTGACATCTATGGGATGGCAATTGGAGTGCACCAGCTCCAAGCTGTTATGAGGTTTAATTTTCTTCTATAGGCAAGCTTTTCTCATGACCTTTTAGAAGACATGTAGATGTTTTCAGCAATGTGCTTTAACGTCGTTGAAATAATTACCGATTTTATATTTCCTGACAAGACGTGTAATTGGCCAGTGTCTTCTAGGAGAGTTGTAATGAGCTCCTCTCCTTAGTAAGAGCTTGGCGGCTCCCTGGACACACAGATATGCACACACTTAATTCATCATAGAAGGTGCAGCACAGTGTGACTGCTCTATCACTTGACATTTAGATCCAATGTAGCTAAAGTAAGTGGCAAGAGATAACAGGGATACACCTTTTTCATTTCCACAGCCTTTCTCTGGAGTACCTAGCCTTATCATTTCAAGGTTATAACCCAATTGCAGTAAGGAAATTAGATCTGGCACTTGCTGATTCGCCAGCAAACAATGAAAAAATGGAATTGCCCTCTTTTACTTTAGGTCAGTGCAGATATACATATTCCAACCTGGACTCCCAGTGTGGACCCTTTAATAGGATTGCTCAGATGAATAACAAGTAAATCATATAATAAGAATAAATTTCCTACGCTTCAGCTGCTGCCCGAGATCAAATGCATTTGTTTTTCTTGCATACATGGTACTGTGTAATGTGCTCCTCCATTCTTTTTCTTTGATCTAGATTGCTAAATAGATGATGGGGGCTCTGTTTTCACAATTGTACTGTATGAATAATTTGTAAAATATGTGTTTATAATGGAACATGACAATGGTAAACAGACACAGGGTAGTGCATGTTAATGTAGTCAGCAACTGCATTAAAGTGTAACTTTTCTATTTTTGAATAAAGAAGGGTGGGATGAGAATCCTCTTTGCTCATCTATGCAATGGTGACATATTGGCCCTGATTTATTAAAGCTCTCCAAAGCTGGAGGTAATACACTTTCATCAGTGAAGCTGAGTGATCCAGCAAACCTGGAATGGATCTGGTCCAGGATTTAAAACGTTTGCTAGCAAATAGCAAATTATTTTCAAACATCCATTCCATGTTTTCTGGATCACCCAGCTTCACTTCTGAAAGTGTATTCTCTTCAGCCTTGGAGAGCTTTCATAAATCAGGCCCATTGTTGTGCAGAGATAAGTATATGACTATCAACAAAAAAGAATACATCTGCAGTCCATAAATTGCAGAACTGACATACTCACTACAGCAATGCTCTGTAAATAGGCACATTTAGTCAATTAAAGTATAAGATTCATTTCTTACAAAGGCAATGAAGTCACACATAGGCAAAGAATTTCATCCCAAAATCACAGTGTGCATATACTTTCAAAAAAGTGGAACTTTTAATTTTTTTACCCTGTGAAATCACACCGGGTACCTGTGTCCATGATGAAACTCTAAGTGACTAAGTGCAGTTGTCAAGAATACAAACAGCGCATTGGTTTACATTACATAAACCAATTGTTGACTAACAACGGAACAAGTATTCCAGTGAATACTAGCCATTCACTTAATAAAATTGGCCAAATCTCTGTATAAAACTGGTTCATAAATATCACTATATACTTCTGAATATATCTGACAAATCCTGTTTTCCTGACAAAATTGTATAGGAGGATAAGCTGGTTGAATTGTGGCCCGGAGAGGGAATTCAGTGTGAGGAAGGTGGTTACCATTTACACTTCAATGTAACACTGGATTCCATGGAAATTAGGTACTGTTATTTAGTGTATACTGTTATGTATATTTTATCTATATTTTGATATATACAACAGGTTTTGATATATACAACAGGTTTTAATGAAACATCCCATTCCTAGCATTACATTCCTGTATTGTTTTATGTTGCTTAGATCCAGTCTATCTGTTGGAATATTATCTCCTCCAGAGTATTATATACATTTATCCCTGAACACATATCTATACACATATATGATTTATATCACTCACTATTCACTAAGGTCTCATCAGTCTAAGTATATCTGTACTCATAAACAAGTCTGATCCGTTTAACTCAATATCTATAACGAATATGGCACATAATAGAACTATACTGGGAAGTTGCTCATAATCAATACTCAAACAATCAATAAAAGTGTGAAGAACTGAAACACTCCTTATGATAAATTGGTAATATTTTCTTATTGTGGAGTAACTCTGATTACAGGTATGAGTAATGTAAGGGAAATCTTCTTTAGATAATGAAACAAAAAAATTATCAATATCAGGTGTGAAAAAAAAAGTGAGCTGACTTTCTCAGATCATGGGAAAATATTAATATTAAGTACACCTATCCTCCCCCCCTTGAGTAACTTCCAGTAAACACACCTCCCCCTTTGAGTAAATCCCAAAAAAAGGAATATGGTTCAGATATAAACTCAAGAAAATAGACCTGTGTGCTTTTGTCAGAGACATTCTGACAACAACAATAGGGTAAAAATTCTAAAACTTTAGCGCACAGGAATAAAAAGAATATAGATTTAATACTTCCTTGACTTCATTTCCTTTCTTAGCCCATTTAACTTTTATTGTCAAGGAGCATTGAATCTATATTTTCCCCCAAAAATGAAATGTCTGCATTTTAAAAACAAACAATAAAAATTTCTGGGAAAGAATGGCTTTCCTTTCCTAAAGGCAGTGTCTCTCTCTAAAAGACTAGTGATTTGTATGTTAATAAATCACTTAACAATGTGCAAGTCAGGTCAAATTTTTGAATTGTTTTCCAACCAGACTGCAATTATACAATTGGAGGCTTCTCCCTTAAAACACACCAAAATTAAAATGAAATAAAATATTAATATTAAAATAATATTAATTGATATTAATCAACAGTATTTATATAATACCAACATATTATACAGCGCTGTGCATTAAGTAGCCCTGTACAAAAAAGTGAGCAAAGCCAAGTACTGTGTGTTTTAGGGTCCTCTAGTTTTACCTGTCCGGGTCATACTGCGATTCCATCGTTGATCAGTATTTTTCCTAAAATACAAGACTTCCAAATTCATTAATAATATTGCACTCTCTGTGGGAGGTTCCCAACAGATTGGTCACTTATTCCTGACCCTCTCCCTTTCCTAGTTTCCCTGTACTCTCTTTTAAAAGCTCTGAACTCTTCTAGGAAACATTTAGTTTAGTTTTCATTTGGTCATTCTCAGCCTGTAAAGAATTGTTTTGTGCCTTTGAATTTTTGAGAGAGACCCCTGGCTTATGCTTATGAGGATGGGTCCCCCAACGTGGTGAATACACCTCAGTATCACGTCTGTATGTTTTAAATGGACCTTGGTTTATCCTTTTTTCAGTACCAAGGGACAAACAAAATCTGGCAATATGGCCGAATAGTCCACAAGCATAGCATTTTATCTTGTGAAAGGCATTAACACATTTACTTACCCCTGACACAGGTTTAGGATACATATATATATACCTCCATATACATACACATATCTATTTACATATTCATAAACAATCTTGAGGTGCAACAGTACTAAGTTGATAAAAAGTTTTTTTCATTTTGTTTTTATCACTGTGGTTTTTATCATCAGTGGGTCATTGGATTCACATCCTTAATGTAGGGAAAAAAGCCTAATGAATTTCCTTAGAACATGTGATACAATTAAGGAATTCTAACATAAGAAAAAGGCAAATAATTGATCTTTAAATATAGAGGGATTTTCATGGCACGTTATGTCCTTCCGAAGAAGCCTTTGGGTGGAACGCATTAAGGACTGAAAACCCAAATATATTTAAAATATTTACCATCTAAAAAAAATATACATATATATTGTTTGTTGTTGTGTAATTGTTTAAAAATGTCTGTGTAGAAACATATTTTAGGAGTGCTTTCTCTTTTTTGTGGCCAGATATGGGCTGCATGGTTCTACTGATACATATTATAAGTTTTACAGTAGAAATTCCATGACATGTGGGCAATAAATTACTTTGTTTCCCATCAAACTTGAATGATAAAAAAGCAAATATTAAGTTGGTGATGACCTCATACATACACTGATGTTTGGTAGGTATGGTCTGACATGGGCAATCTATGCTGATAATTGACAGACTGAATAAGAGCAGCTTTAGAAGAGAAAAGAATTCTTGCAAAAATGTGTTTTCCACTGAAAAAAGAGTGCTAAGCAATGCAATGATCAGAGAAATGTAGAAGGAAAATGATAGTTGATTTTGACTTTCAAGCTGTGTGCTTTGTTTTAAAAGCCAATAAACCTACAACACAGATTGATTTTAATAAAAGAGCTCATATATTGAAATGTGTCTTAATGCCTTATTGAAATAAAAATATATTATACTTTTATTATGTTTGTGTTAATATTTTGTTATTCACTAAGGGACAATACAGTAGAATATCATAAGCTTTTGCCTAATATAAAACAGCTTGTAGTATAAAATAAACTATATTATCTTAAAGCTGAGCTCCAGTTAAATAGCACAGATAGAATACAAATACAGGGGGGATTTTATCTCCCGGAATATTTTCTGTGGCAATTCACACTCGGGTCTTGTCCTTCTCTGTAAATGGACAGTGAAAGGTGAAGAAGCAGAATGCCGCGTTCATTTCGCCGTGTCTTCTGTTATCAGTAGGATTCTTGTTGGCGGATGAGCACTGCAATACTGTTAACTGGCTTTGTCAAAGTACTCACTGGCGGGTGGTGGACCCTGCTTGTCACCAGACAGCTGGCCTAGGGTGTGAACAAGGTCCAGGGCCTAAATAACACCAACCTTCCGCCTCCCCAGTGCACTCCACAAAGGTTGATGGACTTTGGAAATGGTAAATCAGACCTATCACCATATTTTACCAATTATATAAACAGATGACTGACCCTTTTATATAACGTACAAATGTGTTTTTCAAATTTTATTTAAATTTTTTTGGAGAGGACATTAAAGACTGAAGGAGAAATATGCAGCCTCCTTCTGCGTATGCCCCAGATTGGGCATACATCAAAAAAGACTTTTCTGGAATGTAAAACAAGTGCCAATCTCACTCACACAATGCACATTGAGATCAACACTTTTTGTTTTACATTTCAGAAAGTTATGTCACCCGATCTTGCACCAGTAGAGTGTGATATAGGGTGACATAAGCACAAGCCAGAAGAAAAAAGAAAATGGCCATGTCTGCTGGCCAGTCCTTGCCAGTAAAAAAAAGCTGGGATAGCACAGGACCTACTGGACTTAGGCTGCATACACACGTGCTATAATTGTTATTTGAAAGGGTCTTTCACGATTGTTTCTAACAACAAATGACTGCACGATGCATGAACGAGTGCTGTATATACAGCACCATTCTGCTCTATGGAGAGGGGAGGAAGAGAACGATGAAGTGGCACCCCACTGCGCTCCCTCCCCTTCACTTGCATTACGATTGTTCGTTGTCCATCGTCCGTGAATTTGCCAGGACGCTCATGCAGATGATGGACGAAGAGTGCTGTACACACCCTAGATTCTCATCTGGCCCTGAGTGGATTATCTGACGGAAACCATTGCATGTGTGTACGTAGCCTTAGTTTGTGGAGGAATTGACAGTTTTACACCTGTAATGAAGTCAGCGTTTAGAGAAGTTCTAGATGAAACTGGATCAGGAACCAGAGGGACAAAGTGCAGTACCAAATCAACAGGTGCGGGCGTAGTAATTCAAAGTCTTATTAAGTCTGGATCAGAGCCTCACTAACACACACTAGAGAGTGGAAAAAAAAGATAGCAAATGATCTCTTTGTTCAGGCAACATCCTGTTCACTACAAAAGACCATGTGACAGGTAGGTACTGATACCTACCACCAGAAGGAGGGCTATGGTGGTTTGGTGGTACCCCCAGACGGTGTTTCTACTTCCACCAGAAGATGAAGCATGTTTGTGGAAAATTCTAGTCCTCTGAAGCAAAGGGATAGTTTTCAGGGATAGGAATCACATACCATTCAGCACAGACCTGCAAGCAAACATAACATGGGAATTTAGAGATTCATTAACAGAGCTTCTGCTTGCTGTAGAGGGATACAGGATAAGTGGAGCTAATGGGGGCAGAGATTCTTTATTCCTGCAAAGATCTGTGATAGTTTTCTGCATCCTACTGGGGACAGCAAAAGATTAACATTTTTAATGATGTGCTAATGAACACAGAGATGCGTTTTATTTGTCTCTTTTATATCTTTCTACCCAGAGATTGACTTTAACACTACAGAAAATAGTAAACAGTGCACAGAAAATTGAATGGATTCCACACCATACTTTTGAAAGGCAATCACGGTTTTATTTTGGCCCTTTAATGCTTTAGGGAAAACAAAAGTCCTAAGCATTTCAGACAATACGTTCAGAAATAACTGAATTCACATCCCAGTGAATTTAAGTGCATCTTGTCCTGCATTATAAATACCCATGTAGGACATAAGCATTGCAAATGCACAAGCAATTTACTGCTGCTCTCAAATTCCATATACAAACTTGACATTTACAAAATGGGCCCATGTAAGTTGTGATATGTGAATGTAAATAATGTTTGTGTTGTCTTTTTAATCATTATAGCAAAGCTCTATTGGTACAAATCCAAGCTTTCTTGCAATAATAGTTGTCATAACGGTATGATTTCTGCTGTGTGTGCAGCAATGTAAAGATTTCCGACAACAGTGAGTCATGTCTTGATAACTATGCTATGCAAACTTTAAAATTAAAGAAATACCATGGAAAACATTGGAATTCCTACATAACCAAATCAGCAAATATTTTGTGTACCTTAGAATACTGGTGATTTTTTTAGATCTCTCTTCAATTTTCCTAGCTGTCTGTGTGTGCAACAAAATGTGATTGTCAGCCCCTGATTGTTCAATCAACACAAATGGTTTTCATATTCTATGGATGGTCTCCTTTGGGGATTGTTACAAATAACCCTTTACTGCCAGTACATTCCATAAATCCAGACTGTTACATTACAGTAAAATATATTCACCCAAAAAACATTACACAAAACCATATTTCCATGTATGTGTTTACAAAACTTTGTGACATCTTGTGTAATTGGTGTCAGATGTTATTTCGTCTACTAAAAGGTTTGTAGTGTGGCTATTTCCATTAAATATGTATGTTATTGGAATATGATTAAGACAAGTCTTTTCTGTATGGAAATCCCTCGACCATTGATTGCCATAAAGATCTCTAAATGGAACACAGATTTTGGTAAAAGTGTTTTGAAATGACACACAGTGCATGGCCATGGAGGTGATTATGGACTGGTAGAGGAGAGGTAGAATGTGGAGTATTAGTGAGGGGACTGGTTATGAAATAGGCAACATTCACCTGGTTGGATCTGATTTATCAGTATTGGGTATTCGCTAGCTACTGATGGAATGGTTACATACTCAGTGCATACCCAGTACTCATATTTAGTCTGGGTATGCATGGTCACTGCACAAACTGTCTGCAATGGCTGTAGTTTTAGTAAAGATCAAGCAAGTTACTAAGAAAGCCTTAGTCAAAGAAATGCATCTTTTACCACCTGCTGTATTATTACACCTGCCCTTGATATTACATTTAGCTAAATCATGTATTCACAAAATGCGCATATTGTTTAAATCCTAACACCATTACAAACCTGTGCTAGTATGTGCTAGGGCTGTGAAGATAAGCAGATTTTTTTATTCACAGTAATCGTACACCTACTCATCTTTATTTAGATTGCTGTACCCATCATGATCATCCACTTCGCTGACCAGTGAATGTCTCATGTACATCATGAAATGTTCAAACATTTTCCTGCATGGGATTATATTCCTGCATGCAAGAAATAGCTGATAATTACTTACACAAAATATTTTTTTAAATGATAATAAATCTCTGTATTCCTATTTTTTGAAATGCTGTTGTTATTGTGCCATATACAATCACATTTAGGGCAGGTTTAGAACTGCTTTGCAACCTTAGGATGTAAATAGTATTAGTTATGTATATATTTTCCTTCTGTAGTAGGATAAAGCTTCACTTTGTCTCTCAGTAGTTCTATTCCCTAGGTAATCTCACTTTTAGTTTCTCAACTCTCACACAGTCAACATTATTAAAACTGACCCTTACCCCATCCCCTGGTCTGTAATTAGCTAAACTCCCAGTCTCTTCCTGTTCATACCTGGAAAGAAAAATTAAAGCAATTGAAAAATGTACCATATAATGCCTGCAAGAACTGTCATCCTTTGTCAATATATGGTTTATTTTATTATCAAATTAAAGCGTGTTGTCAGAAACTTTTAGGCTATGTTGCTCTGAGTGGCAGTGATTAAAAGTCTATATGACTACACAGTACATAGAAGGGCAGGTTCAGAGCTTGCTCCTGTGACAGAAAAACAACATCCATAAACTTCAGGTTTACTTTAACAATTAAGATTCAGGTGGGGATCACATTTAGGATATTTTTATATTTATATTTAATTATTTTGCAAAAGAAATAAAGTTTGAGGATAATTCTCTAAATGTGTTTAGATTTACTTTATCCAATCCAATGATTATCCAATCATGTATCAACAAAATTTGGCTACTTATTTCATCTGCATATGACTAGATACCTTAAAAAACATTCACATATTGTGTAAAAATTTTGAAAACTTTATAGATTTAATTAAGAAGCTTAGGCTGTACGCTTAAATTTCCACATATCTTAGTCTTAGTGAATGTATTGAACTAACAACTAATTACATGCAAAGAAAAGAAAAAACAGTATTTTTGCTTGTATATTATTGGATGATTGAAGTGCACAGAGGTTTAATTCATTCAATAAACTAAGAGCAAATTTGGCATTGGACAAATTTATTTCTGCAAGACTGGAGAGGATAGACTGTCATGGGAGAACCTGGGTGATCCAACAATTTTAAAATGGATATGGTGCAGGATTTATTGCTATTGCCAGCTAACAGCAAATTCTTTTTAGGAAATGCATTCCAGATTTGCTGGATCACCGGAGTCACACATGATAGTCTATCTTCTCCAGTTTTGGAGAGCTTTATTAAATCTGACCCCAAGACTTAGGAAAGAACAACCATGTTGCAATACAGCAAAGATGGGCTTGTGAATTTAATGAGCATATATGGCTTATGTCATGTACACACATAATTACAAGATATACACAAAACAAGATTAAAATACATTTTTAGGTCAATTACACCACACTCCTATCTTTTATATTTACATAAAAATATTTAAAACAGTGAAATTACACATTGCTTTACAGGTCAGGTGCTAGGGTCCAGCTGCATGTTGAAAAACAGTTACTAGAAACATGTAGAGAATACTTTTTTGGCAAAACAACTAAAAAAATAAATGAATTTTCTGACTTAAGGCAGTAAACTCAACAACCCCCCCTCTTCTTTCTCCCAGCTCACTTGGCGGCACCACAATCATTACCTGATCCTTTCCTGGGTTTGGGATCCGCTTGTTTTATTAGGAAAGAGACAGCATGTCTATTCCGCAAGAAGGAGCCTGTCTGCTTGCAGTTTTATTTTTTTTCCCAAGTTCAATTCTCATAGCAAGTCTGCAATAGTACTGAAACATTTCTGAGTTTATTTGTTGCTTAGTGTCACTTAATAACAGTATCCAGCTTAAAGGGTGACATTTCAATTAATCACAAACATTACATTTGAAGTTTTGATCCATGGTAATATTAAAATGAAAATATTTAGCTCTGTATAGCACAATTTATAGAAACAAAAACAACACTGTTTTAATTGGAGCAGCATATAAATTGATGAATAATTTAATTAAGAACTGGTAAAATGAATGCAATCAGAACATTGTTTGTCTGTATTTTGAATCCCCACTTAAAATCCTAATTACAACATTAAAATTCAATTCTCCTTGATTTTCGTTTTTTCAAGCTAAGAATTAGAATCATATTCATGGTATCTTTATTTTGTGGACATAGAGGTTTACTAGGGGGAAACATCCTTTTTGATAGAAGGACAGAGAAATGAAATTCTACCCTTGATACAATGGGCCTGATTTATGAAAGCTCTCCAAGGCTGGAGAGAATACACTTTCATCAAGTGAAGCTGAGTGATCCAGCAAACCTGAAGTGGATTTGGTTGAACTTTGAAAACATTTGATAACAAATAGCAAATTACTTTTTCCTTTTTTATTAGGAAATCCATTCCTAATAAAAAGAAAAAAAAATTACTTGCATGCTAGGTTTGGATTGCATGGACCGAGAATCAACCCAGATTGTAATTTGCATGTTAAGACATAGCACATAAAATTATCAGCTCACAAGATTTCAAGATGGATTTCCAGATATTTATTTTTGCATTCTTTAAAAAAATATAAATAGATTCTATAAATATAAAAGATTGTAATCCTGTACTTGATAAAGCAAAGGAAGGCAAAAAAAATTACCGTTACAGTATACCGTATTTTTCGGACCATAAGACGCACTTTTTTCCCCCCAGAAGTGGGGGGAAAAAGTCCCTGCGTCTTATGGTCCAAATGTAGCCTCTGTGCCCGGGCCGTCTCTCCGGTATCCTCCCCAGCCACTGTCCCGTCCCCCTGTGTAGCCCCCCCTCCGGCTTTTCTCCTGTCCAGCGCGGCCAGAGTGACTGTGACTCCTGTCACTCTGGTATCTTGCATCCTCCCACTCTCAGCATGATTGGCTGACAAAGTCATGCTGGGAGCAGGAAAGCACACACATACACAACACACGTACACAACACAGAGTAAACAAATGTTATATTGCAATCCGATTGTCATACATAGTATGACAATCGGATTACAACTGAAAGGAAATACTCACCCAGGTGTCCGCAGCTCTGCTTGCTGCTGGCATCTTGCAGAGAGATGTATAGTACAATGCAGAAATCCTGCATTATGCTATGTATCTCTCTACACATGCCAGCAGCTTCCAGCCTCCGTATCTGTCTCTGTCTGTGTGAGCACGCAGGGAAATCCCCCCCCTCACATCACTCCGGAGGATGAGTCATCTTCCAGTGATGTGATTGGTGAAGTATGGGGGTGTGTCAGGGAGGGAAATTTAAAGGCAAATTACAATGTAATCTGCTTTTAAATGGTTTTTACAGTACAAAAACACCACACAACATAAAAATAAAAGTACTGTACATTTTGATTTTATTTTTAGATTACATTGTTGTCTATTATTTCATTATTGTTTTAAATTATTATTTATATTTATGTATTATATTATAATTTATGATTTTAATATAATAAATAAATATAAATAATGTTAATAATGGTTCTAAATGCTGCTGTTTACTTTACAGGGTTGATTACATGTGTTTATGACTGTGCTGTTGGTTTTTAATGCACATAAAATATTTTAGGACACTATTTGTTTCAGAATATTTTTTTCTTCATTTCCCTTCTCTAAAAACTGGTGCGTCTTATGGTCCAGTGCGTCTTATGGTCCGAAAAATACGGTATATACACTTCAAAAAATATTTGTTTTTTATTTTTCTGATTACTTGTAGCGGACCTTGTCATGCTCTGTGCTCTTTCTTCATAACTGGTCAGGAATGACTGTCATAAGAGAAAAACTATAAAACTATAAAAAGTGTGCAGGTGTATGTAGTCTTTATTCTCTAGGTTCCCCTTAAAGTGAATTGGGAGCCGCTATGCGCTCAGTAAATGACATAAGATTTCATCATCACTATTATTAGATTGTGTTTATTTTACTAACCATCATTTAGCATTTTTCAAGGAATGATTCACTAAGATAAGTGAATGGGTGAAGCTTTAAAAACTCTCTCTTGCAAAGTAGTAATTTATTTGTTAAGCTATTAGCCTAAACTTCTTCTAGTAACTCAAACCCATTGTTAATTGTCTGACGCAAATATAGTATGTGTTTATTGTTATATACAGCACATAAGCAAGCAAGCAGGATCACTGAATTTCACCTGCATTTTGTGATCATTCATAACTGGGATGAGGATAAAGAATTCAAGTTGGGCTCTGGGTTACACTTCAGCTGGCAGTATTACAACATATGCTTGCTTACTTAAGGGAGGGACAAGTTCATTATTGTATTGCCTTGCGCCTTTGCACAAGAGCTCAAATACAGTAGCAACAGAGGAATTGTTTTATGATTTCTGAAAGGGAAGGTAATGTTAAATATAATAAAGCTATACACGTAACCCAGCTTGCAGAAAAGTAAATGGAGTCCTGAGGCCAAGGTCTTTCCTACCCAATGCATTGTTTCTACACCACCTTAGTGAAAAACTGGAAAAAGATGCACTGCCAGTTATAGTAGCAGTCACATCTATACTTTACTGGGTATAATGGAAATGTTTTTACAGCCTTAGAGCCTTTTTATGGCATAGGCACCAGACCAAAAAATGGCTGTATCATCTGGATCAGTTCAGATTTTTGCCTCCCCATATTCGTCCCCATATTCAACTGGTAAAGGAGAGATAGAATGTGGAGCTTTAGTGAGAGGACTGATTATGAAATTTGCAACATTCACCTGGTTGTATCCCATTTATCAGTATTTGGTATTCACTAGCTACTGATGGAATGGTTACTTACTCAGTGCACACCCAGTACTCATATTTAGTCTAGGTATGCATGGTCACTGCAGAAACTGTCTGCAATGGCTGTAGTTTTACTAAAGCTCAAGCAAGTCACTATGAAAGCTCGAAGAAATGCATCTTTTACCACCTGCCTTATTATGTGAGCCCTATGAATAGATTTCTGTGTAGTCATTGGTCATCTTACTACACCTAAATAAACTCCTTTGGAACATCCTTGGAATCCATCCTTGGAACATGCTGATTATGTTATTAAAATGGCAGTGAAGCTTTTCTTTACGTAAAAATGCCTAAAATATTAAGACTCTGTTTTAAAATCTTAGTTGAATGGTTTCAAGGGTTTGGTAGTTTATAAATTGTGACCCTGATTTAAGAATATATTCTCTTTCAAAGTAAACTTTGTTAGTGAATGAGGGGAGGCAATGTGAAAATTCACTTTGCCAAGAATCATATGCAAGAAGAATAATGGGGAGTTTTGCTTGAACTTGATTGCTTTATTGACATCAGGAATGTACTAGATTTTGTAAATTTAGATTTACAAAATTATAGATTTGTCATATCAAATCAAAACCACTTGTTTGGCAAGGTAAACATGACGTTGTGAGTGGACATATAACAGACAGCTTACCTTTTAGCCGATGATGTAATAGACAGATTATTTTTTGAAAATTCACTGTGAAATAATTGAAGTTGATCAGTCACATGGAAATGAAAATTCAGGGTTTTTTTTTGTCATGATTATTTATTTATTATTTATGTATTATGTAATGATTATTATATTCTTGGCAAAGTTGATTTTCAACTAATTTACTGAAAAAGTAAACATGTTTTTTGAAAGTGAACATGTTCTACTCTAGTATATCAACTCCACCGTGGCCAAATCAAATAGGGCAAAAGTGGAATACCAAATGTTAGTTTTTCGCAAATATTGTCACCCAAATAGAATTTATGAAAAGTGAAGACATTGGCCATTTCACCTTTAAATTGCATTTAACCCGTGTTATCAATAAATTTAGTATTTTCAGCAAAAAAATGGTTTCTTGGTGGTTCGTCAGGTGCACCTTTAACAAAGCTGTAAATCAACCTGAGTGACAGCTTGTTCCTGTAATCATTTTAGAGAAACAAGAACAATTCACTGCTCCATGTTTAATTGGCTCCCAAGACACTATCACATAAACTAAAGAAGTCTCCCTGTTGCCAGGCCCTGCATTTTATATGATTGTTTTCTAGAGGAAAACAAAAAAATGAATTTTTACACAAAGGGGCTGAGTGTACATAAATATAGATTGATATATTTCTTTTGAGCTGGCAATGAATAGGATGTAAGCAAGAGTTTTAAACCACAGCTTGTTTCCTTTGTTTGTTACCATTTATAACCGTGAAAAAAATATATTTTATATGACAGGAGAGGTAGAATGAAATATATACATGCTCTTAAATATTCAGCATATATGCCTTGAAAGGCTGATTTTAGCTAATCATTATCCTTTGATCGATCTTCCATTTTCATATTTCTTTCTAATCAGCTAAACAAGCAATGACAGTATCCTCTATCATCAGGGTCATATACAGAGAATATGCTGCCCAAGGCACAGGAGAATAATGACATCCTTTTATATAAACCTTACTGTCATTGTCCCTAACCATATTATGTGACTGTTTTAAAGACTATGTTAGTGGAGACATCATGCTGCAGTGTATTATGGCATATATACATTTCCCGCCTAGGGTCTATATAGAAAGAGTAGTTGGCTGCTTGGAACCTTGTGATTTCTCCCTGCAGCTCTTGTTCTCTACTCAATCACAGTTCTGCTGCTGGATCCACTGTTTATTTTCCAAATGCGGGTAATAAATCAAAATAAAGAGCAACCATATTATGCAAATTCTGTTCTTTGGAATACACCAAAAATTGCCTCCTCTTTGCAGGGTTTCTGTGTTTTAAAATCACAAGCATGTTTAATGTAAATTGCATTAGGTAGCCTATCCATTTAGGTTGGGCTGTCAAGACATCACACACTATAAGCAGGGCATGCCACTGTTTTCAAATTTGTATATTGTGGTGTGCTACCATCCAAGACATTGGGGAGTTTTTTTAAACAAACAACACTTTGCACATCTGTACAATTTACTACATCACTGCACTGGCCCTAATTTATCAAAGCACTCCAAGATTGGAGAATATAGACCAATATCAAGGAACATGGGTGATCCAGCAAACCTGAATGGATCCAGACCAGGATTCAAAATATTTGCCAAAAGATAGGAAAAAAAATTAATTCCCTCCATACCGTTCCTTGATTAAGAAGTGCCTCATGGCTATGTCACCGGATCTCAGACTGTGCAAGGTCAAAATCAGGTGTCATAGTCTACTGTAAAAAAAAATCAGTTCTCATTGCTCATGCAATTTTTTCAGTGCCTGGGGAAGTCCCATCTTGATAGCCCGGTTTGACGTAGGTATGCCAGAAGGCTCTGCACTCCAATTCAGTGCCCTGGCAGTAAAGACAGAAGGAGAGAGGCTTTAATCTACCCTTTTTATATAAAGTAAAAATTTTTTGTTATTTATATGCAAGTTTTATTTTTGGAGAGCAAATTGTCTTCACATGCATGCGGCATGGCACGTGTAAATAATATAAACAAGGTTACAAACAATTGTTTTAAATCGGGCTAATTCAAAGCCTTGCAATGCGTCAATTTGAGCTGTCTGTTTTCTGATGCATTGATGTGTGGTATAGAACGTAATAATGACTATGGCAGCCTGTGAAAACAAATGATTGGTAATAACACAGGAAAAAAATGAAAGAATATGAAGTGCAAATCCAGACTAATACTACTATAGATGCAGCTCTTAAATCTAAGAGGTTCAAGAAGTGCCAACTTTATCCCATACAGCTCCCATACAGCAGATCCAACATGGTGAGACTATAACAGCCAGGTGACCATGGACTTTAAAAGGACTTTAAAGTGTATTTACAATCTATGTGTTTTATTGGCAGATAATTCTTTAGCTGGAACAACAGCCAGTTTAATTAGCACCTATGGTATTTCTTCTTGCTCTCCCGTCAACTAGGTTTCAAAGTTGCAACATCTTCTTTTCTTTGAAGGGGATGAACATTGTTCAGGCAAAACCTAGGATTACTTTTCTAGGAATATTATTACATCAGCATCACCACTGGATGATTTTGGCATCAATGCTTCAGATCACTACATCACTACATAAAAATAAAGAAGACAAGCTGAGATTTCAGTTGTTAAATTTGAAGATTATTTTTTCTACTATGTATACAGAGGTACATGAGAAATTTTACTATGTTATCCTTTAGGATAAGGGGTTAAGTCTAGGTAAGGCGTATGGTCTACTTTATCCACGGAGCAGGGGTTTAAGAATTTCTTCCTGATAACCAAGGTACCTTGATTGGCTTTTCTTGAACTCAATACCCCTTTTTGGCATGCACTACATGAAGATTCAACATGACAGGGACTGAAAAACAGTATAATTGCTTGTATTCAAATTTTACATATTTCATGATTACTTTGAAGGACTTATCAACAGAATTGGACATAATGCTTATATTCCAATAAATTCACTATAACATATATGTTAAACTGTTGTCAATCAAAGGTGGTAGAGTGGTAATTATACATATGTGTCATTCACTGCTAAATAAAGTTATCTTGACTTGTGGCTAGCTATTGGTGGTTACAATTGGTGGTTAGTAAACATTTGCCGTATCTATAGGAGCCTTAAAAATAATTTTTATCTTTCAGCTCACATGTTGCTTTTCTTTTTTTTGCTTGATGATTTATTTTTCCTTTTCTCTTTTTAAACAATGGTTGATGCTGTGAATTCTGGTCTCCTATGTAAAGACACAATTTCATTGCCATCTTAACAGCTGTGATCTCAAAAGGATTGTTTCCACCAACTTGTGAAATTAGCTAAAAAAACATAACACCACAAAATGAAAACTTGGTGATAATCTGATAGTTGTAAAAAAAAAAACAAATTGATGCTTAAGTTATGTGTTTAAATTATTATTTATTCAGTTTATAATGTGTATAAAAAAATGTGTTTTACACTGAATTTTGCACTGAAGTATCTTACATAGTATTTCTTTATTGATGAATAAAGAAAACTGGACAAATGTATATATATATTACATATTACATATATATATTATATTAATATTAATATTATTACCTAAAAATCTAATAATAGCTGTAGCAGGGATCACTGATTTAACATGTGTTGGGGGGTGGGGGTTCTTATAAAGTAAGGTAAGCCAGTTTGTGTCCACATTCTTATATACACCTGTGCAAACCAGATTCAAGTCTCCACACATGTGGGAGATCAGGGACTAGATCTGTATGAGTTTTTTCAGTGTCTGCACTAAAATTGTCTGTTCAGAGAACTGTCAATGGACAATCTTTTGTAATAGTTTCTGGTGACTAATAAATGAATGAGCCTTGTTCTATGAAGAAGGAAGGGGGATGTACAAGCAAGCAGCACCCCCTGTGCTCTCCACCATAGAAGTGAATAGTGATTGAGTTTCGGGGACCACATACATTATAGATTTATTTTATATATATTGACCAATAAAAACAATGCAGACCTTTTAGTGAGAATCAAACTATCAGTATCTGCATAGTAAATCAGCATGATCTGGTTCACTAGTTTCTTGTTCTGGTTTTTCACAAGGAGACCAAATACATTTAATCCATTGCAAACATTAGCTGGAGCATTTCATGGGTTTTACAATTGTACCTATAAATTAGGATGTTTTCCTAAATGATGAAATATAATCTACCCTCCATGATTGCAGATAGTGAGATTATTTCACTAGATTCTTCTTATTAGAAGCAGACATTTAGTAAGCCCATTGGTTCTGATATCTGTCCATATGTAGTGGACAGTTTGCTTTAGAAGTACTTTATATTCAGATTTTTCTAAACCTCACTAAGAAAGATCATACATTCTTGATAAGGAGTTACAATTGAAAAAAATGCCATCTTGGTCTGTTCTGCAAATATACAATTATTAGAAAATGAATTATGAAGCATCATAAGGGACGTTTCAAGTTACACTGATTGGGATTACTTTGTTTAAAACAGAAGAAAATAGTTTCAGTAATTTCAGCGTCTTTATTTTGTGCCTCATATTTTAATGTAATTTCAGCTCGTTTGTATACTGGGAATTTAACCACTGTTTAAATATCCTTCAGCTAACAAAATGTTCTCATTTTTTTAAATTTGCGCTGTTTTATGCCATTTATATTATTCCTGTTGTTTGCGAATTTAAAGTGACACAACTAAGTTTTAGCTGCAACTCCTTTAACTATAGAAATACAATAATAGACATATTCACTACATTTGTCTAGATGCCAAGATGCATAAATAAAATACAAAATTAATGTCTAATTCAGGTCCGATGCTTCACCATTTGGACAGTTTGTGAAGGAATACAGAACATTAAAAACATCATGTAGATTGTGTTCATCAATAAAATTGAATGGGCAAGGGGCACTTCTTTCAGGAGCCTTAAAATTACCAGGGCAAGTTTCCTTTTTCATTGTTTTAAGAAAGAATAAATAATATAGTTTAAACAAAATATTTATTCTTTCCATGCATTGGGTCTTAATATGGTATCTTACAAGCTCTAGCCATCACACTGCATACTTAGTGTTGTAGACTATTCTTTGGACTGCCATGCTTCAGTTACTGTGCTGTATTCTGCATGCCCTGAATCACAAAACTCCAGACACTGTGCTGTATGAAGCATAATATGTTGCATTAAGAAGGTTTCTCAAGGCTTCTAGAATGATGAAAGAACAGAAAGTCACAGATAGTGATACTTTTATGTCTATGATATTTTGTTTGAAGGCTCTCAGGCCGTTATCCTGATGATATATAGCAAAGCCAATTTAAGAAGTTTTTTTTACCTATTTTTGTTACAATTAGTTCCTGGCAGGGTTTTTAAAGGACACAGTTTAGGTAGATTTTGGCCCCATCATCTTAACAGAAAAGCCAAAAGCTTCTTAAACCATTCTGCACAGTTCTGCACCATTTGCTGCTCTGTAATACTCACTGAATCTGCTTCAGATTCCTATTAGTTTTAATATGACGTCCAGTTCAAACAAACCATGAGTTTGCCCATGAATCAAAGAATTAAACCATGAAGAATCTTTTAAGAATTTGGCCTAACCATATATTGGACCTTTGTAAAAGCACATAAAATATTATTCTCTGATATAAATTGTATCACTCTGTACTGGTTTTAGTAACACATGTTATTGTTTTTATACATTTTTTTAAGCTCACTTGCTCAGCATATTGAGACCTTTCATGCATTAAAAGTCCTAGCTCTTTACTGTGTATTTAAAATGTTCAATATTACAAGAGATGTGACCTCTGCAAAAAGAATGGATAAAGGCCTGTTACTGGTTTAGCTGTTGGCTTGTGCATTAATTGGACTACTCAAAAGTTCACTTTTTATTTTTTAATTGCATCGGCTCTTTGCACTGCTAAGTGCATTCCAAGTTGCCCAGTGCTTCATGGAAATGTAAGTTCAGCAGAAAAAAATCATTTTGATACAAATAAATGGTCCTTTTGCTATGATGATTTGCAAAATCAAATACATAAAAATAAAGCAAAAGTTTGTCCATTCCTTAAATAAAATTACAAAGCCCTAAAAAATTGTGACAACTTTCTGTAGATTACTGAGCTCATCAGACTGCTAAGAGCTTTTCATATGGTAGTCATTAATCAAGCTGAAGATAAACCAGCTATACAAAGATAAAACTTTGCAAAAAGATTAAAATTAATATAGTATTTTGTAGATACTATCTTTCTACTGTAAGAGCTCCTAATTAAGGCATGAATGTGAGAAGGAACAATACATTATGTATTATAATACATTAACTGTGTAGGTATATTTAATATTATTTGATTTAGGGG
This sequence comes from Pyxicephalus adspersus, assembly GCF_032062135.1. Taxonomy (NCBI): domain Eukaryota; kingdom Metazoa; phylum Chordata; class Amphibia; order Anura; family Pyxicephalidae; genus Pyxicephalus; species Pyxicephalus adspersus. Next base: position 40,406,931 of record NC_092863.1, on the reverse strand, counting down.
ACTATTAAGTATTACAATTTGCTATGTATAAGGCTGTGTACACACATCAGAGGATTATTGCTCAATGCGAACGGTTGCACTTGTCTTGTGAGATTCTGAGATGTGTACAGTGGTGGCCCGATGTTGTTCATGGATCTATAAGGATAATTCATAAGAGTAGAGCATAAACAGGTGCCACTTGCTCGTTCTCCCTCCTTTCCTCTCTATAGGACACAATGGGCACTGTGTGCACAGTACTCATTCATTTATCTGTTACTCTTTGTCACTGGAAATGACCAGGATAGTTTGTATCGAGAAAATTGACTTTGTGTGTAACGCTGAAGGGTGGGACATCCCTTCATCCTACTCAGCCTCATCTGTTGGTCATCTGGACAGAACAAAAAAAGGTTTACCTTGTATGTACATACCACTGCTGGGCTCAACACACCCCCATTACCAACTACATAAATGAGGGGGTCATTTTCCAAATAAAAAAATATCTAAGAATCTGCTCTATAGAAGGAGGGCTCACATACTTATTTACTTCTATATATACTTTATTTACTTATTTACGAAATGTGCTTAAGCACTGCATGTTCTTTGCAGTGAAATAGTTGTTTTATTAAAGAGTGTTGAGTTGTAGCACAACAATATGGCATGGGTAATTGCAGACGAATAAGGTTTGTTTGACAAGCCATGCTTGTAGTAGTGTATTTTGGCTTCTATGAAGGGGTTTGGTTAAGTGAGATTTAAAATAGGTCAATAAATATATAGAGAGCAGTATATAAGCTTAGTTATGATTTTCAAATACAGGCAAGCTTACAGGGGCATGAAGGGTGTTGTGTAATGGTATAAGAAATAAAGGTTAGAATGGAACAGGAACAGGGAAGGAAATTATGTTAAAGAAAGCAAAAACAGAAAGTTTGGGGTAGGGTGAACAAGGGATTGGTATGGACAAAAGGTGTTTTAAAATAGTTACAAAAGACACTCTAGATCCACTAACTATTATGTGGTGGAGTCTATCAGGAGTCTAAAAGTTAAGAAGGTAAGGGGGCAATGGATAAGACTATTTGTTTAAAAAATTATTAAAAATTATTTAAAATTAGTCTTGAAAATTATTTAAAATTTCATTTTGAAGGTCAAGATATGGATATAAAGGGTAATTCTGTCTTGGTCAGCGTGTATAAATTCTTTCACAGGTTTTCCTATTTCCAGCAAACATTTTCAGAATATTTTCAAAAATTTTCAGAATAAGTTGACTTTTATCCTAGACCTTTAGATTGATATGCAGGATTGATTAAATATGTTGTTAAGAGGAGTGTTTGCGTGTTGTACCATGTTGTACCATAATATATGAGCTTTTCATGCCACTCCTTTAGCTGAAAACATTCATAGCAGTATATATGTTCTTAGGTGGTTCTGTTTTGCATTAACACAATCTCAGGGCTCTATAGACCGTTTTCATGTTGACAGGAGATTACTGAGCATTCTTGATGCCGTCTGCATCACAAGGAGGTCATTATTTGGGGGGCAGGATGACGTGCTGAATCTTTTGGATTTCTGGGGTATGGCACTCACTTTGTTTAACCTCATGGAAATGGCTGTGATTAGTCCAATGCCATAATTTATTGCAAAAGAAATTTGCTTGATAAAAAAAAGAATTTTAATCAATGGAGGCGCCTCTACTTCTTTCCTTTCTTCCTTTACATCCCTTTCCTTTTGACATGACTCCCTACGTCAGTAGAGTTTCTTCTTACCTTGCTCATTTATTGACAGCATTTTAGAGGTGGATAATTGTCCTTTCCAAAGTTTCAGTCTGTTAATCTATGTAATTTTTACTTTGTCAGTGAAAATATTTCTTTTTCATTATAATTTAACAAAAAAGTTTTTATGAATAATTTTTTCCTGCCACGTTTTAGCTCAACCTCTACATTACATTACATAGTATATGGTCAATATAAAACAGGCGATCATTTTGCTGTTGAATTTTAATGGCCTTTTGTTGACAGCTTTTCCTATGCAAGCCCAAAAGATCATGAAAATAAATGACTATTCATTTATTGCATGTTTGCTCTTTCACGCATGCGTTTTCTACCTCTTTGTGAATTAATTAATTCAGAATTGCTTGCAGAAACTTGAAGTCAATTTATATCTTTTGAAATGTGTTTCACTGCACCATTACACTATGCTGACATGATGGAGCTGTTGCAGAGATGAGTCACTGCCCTATTTAAAAAGAATTACTAAAAAATACAAGAGATTGCTAAGAGGTAGCAATTTGGGACAAAAAAACAGTTTTTAAATTATAATTTATACTTTTGGTTCTGTGGCTTTATTATATGTATATATCTGTCATAATTTATAAATGTTGTTTTACAATCTCCAGACAATCCTGAGTTTTGCAATTAACTGAAGTTATATATTTATTTTATTTGTATTTCCTTTGAGGTTGCAAAGGAAATGACCCACATTTCATTTTTTAATATGCTGTCATTATGAGCACAAATACAATTATACATACGCCATTACCTCTGATGACCAGGTACTTCATAAAAATGCCTGGATTGTTTCTTTACACAAGTTTTCAGGCTCTTAGAATTCTCTCAGCGACTTCTGATGACCAGATGAAGAATTACTTTTGTTGCAAAAGAAAGTACTTTGCAGCGTTTACCCCAAACAGAGACAGTTTATAATATAAGTATTTAGAAGATGTACAGTAACAAATTATGATAGAAGTGAAAAATGCTCTGTCTAGCTAAACTATGTGTATGATTTTTCTTATATATGATATAATTATGGTTTGTTTTGCTTTCTAGAGTGTCACAACAACAGCCAAATGTAGAAAATGGCATTGAGAAACATTGTGTGATAATAGTTCATTAAACTTTTATTGCAGGTATTTCATTAACTTTAATATCTATAGTTGCAACATAAATCAAAGCATTGTAATCAAAGAACCTACAGAAGTATCAAGTCCCTTTTAAAGGATACACATTTTTAAAAGTGTTGACTAGTCTTAGTGCCCAACGCGTTTTATTATTATGCTTCTTCAGGGGAGGAGAAGACTACCTTTTGAATGACTATATAGTGAAAACAATAGTTTTCATGGTTTCAAAAATATCTTCCAAAAGTCTTCATAATTGGAATTTAGAATAACTTCAAATTTACTTCACATAAAAACTCATCAAGATATCAGATATCAAAAAACTTATAAGATATTGATACTATGCCCCTCCCCCTCCTGTTGTGAATGCTTTTAGGATAATACCAGTAAGCTGATTACAGGATATATTTGTGCACTTTATAATGAATCATAATTTGTAATTTTTTAAATAAAAGACATAGTTTATATAATTTATTTTTTAAACTAACACTTTTTAAAGGGAAAAAAAGAATTTTTTTTTTTTAATTTATTACAAAAGTGTTTTCTCTACTGCTTAGTAATTTCCCTCCCATGCTTCCAGCAGAGAAAGAAGATAGATGACTTCATCAGCAAATGCTCATTTATTATACATACTGGACCTGGGGTGGGCTGGTGATAAATATGTAGTACCTAAAGTTGCTACTGAAACAAAATAAAAAAAAAAAAATCTGCAAAAAATGGCTTTTTTTACCTACCGGCCCCAATGTCTATTGCTGGGCAAATCTAACCAAAGAATCTTTATAACCCAGTAACAGCATAGTGGGCTCAGTGGTTAGCACTCTGGCATTTGCAGCGCTAGCTCCCAGGTTTAAATCATGTGCACTCTATGTGCAAGGAGTTTGTATGTTATTTCTGTGTCTGCGTGGGTTTCCTCCAGATACTCCGGTTTCCTCCCACATTCCAAAAAACATGCAGTTAGGTTAATTGGCTTTCCCTCCAAAAAAATTTCCTTAGACTATATGGCATATATAATAACCATTACACATGCAATTATTTTGAAGAAAAAGTGAATATTAAACCAATTTTTCTTCAGTCATTGCTATATATAAATATTAATGAAATATGACATTTGGATATAATAACATATTGTTCCTTTCCATTTTCACTCTGATTCTTCATATGATGCTTGTGAAATGAGCTCTATGACAAAATTAGATGACATGTATTATGGCATGGCTGTCTGACATTTATTGTTTTCAGAGTATGGGGAATATTAGAAAAATGAAAATGGATTAAAAGGTAAGCATGTAGCTGAAAAATTTGTATTCATATCTGTTTTATTTGTCTTTTAACTTTTGTATGAATGGAATGTATAAATAAAGTCTTTCGGTATGATTGCTGGATTTTGTTTTTCATTTTTAATATTTTGCATGTACAATTTTTGACTCACACATTGACATTTTATACAGAATGAACAAAGATTCACTGATCACTAAGGATATTTTAAAGGGAGGTTATGACAGCAGGTTATTCAATCTAGGACTTCTTTCTCTAATTGACTTGTAAACAGCAGGTTGCAGGCTCCTAAGAGAACAGCAACTATCAATAAATAAATATTGTTAATCTGACCAAGCCAAACAGTGTAATAATTACACTAGTTACAAGTAACAAAAAACACTGAAATTCTCACTTCTCAATGAGAAAGTGATTGGAGTTCTGAATTGATTCAGATCAGATACACTTGATCATTTGTACACATGACACCTAATACATCTTGTGTACTTTCAATCAGTCCATTGGCCAGCTGCTACACTCCTTTCAAGCTCACATCTGAGCTTTTCAGATACTGGCCAGACACCAGTCCCCCAATCTAACACCGCACTCTTCACCTATAGTAAGCCCCCGCTCAGCCTCAGGAGATTGGTTGCATTTACAAGCACACAGTTGCCCCCGGGACTTAGTGTCCAAGTGATAGTGCCAGGGGAAGGGTTGGCAGAGGACCAGAAGCCCAAGATTCCAACAGAGAAAAGTCTAGAATACAGAGCAAGAGGTCAGACACAGGTAATCCCTCCACCAGATGAGGTACACAAGGGCAAGACACAAGTCGCGGGTCACAGGCAAAAGGTCGGTCCAGGAATCACATTTCACAGTATCAGAAACAGGCAAGGTCAGCAACAGTAAATCAGCTGAATACACACCAGCAGCAAGTCAGCCCAGCTAAACACAACAACAGACACTGGTGAATGAGAGCAGAGAAGCTATAAAGCCCTGGCAACCAATGGCAGCACAGGATTGAGCTTGGGACTAACCTGCAACTAAAATCCCCTTCAGCTGTTCACAGCCTCAGAGTGTGCAGGGAATGCCGCGTTAGTACATCTCAGTCTGCACAGCTAAAGGGATACAGGAGATGCTTCTATTTCTTTTTTCTCCTTGCTGCTGCAAGTGAAATCACTGGTCAAAATAGGCAGTGTGGAATACTGCGGTTGCACACATCATGGAATCGCTGGCCTGATAAGCATTTCCTAGCAGCCTGATTTGTTAAAGCTCTCCAAGGGTGGAGAGGATACACTTTCATCAGTAAAGCTGGGTGATCCAGCAAACCTGGAATGGACCTGGTCCAGGATTCAAAACATTTGCTAGCAAAAAATTACTTTGCAGAAATCCATTCCAGATTTGCTGGATCACCCAGCTTCACTGGTGAAAGTGTATCCTCTCCAGCTTTGGATAGCTTTAATAAATAAGACCAAAAACTGGAAGTGAAAACCTGCCCGTGTGTTCTAAACCTAACTGTAGTGTTCGATAAGGTTACATAGCCATGAATATTAAATCCACAAACTCAGATGAGCCATGCAAATATAACAGTTTGTGCTGCTTTAGCTATAACCTTATAGCTGTTCTTGCATCAAAATGCCTTACGGTTAGGGCTACTACCCCTGGCAGGTGATGCAGGATTACGTTGAGTGCAGAGTCTAAGCATAGCCCTGGTCTTCTACAGAGCAGCCCCCAAAGTGATGGGCCAGTAGCCCTAATGGCCACCAGAATACTTTCCTGCGAGTAGAAGACCAGGCTCTCCCCACCAGAGGTGAGCAGAATAAAGGTCTGCGGTGTAGGGATAGCCAGAAATCAGGTAAGAGGTAGGCTGCTAGCAAGAAGCAAGGTATACACAGGCTGAGAGAAAGGCAGGCAGGAATCGAGGAACAAGGTCTAGATGGTCCAAGATCAGGGTAGGAGGAAAGAGAGGAAGCGTGGTCAAGGTCAGGCTGAGGTCAGGTATCCAAAAAGTCTCAATGTTGCAGAGTATAGCTGGGCTAAGTCTCAGAGAGAAGGCTGAGTATACAGCAACCAGAGCCTTGAACAAGAGGGGTATAAGGCTAGCAGCTAAAAGCAGAACAAGGTTGAAATCAGGAACTACTCTGCTCATTGACTGAAGCAAATTCCCCTTCAGCTGTGCTCAGATTCAAAGTAAGTGCAGGGGATGCTATGAAAGGCACATCTCTGCACAGCTATAGGGAGGCCGAGGATGCTGCAAGCTGCCGGATGGATGATCTGGGGACAGAGTAGTAACACTCACATAATAATAAAAAAGTCCTTTAAATCATTTCTTCCAACTGGAGCACATTAGAAGTGTTCACATGCATTTGCTGTGATTGCCAACAATGCATTGAGATGATAAATGGTAAGCAGCATTGTCAGCCTTGCATGTGAAGTCCTTGGCTAGACTATGTGATGACCTTCTGCCATAACTTACACTGGCGCAGTACTCATACCTGGAAGCATTCCAAAGTTAGTGATTATGGGACTGAAATGAGGTGAGGGATAGGACATTGGAAGGGGCTAATAGCAATGTGAGTAGTATATCATGCCAAAATGGAAACAAAGGCATAATAGCTGCACACATTATAGTAAGATGATCCTCTAAAACAATAGCACTGACTTACCCTTGCTCCTGCAGCACTAAACTAGACACTGGATAACTGTTTCATTGAATAAATCAGTTGTCTGCAGCTCACAAGAAGTTGACAAGGTAGACTCAGACAGCAACTGTTGTCTGGAGGGGACTCTTAGCATCCCCAAGACCCTGCAGACAAACTGATGAGTCTCCAGACAAGATCTGAACAGTTTCCAGGAATGCTAATAAAGGTTGGACAAAGACATACCAAGGAACATGTGCACGTGCGGGCAATAACTGATTTCTGATCATGCATACATATTGCTAAGCAAGAAAAACTATAGGCCATTCTAATTGTCTCTACATGTGTAATCAACAGATCAATCTTTATAGTGAATCAGTTGCATCTTTTTAACCATGTTATATGAGTTTAAAATGCAGACAAAGAAATAGATAACAATGAGAATCGTAGAAGACAAATCCGTAGGCATCTGTGGCTAAAGGCAAAAAGTAAATCACATAAATGGTGCAATGACGAAGCACTTTCAATCACACAGTGGTTTTATTTCATGCACAATGGACAGGAATACATCACAGCCACTGTAGATCACGATTTTGTGAAATGAGCTTATGAAATCTCTGAAGAGTATATCATCTTTCTTGTAACATTCTCTCTCATAGCTTGAAAAATGTCATGGGGCTTTTTCAGTTAACTACATTCTGTCCATGTGAAGGCAGTTTGATCTGGCCAGCAATAATAAGTGAGGCCACTGAAAGGTTTAGATTACCGGTGAGCTCAGGTGTTCTCCTGAGCACACTGAGAGATGAAACATTACCTTTACATATCACTCATGTTATTGGCCCTCCAGCACTCATTTCACAAAATGTCAGTGTAAAATATAGATGGGTTTCAGTCATACATTTAACCTCTAGAAGACATAAAACGTCCTATCTTCTGATTACTCTCCATATTAGTTAAGATAAAACAGAATCATTTATAGTTTTCTCACAGAGAGGAAAATGTGTTATGTTAGGTACTTGTTTTACTTTTTAAGAAAACTTCCATTGATGACTTACATTTTTCATATTCACTTATAGATCCTGTATAACTCATATAAAAGTAAATGCAAGCCACATTTTTTGGGAAGTTGGTTGAACTGAAATGCAAAACATTAACAATGTATATAGTGCATTTTATTTGTCAACACTGATTGTTGTATATGTGATTGTGCTTTTACAATTCTTATGGAAGTTTAACACAAGTTCAATCCAAATAAAATACTTTTTTTCCCATCACACTGCATTTTAGTGCAGGTTTCAGTTGGTGTATGACGTTTAGGTGCATTGAGGGTCATGTGGGGGTATTGTAAACCAGCGAACCGGCTTGATCCAACAATGGCCCCATGAGATTTCTGATGGTGACCAGAGGACTGTAAATACATAACAATACTGAAGCAGCCATTTGAACACAGGATGACCAAATAAGAGCACAACTTGAAGGAAATGGCTGAGGATTGTCCACCTTTAACTGAAATTGTTGAACAAGGATGTTTACTGCAAGTCTTTGGCCTACGCCCTTTATTCATTTTACTTAAGTTCTTGCAATTATGGAAGCTTATCACGGATCACTATTATAAAGGGTCACTGCAATACTGACCACAAATGTCTGGAGGCACTTTACCACTGACTGCTATAGTAAAATGGTGCTTCACCTAAGAATTATTAAACTACTGCCCACTGAAGGGTCACTCATTTACTGAACAGCAGGACCATTTACCCCCAAGAGAAGTCACTTCACTAGTTCAAAAAAGAAAGGTATGATACTAAATGTAAAAAGAGTGCTTTTATCTCTGGGTTTTATCAGTCAATTAAGAATACCCATAATATATCGTACAGCATTGGGGCAAATATAGAAAGCAACAAGGTACAAATATTTGACCAATTTTGGGTAGATCATTGAATTGTACACAGCTACCCACAGTTTTCCACATTCATGGACCCATGCTGGATATTTGTGAACGGTTGTGATCTAGAATGTATACAGCCATCCTCAACATTGTTTTGTGATCCTCCATGGTGGATTACTAAATGACTGACCAGGGACAACTACAATAGTTTGCTATGAAAAAGGATGCACCAGAGAGCCTTCTGCTCGTCTCTTCTCTATAGAACTGAACACTTAGGATTGCGTGTTCCATGTAAAATCACACCTTTTGTATGTAATTTACACCTCTAAAGAGCTGAGGATATTCTATCATCTGAAATGCTGCAAAAAAGAAATAGTGTTGTTCATTTTGTTCTGTCTAAAGCACATCATGAAGTGGATGCCAATAAGTAATTTGCAGTGATAATGTGTTAGCTGCTCTAAAAAGGCAATTGATGGGGTTTCCAGTGCAAAAACAATAAATTTAATTTTTTTATACTAACACTGCCAACAGTTGTTATCCATAACTATAACCACAATACTTGTCCAGTATAAACTTCTTTCTACTATAAATGTCTCATAAATTCTACTATTTTACAACAGTGTAAATGGCTAATATTTTGTTTACACTAAAGTATGCTCTGTGTTATAATATTATGTGTTTATATGCATATATAAATGGTGTTGTCTTCAGGTTTATGGGTTTTTCTAAGATTTCTCTTTGTGGGTACAAGGGCTATGGTATATGCAATAAACCACAACCCTTTACTCCATGTTGCTACATGAACTGTTTGTTGCTGCTTTTATTTTATTTTTTTTTTTCATTTATGTGTGTGCCAAATTTTGTATCAGGTCTTTGACCACCCTAGAAACACCCCTACCTGTCACTAAGGCTGTTATCCTACAAGAAGATTGCAAATCATAGACACAGGCAGCAATAACCCAATTTCAGTGCAAGCATCTTTTATTATTGTAAAGCCTATTCATAGCTACAATTTAGGCTAGAGTCTACAAGATGTAAAAGAATTTAATGCAAAAACAAATGTATTTTATCATACCTGCCAGTTGGAGGCACGTTGGATTTGAAGATTTAGCTAAACCTATTAAAAGAATGTTAATTATCTAGAGAACAATGGGGTTGTTTGCAAACCTAGTCATGCAACACTGCATTCTCATTATTCTTGCTTCTTTTTTGTTCAGCAGAAGCCACATGCTAACGATTACAATGCAATTGCTATTTTGAGAATGTGTGAATGAAACCATTCTTATGGGCAGAAAATCAATCACAGATATCATAGAACATAATGATGGAAAAGGCACTTATTAGTTTTGTTAGCAGGATGGATTGGGCAGACAAACACCTTTTTTCTTTTCTTCTGTTCTGGTATATGCAGTATTTGCAGTCACTCCATATTGATTTGAGATTGTTCATTCCATACGAAGTAAAGAAATAACCTAAATTTACCCAAAATACAGTACACATATTGTGGGCTTCAACAGAGATATGCATTTGCTAGTAATATATGCAAGACTATAATTTATTTGCAAAAAAGTTTAATTATTATTCAGGAAGATGATTCATTTCTTAGAATATGAAAGGTGGTATTTACACATATAATGCACGGGCTTGTTTAGACATTTTCAGTTTTTAAAATTGACATCAATGTTTAATTTCAAAGATTAATCATCTCTACTGACATATGAGAATAAACAACAACTGAGTATACTATGAACTCAAGATAGACGGCCAAACATATGAACCTATTGTGAAAATTATGTATTTCATTGTACATACAGTATAATGTGTGTGTTGCATACATTATTGCACATACAAAAACTTTTAGTGGTTAGTTGTTTGATAAAGCCTACGCTCTGGGCTGTCATTCCTGTAGACTTTACCTTTATTGACCTGAACAAGCTTTTTTCAAATGAGGAAACAATGTTACTGTTGTACATTTAGTTTGATTTGAGAGCTTAGTGTGTCCTTAATCTTGTATCTGTGGCCAGGCTTTGTACTTTTTTTTAAATAAGTAGTACTTGCTTGAGACTTACTGGCGGTAACCTTGAGGTAGCTAAAAAAAATAAAGAATAAATACTTACCTGGTCCCACCAGCATCCTCCAGTGTCCTGCCCGTCCTCTGGCCCTGTCTTCTTCCTTCAATCAGTTCCCCGGCGAGTGCGCTGACCTTCCCCAGCAGTTCCTGGTGACGTCAGTGTGTTGCCTTTGCAACGCTAGGACCCAAGTTCGAATCTCGGCCAGGACACTATCTGCATAGAGTTTGCAGGTTCTCCCTGTGTCTGCGTGGGTTTCCTCCCACATGCCAAAAACATGCAGTAAGGTTAATTGGCTTTCCCTCAAAATTGACCTTAGACTACATTATTGACATATGACTATGGAAGGGACATTAGATTGTGAGCTTCTGTGAGGGACAGTTAGTGACACAACTATCGACTTTTTACAGCGCTGTGTAATATGATGGTGCTATATAAATACTGTGTAATAATAATTTCAGATTATTTTGTATTGGATTCAATACACAATACCTGTATTGAATCCAATACAAAGTAATCATTATAATATATATATATATATATATATATATATATATATATATGCTACTGTACAGTTATATTACAGGTTTCAGTATTTTTAATTTATTTGTGCACTCTTGTTTTAACAGATTTTTGTGTTTTTCATTTAAAGTTTATTTTTAAATGTATTAAATATTGGACATATTTCCGTGAATTATGCCTAAGAATTACAGGCCTACAATGTAAAATAAATTTTCATGAAAGACAATGTACCGCTTTTACACATATAAATCTAGACAGAAATGAACCACCCATGAGGTTAAAGAAGCCCTCTCTGACCTCAATAGTTGCAGGCATTGTGGAGCAATTCAACCTCAACTTTCACAGCACACTAAACTTGATATCCAAACCAACTCGGCTCACAGTGTTTACTAGTCCTGGGACTGACTCAGCAGCCTTGCCGTCTTCTTATCTCTTATACAGACAAATAAGCAGTTGTGAGAAAGGCATTGGATGACTTATGTGCTTGTGTGATCTTCAAGAATAATCCTCCACAGTTCCTGCAACTACAGGGGAGAATTTATGTACATATAATTAATAAATCTGTACCTTTTATCAATAAAAAAGCTGCTCTTGAGTTCTAAATAGGTGTCCCAGGTAAATGCTTTAGTCTAAGAGGACCAGCTTGATAGAATGATGGCACTCACTCAACAATTTCTTCCACTCCCGCTGATTGTTCTGACAGTAATTTTGCAGCAAAGCAGCAATCAGCAAAATGGGCTGTTCAGCAAAGAATACAAAGGCTGCTGTATGGGTAAAAATATTTACATGACTGTAACATACAGGGAAACAATTGTAGTCCACCAAGTATTTCTGTTCCAGATGATGCCTAATAAAGACAGTGCTGGCTTACTAGGAACAGTGGACGAAGAAGACATTTTCAGGAGCAATGTGGCCACTTTGATAGGTAATAAATAGATATGTTACAGTCATACATTATTTGCCTGCATGCATGTACCATGAAAAAATACTGTACATCTAATGAACATTAGATGTACAGCTCCATAGTTGGCAGCAGATTACAAAGATGTCTGCATTGTCAGGTACAGCACCAGGATGCTACTGGACCAGTAGAATTACTGCTGTGATAAGTGCTGTCAAAGGCAATATTGAAAAATAATTTAATTTTTTTAAAGAGAATATCTAGTTTGGGTTTGAACGATAGTTGCTTCTATTTTTTAATCAACTTAATTTTTCCCCCTTTTTAATACCTCTTTTACTATTCTAAAAATAAAAGTGCCTCATTTATCTTTTTAATTCCCGCAGCTTAAGTGTCTGCTGGGTTTATAATAATTTCCTGGCATATTAAATTTCCCAGTGATCTTGGCAAACTCCCTGTAACTTTTCATGTGACGTTTACAGCAAAAGAGACATTTGCATTGCTATGAAAAAATGGCCGTGTCAGTAATTTTCTGATGTCCTGCTAGGTTGCTATGGCAACTAAATCATCTATTGCGCAAATATATATTTAAGCATTTAGTATAAATTTTACACTTTTTGAAGACCTCAATATATGAACACTAACTCTTCAGGATGTTAGAGATGAGATTTGAGTTTGGTGTCACCATGGGTAATTTTGCTGGTTTTATAAATCAGCAGTCAAAAAAAATTCATGGCAGATTTGTCTGGTGATTTTTTTTTTAAATGCACTACTATGGCCAGCAGACTTAGAAAGGCCTGTTAGGGGGGTTTGAAGTTATTTTACTTAATCTAAAAGGGGGGGATATGGCAGCCATAGTGCCAGCAAGCTGAAAACTACTTTCAGGAAAAGATAGGGAAAGCTGACAAAACCCATAGGGGGAGAATAGGGTCCGGTAGGAGACAGTACTGCTATTTAGTTTATTTATTTGTTAGATCCTGGGGAAATCAACTCATTTTCCTTTTTTTTTCATTTTTTTTTATTATTATCCTTGAGGCTTTTTTCTTTTGTGGTTGATTGAAGGGTAGTGGTTACTTTTAAAGGTTATACATTCATAACAAATCAGCAAACATAATTTTGAATAAAAGCTTCACTTTAAACAAACAAAAAGACTTTTTTTTTTGAATGTGGTATTGGGGGGATTTATTTATTCTGGGGCATATTGTTTAATAATGTATGTAGTATTGTCCTTATTTAGAGGTAAATTGCTCTTTGTTTGGAGCCCTAAAAAGCAAGCTTTTTATTCAGGGAGCATTTTTCAGGTTTTCATTTTTCTGGGGCATTTTTTTATTTCATTGGTATTGTTTGAGGGTTTATTGTATTTTATTTTCAGGCTCATTTTAGACATGCTTCTGAAGCAGTAACAAAATAATAAATAACAGTAACAAGTTACTTATATTATTGGCTTTTATTTTTAAAATTGGTGAGGTGAAAAGATAGAAAGGCTTTTGTAAGCAAGTTCAAAGGTGAGTATTAATATTTGAATAATGTATAGTATACTCCTATACTTTACATAAATCAATGAAACTGTGACACAAGTGTGACACAAGTAACAATATCCAAACGTTGAGCATTTTACTGAACTTTATGCATTGTAATATGAATGACTTCAGCGTTGAAACTGAACTTATTGTTTTTCTTTTCCTTATTGGTCTTGTTCTTTTTATCATTTTGGTATTTGATACATTCCCAGTTTCAAGTTAGACTTCAGTCTCATTTCTTCCCTGAAGAAGCCTAAGGGCAGAATGCATCGGGAACTTGAGACCCCTTCTGAACCTTATGTTAATACTATACTTGAAATATAAAACTTTATATATGTAATCACAAAAAATGTTCTTTTGTGTCACAGTTTAGTTGATTTGATGTAAAGTATAGGAGTAGACTATACATTATTAAAATATTAATACTCACCTTTGAACCCAGCTACAAAAGCCTGTCTATCCTTTCACCTCACCAAAACATTACCTAATTCAGTCTAGGCAATGCAAACTACCATTGACAATTTACCATAGGAACCCCACTTGCTACCCATCCCTCTACCTATGCTTTTATTTATAAAACACCAAGATAACTTTTAGCGCTGTAAAAAAATAGAGGGTTGCAGATTACAAATCTATTTTATCAGACAAATGCAAATAATGAAGAGGAAATTACCCTGCCAACCGTAGCTTACAATCTAGAGCTGGGGAAGAGTAACATACTGAGGGTTAGAAGGCAGATGAAGACAAGTAGCTGAGTTTGAACAGAAAGGTTAAAATGTTTTTTTTTATGTGTGGGAAGTAGGAGCAAGCCTAATAGGACGAGGAAGAAAGTTCCAGAGACTGAGGCCAGACCTAAAAAGTTATGAAGCCATTTATGGGAAGAGGTTATGAGTGTAGAAGACATTAGTAGGTCATTGGAAGAGCAGAGAGGGCAGCTAAGGGTATATTTGTGTATCAGGTGAGAAATAAAAATGGGACAAGAGCTGAAGAGAGATTTAAAAGCAAAAAACAGCAGCTTGAATTTGATATGTAGGTGAAATTATGATTATTATTATAAATAATATTAATAAAATAAACAGGTTTTATATACTGCCAACATAATACGCAGCACTGTACACTAAATAGGGGTTGCAAGTGACAGACAGACACAGACGGTCACAGGAGAAGAAGAGGACCTTGCCTGAAAGAGCTTACAATCCAAGAGGTGGGGAACCAGCATACAATAAGATGGGGCTATGGATTGGTGGGTGAGTAGTGAGTGTTGTAGGAGACCAAACAAGATGAGTAGACAAGTTTGAAAAAATGGGTTTTGAGTGCCCTTGCAAAATGAGCAGAAAGTAGGGGAAATCTGAATAGGATGTGGAAGACCATTCTACGGAGTCAGTGCAGCTCTAAAAAGTCTTGGAGATGTGCATGTGATGGGGTTATGAGTGAGGAAGTCATTAGTAGGTCATTAGAGGAGGCTAGGGGTATATTTTTCTATCTGGTCAGAAAGGTGGGTGGGACAAGAATTGTGGAGGGATTTGAAAGCATAGAACAGGAGCTTGAATTTGATTCTAAGGTGAAATGGACGCCAATGAGGTGAGTTACAAAGAGAGGCAGCAGAAGAAGAGTGGTGGGAAGGATGGAAAAGTCTGGCTGTAACATTCATAATAGATTGAATAGGAGAAATGGTATAGTAATCCAGACGAGAGATGATAAGAGCATGTATAAGGAGTTTGGTGGTCTCTGGGGACAGGTAGGGGTGAATTTTGGAGATGTTGCATAGATGAAAGACCCAGGACCTGGAAATGTTCTGAACATGAGGGGTAAAGGCTAGGGCAAAATCGAAGGTTACACCAAGATATTGTGCCTGAGGGGATGGACAAATAACAGTGTTATTAACAGTTAGAAAGGTATCAGGGGGAGATTTGGAATTGGGGGAGGATGATGATGAGTTCTGTTTTATCCAGGTTGAATTTCAGAAATTTGTCAGCCATCCATGATGAGATGGCTGACAGACAGCATGAAACCTTATCCAGGATGGAGGGAGACAAGTTAGAGGTGGACAGCATACAGAGAGTACTGTAAACCAAAGGAGGATATGAGACTATGGAGTGAGGAAGTGTACAGAGAACCCTTGGGGGACAACAACAGAAAGGAGAGTAGGAGAGAAATAATTACTAATAAAAGAAACTTAAAGGAGCGGTCAGACATGTAAGAAGCAAACCTAGAGAGATCAGCGCCACTGATATCAATGAAGTTCATGATTTGGATTAGAAGGGAGTGGTCAACAGTTTCAAAAGCAGGGGAAAGATCTTAGCAGAGGAGGAGGGAAAAGTTGCCTTGTGACCTAGCTCTAATGAGGTCGTTGGCCACTTTAGTAAGGGCTGTTTTGGGGGAATGAGCAGCTAGAAAGTCAGACCTAATGGGTCAAGGAGAGAGTTGGTTTTCAAATAGTCGGTGAGTCATTTATAGATAACGAGCTCAAAAAGTTTGGAAACATATGGGAGAAGAGAGATAGAATGGTAGCTAGATGATAGGGAGTTCCTTCAGGATAGCGAGAATAGTAGAATGTTTGAAAGCGGAGGAGGAATACCAGTAGAAAGGGAAGGGTTGAATAGTTCCCTTAGGGCGGGGCCAGGGTGGAGAAGTGGGCACTAAGTAGATCAGAGGGAATTGGGTCAAGCGGACAGGTGGTAGATTGAGATGATGAAAGGAGACTTCATCCAGAGTACCAGGAGGTTAGTGATGACTTACATGTGAAAGGGGTGGATATGGTTGGAGTAGCAAGGTAGGCAGAGACAGTGGGCCTAATTTATCAATAAAATCCGCGCTCGCTGGTCACGCGTACTCTCGCGCCGTTATATCGAGCCGGTTTACCGCGGGCTGAAGTCATATGCGCTCGTTCAGTCGCATCTCACTGCCAAGCCGGATGCTTGCCTTCATAACAAAATGGGCAATAGGGGTCGCGCATCCATCAATTAAGGCGAATAGATTTCAGCTGCGCGATTAAGGAGGATCTGTTAAGCTCTATGGTGAGATCATAGCAATTAATTACCGCACACCTGCTCTCTGTTCTGTGCTTATTTACAGTCCTTTACAGGTCAATTAGAATCTCATTAGAAAGAATGATTTTTTAGGGGAACAGTGACTTTTAATGCAAGCTCGCCAGTGTAAAGCTGCCGGAGATGCGCGGCTCCGGCCGTGAGCTCTTTCAGTTGTGAATTCCGCGACGGCGTACGATTTCGGATCGCGAATACGAATGCGCGAGCGAGCTTCCAATTTTGCTTGATGAATCAGCCTCATTGTGTCTGATTTTGACAATTGTAAAGTAGTTGGCTATGCATTGGGCAGAGAATGTAGTTGTGGGGGAGCAGGTGTGAGGTTTAGGATGGAGTCAATTATTGAGAAGAGGCTACGTGGGTTGGAAGCTTGAGAGGATATGACAGGAGAGAAATAATTTGGCCTGTAACGTGTCTCCATTGTGCCGAGCCCCTAGTTCTGTTGAGCTAGTTCCTGTTCACCTGGTGCTTAATTCAGTGTTTTCTCTGGCCAGCTCCTGCCTTAACCCCTCGTTGTCCAGTCTGTTGGTTCCCAGCCAACTTCCCTGTGCTGTTTCAGTGTTCCTGTCTGTCTGTAGATATCCCTGTGTCACCTGTGCCTCCTTTTGCTTCCAGTGTCCCCTGTGTTCCCTGTGCCCACAGTGGCCCCTGTGTCACTAATGTCTGTCTCCTGGATCCCTGGCAATTGACCCTTGGTGTGTCACCTGACCTCTCTTGATTGCTGCCTGCCTGGAGCCTGGCCTTCCTCAAATATCCTTCTGCTTTGTGATTTGGTACCATGTTTTGCCCACCTCAGTGTGCCCAAGGACCGCAACCTGGCAGTAACCAGCAGCGCAAAATCCTTTCCATCAGAGGCTCTGGAGAAGACCTGGTTACTACTTAGGCTCTGCACCTTGGCCCTTCTCGGGGCGCACACGACCTCCGTGCAAGCCGTAGCTCCCCCTGTCTCTCCGTGTGTGACACTGTCCCTGATCCCCCTCCCTAATCCCACCCCACCCTGCCCTTTGTGTGGTACGTTTGAGAGGTGAACCACTTTCCTTGCCTTTTCTAATTGATTGGTTACAATTTAGCTCACTTAATTGAGGAGAGACTTTTTTTTTTTTTAAAGGGGGTTGTTTTTTGTTACACAATTTTTATGTGACTTTTCCCTATGTTATTATTTCTGTATTTTAGATTGTGTCTGGATATACTAGTAAAAATATTAGATTTTATGTACTTTATGACTTTGATGTACATAGCTAGACATATGTTTGTATTTTTTCATTTTTTGTACATAATAGACTATGTTTTTGTAAAATTGTTGACTCCTCATTTTCTTTGTATTTCCCATCCCCTGAAGTAATGTGACAATATATTTTGAAAACCTTAATAAAAATCTTTGAAAAGAAAAACTTTGAAGCTGGGCTGGGAGGGCAGTAGACAACAGCAACAATTAGGGGTAGGGGGTGGAAAAGGCAGATGGAATGCACTTCAAAGCAAATGAAAATGAGAAAAAGTGGGGTAGGAATGATTCTGTATGTACAGTTGGGGGAGAGCATGAGACCCATACCACCACCTACTCTGTTGCCAGGTCTAGGAGTACGAGTAAAGTGCAAGCCTCCATAGGAGAGTGCAGTAGCAGAGGCAGATTCTGGGGCCAGTGTTGAAGCATGTTTTAAGATAAGCAAAGAGAGGCAGCAGATGAGAAGTGATGTAAAGGATGGATAAGCCTAGTTGCAGTAATCCTGATCGGTTGTAGAGAAGAGACCAGTTGAGAGATATTAAATGCGTGCACCAAGAGAGTAATTGATTGAGATTGATATATGTAGCAGAGTCTTGTACCATGTTAGTCATTAATTAATGTGGAAAGTGTAGTTAGCTAAATTGATTTATTAAACATGCACATTTTTAGGATGGCTTAGATATCTTCTTCAGGATAGATAAAATAATACAAAGCCTAAAGAAGTATTCTAAGCCACCTGAAAGCTTCCATTGTTTAAAAATGGTTATGCAACAAGGCTTTCATTTACACTAAAACTTTCTCAATTCATTTTAGCAATTTCACCATGGTAATTCTGAATTTAACAGCATTCTTTTCATACTCACTGACAAGGCACTGGAAAATGAAAATACATTTTAACTGCTGTCCATGGTCCTGAAAATATAATTTTACTTGTCTCTGTATTCTTTGTGTTATGACATAAAGAAATAAATGAACTGTTGGAAAAATAAAGAACAATCTCTGAAATACAAGGAAAACATGTCAAGGTAATAACCAAGAAGATTTTAGATATCTCGGATTTAGAAAGATGAATATACTAACTATACATGTTGGAAATGTCTACAAATTTTTTTTAGGAAAAGAGCGGTAATTGACTATTAAATTTTCAACCCTATTCAATAATCTGCTTTGTCTTTTTTATTTTCCCAACACTTTCACAATATATATTATCCCATGACATCTGAAAAAAAGTAATACTACTAATATAGTCTTCAGAAAGGATCATTTCAAGGATCAAGGAAGAGAGGATCCCTCTACCACTAATTCTAGTAGTAATAGAATGTCCTGATGCTTGTACGTCAAATGTAGAAATTACTGAAGTCAGTGACATTGCAAGCATGGATGTGTTGTAGAAAGGTATCTTTCAAACATAAGCATGTACTTTAACAATTTTGGTGTCAGCACTGATAAACACAGTTCAGAAGAAATACAGTTCATGTTGATGTTAGTAAAATACATATAGTCCTTGCTTCATCTACAAAGATGCTAGAAAAAAAAAACAATATCACTATCAAATATCATGCAGTGCCCCTGAATTACTTTGCAAATAATGTCAAGTTCAAAAATCAAACTAAGATTCCGAACCCAATAAAAATGAAAGACAGGTCATGCTTATAGATGTTTTCATTCATTCACATACAGTGCGCAATAGTCATGCAAATTACTATTTTCACACTATATCACTTATAAATACAATATACATACTTTAGACAACTACCTTTCTAAGAAAATAATTTAATATTTTTCCCCCAAAATATTTTACAAAATTGTACAACTAATTTGTGGACCAGTGTTTAAAGCAATTTGGTACCTTTAAATCTTCTCTAAAATTATCAATTGAAATTAAATATATGCCAAATGTAGAATATTGAGATGCATCTATTTGCTGTTAAACTAATCCAGTAACAAAAATGTTAAAGAAAGTCATTAAAGTGTAATTGTCTCAAAGTTTTCCTCAGTTAAGTGCCAAAACATTTATTTTAATCTGCTTTTACTTAATTGCCCAAAGCACTTTGTTCTTCTCATTGTGGCATTATGCTAATGCCTTAGCCTCATAAAATATGACATATACATTCAATACAAGTGCCATACCCTAATAAATATTAGTGGCTGCTTTTCAGAATAGCACAAAGAGATATTTTGGGTTAAAGCCCAGATAGTTCACTAATCTTTTCACTTAGGAAAAGGTTTCATTGCTTTGACAGTTTAATAGCTAATTATATGCTGTCCAAAAATTCAGCACTCACAGGTCATCAGTCATGGCCTAGAAATTCACTGTAACTATACAAAGTACAGAATTGTTGAAGGAAACATTTGTTAACCTAAATGGGAACCTTTCTTGCAGTGCATGGCCCTATTGGAAGTGTGATGTTAGTATACTTGTGCCCTACCCCTGTAATATACACACCATACTGTACATGATAAAATAAGTGCATTTAATCCAACAAAACCCTAGCATTTAAAAGGTTTTAGGTTTTTTTTTACAATTACAGTAATATATACATCTACGTGTTTACTCTGTAGCTAATTATTTAAAAGTTAGCATTTTTACTGATTTTAATTTATGTCAATAAATTATACCATCATGAATAGTGATCACAATTTTTGATTTAAAGAATATTTTGAAAATATCATATTGTCATTCAATTTATCAAATGAGAATTTGAAGACAACATTTCATTTAATGCACAACAAAACAGGTAGTGTTATTAGAGGTGCCCAGAGGGATCAATCTTACAGCATGGACCAAGCTCATCCAGTAAAATGATGTATTAGAATTCAGGTAGAATGATACAAATGTTCACACTCCACAGAGACACATATTACAGCAAGGTTCAGTTTCATTCCTACTGACCAGTATACAACCACTGACAACCACAATCAAAGAGCTCCTTTTCCAGAAATACATTTCTTTTGACTACAATGCAACTTATGCTTTTGTGCAAAAGATAACACAATTCCAGGTCCATGTGTTTCAATGCCAGTAATTGATTCCCACCAGGGAATGTTTGAGGGAATGTCAGGCCGCTTTAAAATGGAGCCCTTAGATTAGATTATTAGACATCGCTACAAAACTTCGAAATTCCGATCTTGTAAATAAACTTGTCAAGGAATACCTTTGTTTAAACTTTGACATTTAATATAAGGGGTCATTGTACATATTGATTACATCTGCAAAGCTCCCAAAAACATCTCAGCAAAAGAGACTCTTTTACGTCACATTTTGTAAGGAGAAAAAGGTACTGATTATGTAACAAACAAAACATTCTTTTGAGATTTTATTTGAATAATCTAATTTTATAATGTGCTTAGTTTAGGTATTATTTTATTTTTTTCTTTAACAAAAGTTAACTTTGCTGTCTAATTTTTGAGCTACTTAAGCCAGCACTCAAGTGATTTTGTGTCAGTACCCATCAAAATGTAATTGATACTGGTCATATTTTGTAGCTCATTAATCCACTTTTAGCTTCTTCTATTATGTTTACTATAGAAACCAGTTTTAATTATGCTTCTGCTTTTTCTGAAAGGGTGTAGTGTATGCTTATTAAAACAAGATTAAAAAGAATTGCCAAAGTAATTTAAAATTCTCAGTTTTAAAGTAATCTTTTCATTGGAAAACCAGAGGTGGCCATTTATAATCTCTCCTTCTAGTTGCCAGTCATGCTGCTTCATTTTAATACTTTAAATCACTCACCCAAAACATGATCTGTATACATTTTCAGAGCAAAGAAAACACAGCATTGCAACTACACTATTCAAATGGACCATAAAATACACATTTCACCAAAATGTTTTGGGTCGCCACTTCCTTTGTCTATTTAAAATCCTGCAGTGGCTATGCTGTGTTCTTACTGAAATAAATAAAAAGAATGACTCCTAATAGTATGAATGTGGTAATAAAAATAAACATAGTTTAGTTTATAATCTATCGTAATCTAATTTATAATCTAAAACATGAAAACCCATGGTACTGATGCTGTGGGAACCCAATATTTGAAGATGATACTTTATAGCATTGCTGAAAAAAAAATATAAATCTTCGATGAGGCTATCTTATAAAATAGCCCCACCATATTTGACATTATGGATTTGTGAACAATTATAACATATATTGGGCCTGATTTACAAAAGCTCTTTCTAAGACTGGAGAAGATAGACTATCATGGGAGAACCTGGGTGATAAAACAAATTCAGAATGTATTTGATTCAAAATCATTTACTATCATGGGCAAATATTTTCAATCCTGGACCAGATCCATCTTCTCCAGTCTTGGTGTGCTTTAAAAAAATCAGACCCATTGCATTGCACAACTTGTATTTCTTTTTTTTTTTCAAGCCAAAAATAAAAAAATAATATTTTTGGAGAGTTAAACCTGTTTTTGTATGTTTTAAACATGCCCCCTATGTTGTTCCATGATTAAATGAATAATGGTGTAATGTGCAATCTTCCAATTTTTCTTTGGGTGGATTATTCACTGCAGTGACTTTTGCAACTCTCCCCATTAGATACCCTTGTATTTATCATAGGTCACCTAATGGTCTCTACCAGGGTTACAGGTCATTTTACTTTTTATACTACAATGTTTGCTTTGTAAGGTTTTGATGCAGCTTGAAAAGAGTTGCAATGGATTCAAATCAGAAACTCAAATAAAATCTATCAATCTTGTCTTCCTTGACAGTGTCTTGATTGGTAGGCTGGTTATTTCTATAATAACCAGACACAATTGTCCTGCTGATAATACATTCTAGTTTCAGTGTTTGTTGAAATTTGGAATGTGTGTAGAAAGTGGCAGTATTTAAATATCACTTTAATAGTTTGAATCTAACACTTTGGGTCTGATTTATTAAAGCTCTCAAAAGCTGGAGAAGATACACTTTCATGAGTGAACCTGAGTGATCCAGCAAAGCTGGAATAAATTTCTTGCTTTTTGTTATCAAATGTTTTCAATCCTGGATCAGATCATTCCAGGTTCGCTGGATCACCCAGGTTTACTGATGAAAGTGTATCTTTTCCAGCTTTGGAGAGCTTTAATAAATCAGGCCCTATGAGTCAGCGTACATATCTCTCTATTAGATAATAAAGTTCTGCATGTGTATTTTTTTCATATTGCAAAAATATGTGATATTAGCTGTTTGCTGGTCAAATAATATTATATAACACTTCATGAGCAAAAACAATGAAATTGTCATTAAAACATGATTTTCTATATGAACATACTGCTTGGGGACTTTAGCAAGCACATAATTCTGAAGGATGATTACAATGGGATTATCTGTTTTAGGAAATGAAGCATTAACTGTCAAGTTTATTTAAGAAACAGCTTAAGAAAAAACATGTAGTTGGTTATTAACATACCGTACTATATATATTAGGCTGATTAACCAGAGCAAGCCACTTTAGCTTCCAAGTGTCAAAAGCGCAAAAGTTTTTTTTTTTTTTTTTTTAGAAAAGAGATGAATGAGTATGAAAGCAACACACAGCATTGGCAAAAGGGAAAATAAGTGATTTCAATCTTTGCTTCTTATGCTTTGCTCCTTGAAACTTTCTGACAGCTCTAATTAGAAGTTCTTTTCTCTGTAGCTGAGGAACTAAAGTCACTCCACTGTTGCTATGTCTCCCGGGAAATTTCCTCTGCTGTATTGTCAAAATCTCTCGACAGCACTGTGTTCTGCTCTGCTCCTCTGAGCTGGAAAAAGAGTTTTTGGAGTGAATAATTATTGATTTAATTGGTGGGACGCTAGTGTATTTCCCAGTCAGCAGGGCCGATAAGGGTGAATTGCATAAGAGATAGGAAACTAAAAGCTGTAAATGCTGCACTTGGCTGCATGGTTTAACAGTTTAAACAACCTAATTATGATGATAAAGGCATTTCATAAACTACAGAAGTAAACAATGGAAGATCATACATTATGATCAATATCTGCCCACTGAGTTAGCTTGGGTACTATTTAGAAAAACAGAAGAATGAAATATCTGTAGTAAGAAATGGCTTCTGTGTGGCAGTTTAACCAGTCTAAAATCCAGTTATATCAGTGGTGTAATTCTTTAATTTGTATTACCTTGTAGCACCATGCTTTATATACAATTGTTGCTGTCCCCTTTGTCTTTGCACCTTATTTTTGCAGCACAATTTTGAAGGAAAATGTACGCCACTGTTATCTTGTTTTATAGCAGTGTATCCCAATCTTTTTAAAACAAAGGGCCCCTTGAAAGAAAGTTTGGGTCTTTAACCTCCCTGGCAATCTGAATTGAAGTATTATTATTAAGTATAAGTAAGCCCTCCAGCCACACATTCGCACTGCATGGCCAGAATCTCTGTCCCCTGGCCTCGCGTCCCCAACATTCAAGAGCCAGCCGGGAATCGCTGTAAGGATGCCGTGGGCATCGCTGGAGGATGCCGCGGGCATGTGGGAACCAGATAAGATTTTAAAAACTCCCTGGCAATTCCACCCCGACTGTGGCTCGGGGTTTCCGCTTTTGGTACTGAAAATTAACCCCGAGCTACACTTGGAAATACTGCTAGGGAGGTTAAGGAACCCCTACCAAATTTACTATGATCACAACTCACAGTACATTAGTTTTGTGGTCAGTGGGAAGAATGACTCTTACTTTGCTGGCCATTGGGATCGCTGTCACCCTCAGCCAAAAACATCATTGGTATCAATTAAATTGACTCGAGAGGCACAAACTGTTCATTTATCCAGGAACCCCTAGCAATCACTGGAGGAACCCTGGTCTATAGGCTAGCTGCCCTGCCATCACCTATGGGCAACAACGTAGCCATGTTTTGGTACTTGCTTCCAGCCAAATACCAAAGTGAGAGGTGCAGAAGTTCAAAAAGATTAGGGGAATAAACTGGGAGTATTGCCCACCAAGATTACAAAGTATGGAATATAAAGCTCAATGAGACCAGGCATGCATGGATACAATAGACTGAGCATAAGGAATTATGGGATCTGTAATCCCAATAGACTAATCTGTGCAAGATCCCCAAACAATAAGTTCTGGGAATGGCCAGAGGAGAGATTCACCAGGCAAGTGTAAGTCTTTGGGATAAAATATTGGCATATCCCGGCAATTGTTAATGGTAACATGAAGCAAAATGGAAAACATTTCATACAGTGAGGATTTAATACTACTTTAATTATGTTTGCTGAACCAATTAGATTTTCCAATTTACTCATTTAAACTTTGTAATTTAAATTAAAATTAGAGCCTATAAAGGTTTGTTAGGGAAGTCAGGCAACAAGAAGTGTGAAAAACAAAACTTCTCATTATACCATTTGTGAAATATATAAATATCACTTTCACACTTAGAAATATGGAACTATGTTATGCATTAGCGTTTTCATATGCACTAATTGTGCTAGGACTTCAAGTTGTTATATCAGTATATAATCAATGTTGGGTTGCTGATGCTATGTTCAGACAGCTGGGATCACAGACTGTATAATCATGTCATGTTCAGTACATCTGGGAAGGATCACCGCACTTGACTCTAAAGTGTTCTATTGACAGTATGCAACCTGTTATTTCCATTCTGTAGTCATTATCAGCCATTCTACTTGTGTTCTTATGAAGAAGTGTTAATGGACATTTAAATGCATACTGAAACACTGTTACTCCTAATTTCATGTCACTTCAGATTTGTTGCTTGAATTTTATGGTCAATGGAAGGGAACAGTCTTTCTCTTAGCTGAGGCACTTATTTAATTATTATCTTGAATATTCTAAAGGCCAGAAGAAATTCAAATTGTATTCACTTTGCAGCATTCAGCTTCTTGAATAGCATTATACCAGAAATGTGTCATTATTGTAAAAGGAAAAGGAAAAATAATAAATAAAATAGCATTCATATGAAATGAGGATACTGACATCGGAATAACTTGTGGAAATCTCGCCTTTTACATAAAGTAAAGTCCCTATATAAAATGAAACTCCACAATTTTTTATGTGGGAAAAGTAGTACACATCTGTTTGGATACTTCTTGAACAATTTATCAGTTTGTTTTGGCAGGTTTACCCCAATGTACCCAGGCAAATTCTAATAGCAATCAGGTTAATAAGTAATTTCAAATAGTGTATAGAAGTGGTGGAGAGAATACCTGTTTTATGCTCGCACTACAGCTCAATTCCTCTTATTTCTAGATTGAGCTAAAGATGGATTTAGATCATTGACCATGTGAAACCCGAAGTAGGAAGATCAATACATGTCAGATTACATTTTCCATAGTCTCTGTATTACAGTGCAAATTATGGGGAAGGGGATCACAACTCCAGACTCTCCCCAGCTAACCCACTGGGAGCAGTTCAAGTCAACTGAATGTGGTGAAATCTTGGTTTACAAAAACCCAATCATCTGCAAGAAATGTAAAAAAAATTGTGTTACAAAGTTATAATTTCCTTTCCCAAGAGAACAGCCTGAGTACCTTCAGTAAATAATCCCAATGATAATGTGCAACTATTCCAAAGTTCAAGCATGTTTTTCATTTTTTCCACAATAAAGGAATTTGCTACCCGCTACTACCATGCTGACTCTCACACATCGGGCCTGATTTATTAAGCTCCCCAAGGCTGGAGAACACAGACTTTCATCAGTGAACCAGGGTGATCCAGCAAACTTTGTAGATGATTGGGTATTTGTAAACTAAGAATTCACTACATTCTATAAAATGAGTGAAAAACCCTTTGCAAAAAAAAGAAACTACTGTAGTTTATCAGCCCCAATGTCACCATGTGAGTTCCACACACTTAGTACTTAATCCAGCCCATCACATCCTAAGCAATAGACAAATATGATTGACAGCCTGCCCATTAGGAAACAAGTCAGCTATGACAGCTCCCTTATCTGTGTCCTGAGATTCCCTTTAAACATTATGTGTTAAACAAGTTTGTGTTTTGTGCCCAAATCTCAATTAGCTCCAGCAGCTTTGTGTACCATTCTGTGTACACATCCCCTCATCAATTGCCCAGTATTTCACATACTTTAATGCAGCACAGGGAAGCAAATTGAAAGATGACTGTGATAAAAAAAAAAGAAAAGTTGTCGCATAATGAAAAAACATTTAAAAATTGCTTTCCTTGTAAATTGCTTTCTGTGAAGAACATTTTCAGCATTAGTTCCAGTAATTGCTAAGATATTTATGGAAACAGTAGCATGGTGTATATGCAAAGCTTTGTGTATAATAATTTAAAGTGAATTTATCATCTCAAACAAGGACCGTCTATTTAAAATCGCTCTACCTAACAGTACATTGTTGTTTTACAGCTGGAACTGCTTATCTCCAATGCATACATTTTATAAATTAAACTCATTCCTCTATTGTCATGAAAGACAATTCTGTAGTTAAACTGTGTGTCGTTTACTCCTACATTTAGGTCTCATGTGTGAATATAAAGAAACAAAGAAACAGTTTACGAATTATATTGTATTGTCAGGAAATTTTATTATATAGAGACATAACTAAAAACTACCATAAGACTCTAGTGTTAAGTCTGAATAGGGCTCCTTATATTTCATATATCTGAGATGTAAAATGCTTATAGGTTCCTTATTTAAAAGCCTTAGTTAAACAGCATATATCAAAATGGAAAAGAGATCAGAGATCTGTAAAGAGAAATTTAACAAAGAATACCACCACCCACGGTGGGGAAACAGGTCAACATCAACAAATGCCCCAGTACTGGTTATCCTGAAAGCATCCAAATTGCAGGATTTTGCTCTTGGTGTGCAGTCAAATCAGAAGGAAGCAAAGCATGGCAGTTCTTCTTGACATGTCACAGGGCATCTTCCGCTAAGCCCTCCCTGCAAAACTTCCATTCCAGGAGTCTCTACATATTAGTCTTCTTTTTCCAGATACAATGAGCTCTTCATGGTAATGCCCGGAATGTTTAGGAACAGCTCTGCCTAGATTTGTCTTACTCCAAAATAATAACCTTGTTGTACTTTACACTCATTTTGTTGGCCAGGCACTGATGTTCAACTACATTTCAACAAAGTCACACCAAATATTAATCCTCTTTTACCAATACCACTGAATACTCAGGGACTGGCTGAGGCAGACCAATATCCGTAACCCAGTAATTGCCCTTCTCGTTCTGTCCACGGGTAACAGCTCCACAACAGCATGCAATCAATTCCTATACTATATGGAGAAATCATAATACACAATCCAAACTCTAGCTGGCTAACTCTATCCCAGCTGCCAATGCAAACACAAAATTGGGCTGGGGACACTCTTGCTTAAGGCAGAAAATTTTTATACACATAATGTGGCATATGATATCTATAAAAAGATTATTATTTAGGTTTTGGACAGTATCACATCACTATAAAGCAGTAAGGTCAGCATAATGGCTTGCAATCAGATTTTGATTCAGGTTTAATCTGTCAAATCAAAAATGCATTTTTTATGAATTGTTCCTAACATTCTGAGATGAGTAACAGACATGGGAAGCAAAGGACATATTGTTACTAATTCACCAGTTATAAACTCCACAAAGCATTACTATGTAAAAAAATTGATTGGTTAACCTTAGTGCTTTTTGTTACAGCTGTTTTTGCTTTTATAGTGGGTTTTTAAAATACCAAATTCAAGACTTACAATTACTTTACTTTTATTACAATTCTGTTTGTGTTTTTTAAGTGCAACACCCTTTTTTAGAAAAAAAAGGGTGCAGCACCACCCCCTTGATTCTCGATCGCTTAGGTGATCAAGAATAAATGGGAGTGCAGAGCCTCCCAGGATACCTACATCACGCATCCCGGGAGGCTCTTGGCTGCTCGGGCATGCACAGAATGAACAGTTTCATCAGCAGGGAAAAAAATTGCCAATCTCACTGTGCATGCATAAGATCTGCGAATTTTTTTCCCAATCTACGTCACCAGATCTCGCGCCTGCACAGTGCAAGATTGGGGGACATAGGAGCAGGCGGAAACAGGTGGGAATGTCGTGCCCACTCTTTTTTTTAAAAAAGTCTTTGGTTGTCCGCGCCTCTGGACAGGTCTAGTGTTGATGTTCGAATTCAGGGTTGTCCCTATATTCGACCCGAATATGGCTGTTCAAATTCAGGTAGACCTGACCCGAATTTTGCTGCATTCGACAGCAAAAATTCGAGAGGAAAAAAAAAAAAATATATTTTTTTTTTAAATTTTTTTTTGTATGTGTTTTTTATTTTAAAATTGTTCTTTTTTATTTTTTACAGGTTATCCGACAATGACATTATGAATCAATCTCCTTATTAAAGGGGGCTTCCAGATTCCAAAGTCCTGCTAAAAATGTTTATAAAAGCCCCCATTGTTTTCAATGGAAGCTTTCATAAAAGCTTAAAAACGCTTGAAAAAGCCTCCATTGAGTTCAATGGAAGCGTTTTCCTGCGTTCATCCAGCGTTTTAATTTTTTAAGTTAAATTACACAAACACACACATTAATAAAATAATTTTAAATTAAAGCCTTGTCCTATTTTTTACTTATATTTTAACCCTTTCAGGGAATGAGTAAGAGGATTTATGTACCCCTGTACTCATTCCCCAGGGTGGGGCGGTGGAGATCTGGGAGTCTCCTTATTAAAGGGGGCTTCCAGATTCCAAAGTCCTGCTAAAAATGTTTATAAAAGCCCCCATTGTTTTCAATGGAAGCTTTCATAAAAGCTTAAAAACGCTTGAAAAAGCCTCCATTGAGTTCAATGGAAGCGTTTTCCTGCATTTATCCAGCAGTTGAATTTTTTAAATGTTGCAAGCAATGTTTAAGATAACGCTCAAAAACGTGCCTGAAGGAAACGTCCTGGTGTAGATTAGCCCATGGGAATGCAGTCCGTGTAGACTAAAGCTGCATACACACGTCTAATAATTATCGTTAGAAACGATCGATGAACAACCAATTGGCCAAAAAAAAGTGACCAAGGACGCCGACGAACGAGGATTGTCGCTGGAAATGAACGACCGCCACGGTGGATCTGATTGGCCGACGATCTTTCACTATCTATCGTGTGTACAGTATCGTGACGTTCAGTGATTGTGCATGTGTCTGCGGTACACTTTCTCCGTTACATGTCCCTCCCTGCATCGTTCAAATGATTGTATCTAGCGTGTGGACAGTGTTGGTGGATTATAAATGAATGATCATATTGTTACAGCATGTACAGAATTGTGCACAATATGATTGTTCAAGTATAATCGTGCATAATCGTTGATCGGTCGTAATCGTTCATTTTCTAACAATAATTATTGGAAGTGTGTACCTAGCTTTAGCCTAAAATTGATTATAATACAGGGGTATGTAATAGTGTTATGTATCCTTTTACAATGTATCTCTTTACAATGTATCTTTTTATGTATCCTTTTATAATGTATCTTTTTACATCTGTTTGGAGGCTGTAGAAGCTCTACACAGTGCTGAAACAAACCCGAATTTTTCTCCCATTGACTTTAATGGTGTTCGAATTCGATGTTCGACCACCCAAATTTTTTTGCTCTATTCGAGCGAATAGCTGCCGAATCGAATAGTGAGCTATTCGACCAACACTAGCCAGGTCGTCCCCCCTGCAGAGTCAGGAGAGGGACCCTGCTAGGGGGGCGCACCAGCCAGAGCCATGGACACTGTCCCATTTACTAATTGCAGGCTCCGGGTGGTAGGCAGGGTGTGTCTGTGGATACAACCTGCCCACTCTACCATAGTAGGTTCAGACCTGGGATGGGAGAGTGGGCAGGGTATGGTATCATGATGTTACTCTGGGGGAAGTGCATTCCCCTTTAAGTGACAGAGGCAGAGGTGTAGTGGGGCCGGCATGTAACGTAGGAGGAAGAACCAGGAGGAAGAGAGGAGAAGATGGCAGTGCCTGGCGTTCTCTTTGCGCCGGGTCGAAGACAGAAAGCGGGACGACACAGGACCCCATGGAAGAAACCTCCCAACGGACAGACTGATTTGCGGGATTGAAAGTAAGTGTGATTTTATTGTTTTGGGTTTATTTCCACTTTGAATAACACATTTTCCACAGGCCTCTATATAAAACAAAATACAGAAACATATGAAAAAGAGAAAGGGTCAGAGGGCTTTGGTTCCAAATGATAGACATTCTATCCAAATTGGGACATTTGGGAGCTATGTCTATGTAGTGTCAAAACTATATAAGCAAGCCATTCTTATTATATCCAGTAAAGTGGAACTCCCCAGGAACTCACAGGAGATTTTGGTATAGTTTGTACATTTGCACAAATGGCACACTCATTTTACAAGTTTTCTTCTCCAGTTATGCAACATCTGCACTCAATCTCATTTTTCTCTCAGTGGCACTGCTAACCTCTCCCAATTATCTTCTAGGTTCCGGAGTCTTCATCCATCTTTATTGGTTAGGAACATGCAACTTAGAGTTACTTAATTCAGGAACTTATTCTGTAGGGTTGTAAACTACATTACTGATTTTACTGTATTATAGCTGTATATAGTAGTGTACTTAAATGACACTGACTTAATGGTGCTCCCTTCCAAAACCCAAATACAACTACTGTAAAAAAAAGCTGTAAAAGCTCATACATTAACCACTAAGGTATCTTTGGAAATTAGCATACAATCCACAATATATCAGTTGCCCAAAGCAAGTAAAACATACAAAAGTACAGAAGGATTCTGTTATATAACTATACAACAATTTCTGTTCCATCTGGCACATAATAAGATGCAACCTTCCCTGAACCCCGCAGTTATAACAGGTTTGATTGACTTTTAAATTTTTTTTTTCAACTTTTTGTTTTTTTTCTAATAATTGCAATGCATGACTAATTGGGATTTAATAGATCTATGAAACTTGTCCTAGCAGCATGCTGAATAGTTATTTTAACTGACAGTGTGGGGCTATAATACCATCTGCACTAGATGGTAAAAGCTAGTGGTGCTTTTAGATGGGCATCTCGGAAGGGACTTTTGTAGCTCAATGAGCCCTCATTGGCTTTAAAACTTTTTGGGTAGTAGAAATATAAAATGACGCATTTCATTGCAAAAAAAGTAAAATAATTCCACAAAAATAAATGCTGTTGCATAACAGTTTAAATCAGAGTACACATTTCGTTGACTTAGAACTGGTGTCACCAAGAAAACCAAACAATTTAGAGTTTCCTAAATTTACCTTGATTCTGCAGTTTTTGAAGAACAGATCTCATAGAATTAACAAAATAGTCACCAGCATTCCTAGCTTTTTAGTGTTTTTTTTCCCTTTTGTATTTCTAATTTTGGCCTTAAAGGAGAACTGCAGGGATATTTATGGTACTTACTGTGGGAGGTGGCCAGGTGCACAACAACAATGTTAGGTTGGTGCTTCTAGACTGCAACTTTCTCTGTGAATTCTGTGACTGTGGTCACTTGATACTTTGATAATACTCTCTTATTATAATTTCCAAGATGCCTTTAAGCTCCACGTTTGTTTGGTGTCTATCTATGTAGTAACAGTTGCCATCAATTACAACAGTACCTGGGTTTCCTTGAGACAGGCCTACTAGTATTGGGCTCTATTGAAAATACTAATCTGCTAATATTTTAACTCCCCCCCACACACACACATCAAAAATCTATAATGATAACAAAATTGCTACCTATTTTTACAAACAATTACATACCTGATTTTAGATCCAGAGATGTCATCACAACGGTTCTACATCGTAGGCAAATAATGCCTAATGGGCAGGGTGCTGTACATACCGTGTTTCCCCGAAAATAAGACAGTGTCTTATATTTATTTTACCTCTGAAAATCTCATTAGGGCTTATTTTCAGGGGATGTCTTATTTTTCTCACAAAAAATCTATATTTATTCATGTACAAAAATCTGTATTTACCAAAACCTGCAACCAATATTACTATAGAAAGATACCTCTGTGTTACCTGTGACCTGTCAAAATCACAGATTTCTTCTGTTATATACAAGAAGTCATGAATAAGAATTGACATAAATGTAATGAAAAAAAAACACAGCTTCATAAGCAAACAAGTGCAACATAACAAGAAAATGTGCCGACAATGAACATGTGACTCATAGAGTTACATGTTAAATCTGAGTAAAAGCAAAAAAAAAAAAAATCAATTAATAAATATGCATTGCTGCTAATGAATAAAATACCAGCAACGACCTTTTGAAAAGAGAATCCACCAACCTCTTAGTGCTAGTGTCACACCAGAGTACTGTAGGTTAATTAACCCTGCGATTTCTTCACCCCTTGCTCCAGTGCTTTTGAAATCTCCTGCTCTTTCTCTCTCTCTCTCTGCTCCCTCCTTTCTCTTGGCATCCCTCCGTGTACCACGTGACCACACCCTCCTAAGAAGCCAATAGGGCTTACTTTCGGGGGGGGGGGGGGGGCTTATATTTCAAGCTTGCTCGAAAACAGCCAAAAATCCTGCTAGGGCTTACTTTCGGGGGGTGTCTTATTTTCGGGGAAACACGGTAGGTACTGGAAATTTTTGCTTAAGGAACTGAACTCTAATTGATAAAAGGCCAGACAAAGGAGATGTCAGGTAGGGAAGAAATGGCTAAATGATTCTGGATGTCCATTAGCCAAGAAATAAGGTGGCCTCTATTGGCTAGCTGTAGCTTCTAAAGCACACATGATAAAATGACTGCATGTAATAAAACTTTTTTTTAAGTAGTTGTAAATACAATTAACAAACATTCTCAAAATGTAAATATGCCTTTCAGGTTCCCTTTTTAGTGGTTTCCAATTGCCATGACCTATATGACATACAAATCAGTCTGCATTCCATCATAGAACTAACCTCTATTTAGTACTAAATAAAAGTTCACTAATACGTTTCTCAAGTTATCATTGCAATAAATGTAGGAATATAACTTCTATTTTACAAATAGAACAATCAATACAAAAAAACAAATTAATCTCACTGGTTTCTTTTTATTGTATTTCTTATGATTTCTGAGATCCCAAAAAAAACAACATTGCTATAGACAGAGGAGAAAAATGGTGGTGTTTACGAGTTTTGCGTTGACCGTTTGTGGTAGAGCAACCAATATTACATCCTGATGGATTTTCAACTGCTCTGTTCTGCTGAGTTCAATGTTCTATGTTGTTTGATGTATATCCTTAGTGCTTCATAACACTCCTTTTCCCTGTGTTGTCCCTATGAACGCTTGTCAGAAAGCAAAAATAGCAATACCTGTTTCCAGTTTTCTAAACCTTTACGTTAATGTAAAAACATTTGTCATTCTTTCACTCTAGGCAAAGGCAAAACACTGTTACGGTAGCAATTTTGGCCAACATGTTGCCCACACATCTGACAAAAGGTTAGAACCTCTTTACTTTTTACATGCCATGGATCAATCATTATAACTGCCACTTTTTTGTATTGAACTAGTTCATGAATACATTTGCAATGCATTTGGATGGTAAATACTTTTTTCCAATAAATATGGCGGGACAGGGCATTAAGTAAAACTTATCTGTATATGCTCATAAAAGTTAAATCCAAGACATAATCCATAGTTCATAAAAAGTAGAATATTGAGTAGAAAAAACTCATAAGCAATTTCAAGTGTATGTAATAAAGACAAACTTAGTACTCAGGCTTAACTGCTTGTGTTGCTGTTTGGACTGAAGCCAATTTCAACCAGAACATTGGTTATACTGTTCAGTTCTACAAGAACAATATTCTTTCAATGAAAACACTGTTTAAGAAAGCTGATGTGAGAAAGAGAGAGCCTAGGGTTGCTATAATTGCAGGATATTTAGAACTTACTGCAGGCAGGGTACATGTCAGACAGGGACTGTTATGTTAGTATATAGAGATTCTTGCAAAGCAGCCATCATTTCTTTATACTATCACTGGGGCTTAACCTCCTGGGCGTTTCACTGATGTCTGGATTTCTGTACCAAAAGCGTTACACTGTTTTTTATGAAATTTGTTTTTTTAAATTGTAGACCTGTAACTTACAGAAATATGTCCGAACAGGGTTCTAGTAGATATCCTGAATATAATAAAGTTTGAAACAATCATGTAAAAAAAAAAATTAACTTTAATATTAAAATTAAATAAAAAACACAAAAATCAGCCTAAACAAGAATGCATAAATAAATAAAAAATACTGAAAATGCAATAATTCGGTATACTGTATAGTAATATATTTTTCTAAAACACCTCCCTAGTGTGGTAAATTTTAAAACAGAGTCCAACGTCACATACCTATAGACAAAACCACATAAATATATTTTGTATTATTTTGTATTGGATTGGATACAGGACTTTGTATTGAATCCAATACTAAATATTTGAATTTCCCGTACACGAACGCTGAGTACTTGCGTACTTCCATGCAAAAAGCGTTACATTTTTTGCATGTCCAAAATGTAATAAATTTAATAGTAAACTTTAAAAAAAAATTTAAAAAACAAGTGTATAATGCAATGAAAATGTACAGTAGCTTATATAACATATATATAATACAATTATATATATATATTATATAAAGATTTCCTTGTATTGGACTCAATACAGCTTTTCTGTATTGAGTCCGATACAAAGAGATTTGAATTTCCCGCCCCCCTATGGCTCGCACCGACGCATGCACCGACGTCACCCGGGAAACCCCGGAGATCGTCACTGCACACGCTGGGAGAAGACAGAAGAGGACAGATGTCTCCGGAGGAGCTGCGGGGACAAGGTAGGTGATTTTTTTCAGTTGATATTCGATTGTCATAGAATGTTGTATGACAATCAGATTGCACTGTAACGCTTGTTTCTATTTTTAGCTACCCCGAACCTGGTACAGGGTAAATGCTTTTAGCAAGTTTTCCTACCCCGAACCTGGTAACCGCCCAGGTTATTAATATGTAAGATTATTTGCAAGTGCAGCAAATTTTTCAATGAACAATAAAGTGGAACTAAACCATCACCTTTAACAATTGCAACCAGGCAGGCTCTTTAATCCAAGCAATGTCCCTCTTGCAGTAAAATACTCCTATCTGCCTGGTTGCAATTTTTACTTGTATTTACCTGTGCTTGCTCATTTGCAGGGACTGCCATGTGCACACGATCCTATTCCTGGAGTCAGGTCTTTAACTTTAATATTCAGCCAGGCTGGGTTGATGTAATGCACCTAGGAGTTAATTCAAATCTGGCAGCCCCAGAGGACGTCGGGATACCCAACAGATTCCTGGCATGTGACAAGGCAGGTAAGTACTATTATACTATAGTTCCACTTTAAGCAGCACACCTTTTGGTGGTTTGCATATCATGAAGCCTATTACTTTAAGTGCATTGCTTTCCTCTGTCAGTAGGACTGGTATTTTTTTATTGTGTCACATCATATCACAACTACTTTGTGTCACCATTGTAAAAAGTATTAACCCTGTACTACTCTAAAAGGGGGCTGTTAATGTTTAGTATGTCACTGGCTCATTTGCTCACAACCATTTTGTATCACCATTGTGAAAAATTAAAATGGAGGGACCGACAAAAACTGAAGTATTTGCACCTTTCCCTTGTTTTTCTCCTAGATGTGTAAATAGCTTCTCCCCACAGTTGTGCAAACAATCCCCCTTTTTATTTGGAAAATATTCCTTGGAGATCTGCTGGGATTTATATGCCATTTGTTCCATTTGGTTTTAGTAGCTACTCTGCCAAGACCCGACGAGATCATCATAATATTTCCCTCCTTGATTTCAATGCTGTTCAGAACTACAAATTTATGAATCAGTTCCATGCATAAGACAAATTCAATGTAAAGAAGAGTATTGTCCATCTAATCTATTTACAACATTTGGTAAAAGAATAAAACATGCCAAACTAGCAAGTAACAAACTAACCCAAGGAATGTGACTTTTAAGGCATAGAAGACATATATCTTTTATATATTAAAATAATTGTGTATTTCAATTAGGTAAAATTGTACATTTACATTTACAACCATTACCAGTTAAATACATGCATGTTTATCATATAGAGAACATTCCTTCAGTATGAAATCATGGTATAAAGAAAGGTACAAGTCTGATCAAATGTTGAGTCTGATCAAATGTTGAGAAACTGATGATCAAATATTAGAGTACAAAAAGGAATCTAGTGGAAGAAAATACATAGTTAATTTAACACAATAATTAAAACATGATTCCAATGACATATTATTAACATGTTTATTCACAAGTGTACTTTATGAAAGTTCTAGAAACACTACCAGCTTCATGGGACCTCTTTTTGGTGATTTAATTTAAGTTTGAAGTTAAAATTCTTGCAATGATAGACAATGAAAAAGTAGAAGGAAGTCAGAAATGTGTAACTTTCCTTAATGCATCTAGAAGTTCATGTGATAGCAACCTGTCTAGTAGTAGTTACTGAGCAGTTTCTCTCAAAGAAATGAGCCGTGCAAAATAGTGAAAGGAACCCTAAAAGGACAGAATTAGGAAAGCTGACATAGCACCTATTTTTGATGGCGCAAGTCCCATCCTTCTCCTTATTTTGCTCTTGGTGAGATGCTGACCTTGAACATGATACACGTTTTCGCAGATACTAAATAGTAAAGGATGTAAGAACAAGGATGAAAAGTCTGAAACCTGTACCCTCCAAAAAAATAAAAAATCAGACAATAACAGCTGAATATTTCTGTACTGAAGGTTTCTCTTTAATTTTCATGCAGCTGTTTATTGGATGAATTTTTTTTACACTAATCCAGGCATACATTTTAAACTTATGCTATTCCTGGAAATACTATTTTGCTTAAAATTATAATAAAACACACAATAAAAAAGTTTTTTTCTATTGGGTCCCATCAGTGTTTTAATAACACATGGAGTTTCAGAATTGCCTGTTTGTTGTAGGAGTGTTTGTTATTATCCCATTGAATAGTAGGTGGATCTTAGGTTGTTAAAGCAGAACTTTCATGAAAAAAAATATTTACTTACCTTAACTGATGACAAGCCCAAGATCTGCCTACAAACCAAACAGAAAAGAAACTGCTCTCCTTACAATAGGAGACAGGAAATAAAAAAATAACTGGTGTTGTTTCATTTGTATATATTTTAAATTGTCCACAGTTACACATCATTAAGCACATAAAGGGCAACAAATATGATTTGTTCTTGTGTTTGCTAGTTAGGATTATAACCATTTTTTGGGGAAGGCTGAAATTCATTATGTACATTCTGTTCGTACAAAAACGCAGCAGAAACATTTCGGGTAATTAAGCTTTTAAGCTCGTAGAAGCTGTAAAATTGAAAGCCATGGCTCATTACCTTCTTTTTATACTTGCTTGTACTGTCTTAACAGGTGTATACGTAGGATGATCATATTTTGTATGGTGGTGATCAGTTACTCCATCAATTTGTATAGAGTAACTGATCACTATATTTGAGAGTGGTATACATGCCCCATTCACTTCTGTTACAGCCATGTATTTTCCTTTTCAAAAATGGGGATTACTTTGAAAGTGGCAATCAGGGTATTAGAAGCAAACAGCATTGATCTCTTATGTGGCCCATGATGTTTGCCACTACCAAAGTGGGGGAATATTATCGGGCAATCTGCAAAGTTATAATCATACTGAATAGTAAATAGTAAGATCACCAGTTCATTTGTAATTTGAAGCTCATTCGTAAAGTAACTATCCTATCAGCTGATGACCAATTCCATGCATGGGGTGAATACAATGGTGATGTAATTTCTGCAAAAATATTGGAAATTTTTCTGGTGATCACCAATATCTCCATGATATCCCCAAATGTCTTCTTTAAGTGTATCTTAACCCAAACATTTAAAATGTTATCACTTTGCTTTGCAAATGTGGTTGTGCAAGATTTTGAATTGGTGAGTAAATATCTATCTTTACATCCCATTTAAAAACTTACAACATAAATCCGGATTAATCAAAGGTGTATATTCTATTTTCTTTTAGTGGAAGGAATCAAAAACTGATAGTGAACCGACTTCCAATAATCTTCCAATAATAAAGTATTTTCTGGATATAAATACCTGGAACATGTTGGCTATGTCATCTAAAAAATATATATAAAAATAGTACCCAACAAAATCAAGCATAGCTGTGTCCAATTTGATAAAAATGTTCAAGGCAGCAGCAAAGGGGTTTAATGGTCAGCTAGTTGCAAACTGAATTGGTACAATTTAGGTAAAGCTGCTGTAAATCTAGGATTTAGTTCAAGATTTGAGTTAAGTCATAGAGGCATTTTGAAAGCTTTGCATGCAAGCAGCCAGCTAAATCCTCTTTTCACAGTGGTAGCACAGGACACGTCTATGGCTTACAGAAGCAAACACTGCACATTGGTCCTTACTATATTTTCTAACATTTCGGGTAAAAATGACAACAGTAATAAACATGGCAACAATAAAAAAACAAAAAACAAAACAAGTGGCAAACATAATGCATCTGTCTGAACAAGTGTGGCAAATAAATGCACATGACATAAAAGTGGACCTGTCAGTAGTTTTAAAAG
This sequence comes from Pyxicephalus adspersus, assembly GCF_032062135.1. Lineage (NCBI taxonomy): Eukaryota > Metazoa > Chordata > Amphibia > Anura > Pyxicephalidae > Pyxicephalus > Pyxicephalus adspersus. Next base: position 40,367,543 of record NC_092863.1, on the reverse strand, counting down.
TTTGCATAAAAAAAGATGTAATCATATACATTCATATTATATTTTTCTTAATAAAGATTTGCTTTTTATTATAAAACTGCAGTCATTTGACCTTAGTCCAGTGACTTTAACTAGGTTGAGATGATATGTAGGCATTGGGAAGCTTTTCCTCTTTATTGCTAAAGCAGGGGGTAATTTCAGACATTTGTAAACTCTTCCAAGAACTGATGAGGCACCAGGGTGTACATAAGTCACCTTTGAGTCGGCTTTTTACTCAGGCTACATTCAAATTGGTGATCAGGTTCAAGTTACCGCTTCCTGATGCCAGTGAACTGCTATTTTGGAAGAGATGATATAGGCTGCTTCTACCCACAGCATTCCCATAGGGAATAAATGAGCAGTACAATATCACTCACTGCCACTCACTTTGATGGTCCACTAACACTGTGGTCCAGGGACTGGGTTGTTAGAAAGATGTCAGCAGCCGGGAGCTGTGTGGGATCGCTAGATATTCTAGGTCTAAAACAAGCCTTAGGAAAACAAAAGCTTTACCTATCATTCTGATATGAAAATCAGATAAAGCAGTTACCTAATATGTGTAAATGTTGCACTTACATTTTATTTAGCATTCATACACCTAAATCTCATCTATTCTCATTCCACCACTGACATCAACATCTTCACCCGTCCTTCTCCAGTAAGAGCTGCCTGCTTGCAATTTGTTTCTTAGGTTTAAAATGAAAAGACTAATGTTTGATCCAGTTCCAGAACTGTATTGCTTCAAGTATATCTTTTAAAAAGACATGCCACGGACTTCTATAAATAAAGATAAATGTATAGGTGAATCTACTGTATTAAATATGTAGGGAGTTATTTATACACCTTACCCTGCTGGTGAGTCAAATCATATGTATTCATTTTTGAGAAAAGGTATTTTTCTGTTTTCAATCTTTTCAAACTTGAAACATTACCCACAGATTCCAAAGAAACCAAAGGCCAGTTGATCAAACAAAAGAGAAAGAGATCTTTTTTCACCTATCGTGCTATCATACAAGGGAAGCAGCAGTTGAGCCAAAAAGAGCCATATTAGAGCCACAATCTATCTCACTTGGGCCACTGGCAGGTAATGTCAAGTGGAATCTTTGCACAATAATTTTATGTTAATTGTGGTCCCAGTAGATGGGTACAAACGTATTAAACAAAGTAAAAATGTTGCCAATCATACATTTGAGCTTGAAAAAAAAAACTTCTGCTAACACTCTTCAAAGCTAAAATGGAAGCCTAATGTGCTGTTGCATGATCCATTAACAACAGGGAAAATTAAGTATGAGACATAAACTGCAATAAGCTCAGTTGTTTTTCAAGCAGCTTTGGGAAGAATGTGAAGTTGGAGTGTAATGTAATAGCCAATTTTCATATCAGGTGTTATCTGTAGAAAATAAAACAATGGGTCATTGTGTTGGTGGTAATCAGTGAAAGTGTGCTTTGTTTCCAAAAGGACACAGTAGTTAGGTTAGCAGACAGACTGAGTTATAATTAGGGATCTAGAAAACAAATGGAAACGACCTTTTCCAACAACTCCACTGCTATGTTTAAATTACTAAATTTACATAACATGTACAAATAACTCCTTGAATACATATGCCACTGGACTGTTTACTACTAGAGAATAAGTAGAGATATCAACAATGGACCTAGGAAATAAAAATGCCTCAATAAATGTATTATTTTTCATGTTACTTTAGCACTAATGTGATTTACAATGTGTTACCGTGTTCTTTTTTCTATCCAAAGGCAAAATTAACTTCAGTGAAAATCAGCCTAATGCATTCTAGGTACATTAGAATCAATGTACAAAATATTGTACACATTTGTTGGAATACGTTAACTAATTTAAAATGAAAAATTAGTTGGGCATTATTGGGACAGCATTAAATACAATTTCAGCCATTAAATTCAAACGCCCAAGTCAGTTTCACTAGAAAAAGTTTCCTCCTCTGGTTCTTCCCCAATGTCCCTCTTGCTATGCATACGCATGACCAGCCTAGTGCTGGTGTGGATCCATTGGAGCACCTACAGTATATATTTTATAAATCATATACTCTAATGATTTTTTTAAATGTATTTATTCATTTCCATTTTAAATAAAACCAACTGTCATAGTATAAAATTAAGATGGATATTAGAAACACAAGCAGGCCTTATTTTTGTCTGTGAATCCAAGGGTGAGAGAAAATGAAAATAACTGAACATGGAAAATCACTGGAACTACTCCCCCAAAGGAAAAAAATATTTTTATGGCTAGAGTTCCAATATATTCAAAAAACTGAATCATACAAATAAAATACAAAGGAAAATGTGAATAAATTAGCTTTTGTAATAAATAATCAATTTATATTGATCTCCTGGATTGTTAGGAACACAAAACCTTTTTCTACACTTTTCTTATTTTCATACAACCTTTCTACAACACAGACTGATTTCAGTAATGCTGAATGTCAATGTGTACATGCGATACAAATAAAGGATTAAAATGAAAACAACAAAAAAACAGATGGTATTTTGCAGCTTAAGATAAATATCAAGCTGTAAGAATAGAAAGCCTCTCAGGCTCTAATACTTTGCCCAGGGCTGTCAGTCTAACAATGAAAATATAGTCTAATAGAAAAGATCCAGTGGCACTCACTTGATATCCCTTAAATATAAAAGCTTTATTGTTTCACACACAAAAAAACTAAAACCCCACCTGGGACCTCCTGCCCTGACCCAAAGAATCAGTCGAAGGGACTAGGGAGAGAAGACATTTGCACCAATTTAATTATTATCTAGAATAAACCTTAAATAGACAGGCTTCAGTTGTAGATTTGACTATCAAACATACTTTCCCTATTTTGTATTACTATCACTGGAGAGAAAATAAAACTGTGTATTAGATTGTGTACTTTCCTGGAGAGCGGATGAATTTCTTTTCAGCTTGTGCACCAAATGCAACCTCATGGGATTGGTCCGCTGATTCCGCTTGGTGTTTTTGAGTGATGGACAAATCTTTTTTGCATTTCATATAAATTATATGCTTACAGCAAGTATACTGCTGATTTTAGCAATGTTTTTGAATTGTCCGATCCAAAGGCTGGAGCAGGTGTTGTCTCAGCTGTATTCTACAATTCAACAAAGTAGTTTAGGGTTGCAACCTGGGCAAATCTCCTTTACTCTTGCCTTTCCCTTTCCCCTTCCCAAGAGGAGTAAACATTTTCCTCTCACCAACCTCTCACTACAAAAGCAGCTGGCACATTCATCTGCCATACAAGACTGGTTTTAGGCATCCTCTTTATAAATCCCAATTCCCAGCTGGTCTGACTGCTGATGTTGTCTCCTCCAGTGCAAGTCAATCAGCCTAGGACTATATAGGATGGTGCCAAGGGCCTGGCCACAACATGGAGCATCGGGCAGAAGAGAAGAGTGCCATCTGTTGAAGGAACAAGAAATAAGTTTTTCTTCTACAGCATCATCTCCTAGAATAGACAAGCAATTAAACTTAACAAGCAATAAAAAATATAATTGCCCAGCATTCAGCTTGATATATGAGCAGAAAATTATTTTGCCAAAAAGCAGAAAAACACAATTTCTGCCCATCTGTAATAACAATAGAATGGCTCTTTACTATTATTACTCTTGTAGTAGTGCTGAAAGCTACATTTGAAGAATTTCCTTGAAACCGTTTGATAGGCAGTTTAATACAATATTTTATTATACTGAAACCTTGTCTGTGGAAAAGAATTTTTAGACACAACATGCCAATATTGTTGGTTAGCAACAGCGTATTATACATAAAAAAGGTGATTTTAGAGCTTATGGTTTTTCAGGCACACAGTAGACAAAAGCAAGAAAGCATCTCGATCCCTATCACTTCCAGTTTCCCCCTGAGTCTATTCAGGCATTAGGTAACTAACACATCCTAAATCGGACTGACTTAAGCCCTGCTGTGTCTGCATGTGACAATGGCCAAATCACCATGAGCCACAAACACAAGACAGGAGAAGTGATAAATTAGTGACAGCCAGCACTGCCAATTACAACAGAAAATGCTGAAGTAAGTGACTGTATAGAAAAAAATAAAAATAAATATGTGTTAAAAATAATGTCTGGAGCTTATATTGAATTATGCATTTGCAAGTACTACTGCCTGCAAAACACTGACTAGGAATTATAGGTACATGTGAATGCTTGAATCCATTCACTTTGGATAATCCAAAATTTGCACTATAGATTTATGCTGAAGGGTTGATACATATACAAACTCTTTATCTGCTATGCTTGCTTTAGTTTCTTCTTAAAGCTTTTGCATTAACCTGGTCATCCTGCTAATAATACATTTCCTGGGTTGTCACTTCTGAACTGTTTCTATGGAGGCAGCCATGGCTGCCATGTTTTCTGAACTTGAACTAGGCCAAACATGTATTCAAACATTTTTGGTTTTGTTCATCTCTATTACATAGATGAATTTAAGGGATAGGTAGTTTATGAAATAGATAATATAATATTATGTGGTCAGACTACAGAAGGCAACAAGGATACTGCAATTTTGGGAAAATCAATATGTATTTTCTGAATGAAAGAAAAAGAGAGAGAAAGAGAAAAAGAAGAGAGAAAGAAGAGAAGAAAGAAAAGAAAAAAGTCCTTATACTTTGAAAGTAATAAAGCAGCACAGTGTGAAATGGTTTTTAATAATCAGGAATATGTATGAAAACTTGTATCAGAAATAATGTAACGTACATGTTGCTAGGCAACCTCATTTTACGGACACAAGAAGGCCATTGCAATGTTAATTGTTAATTATATGTCAGCTTCTTTATCAGTTCCACCCCTGACACTAGTTTAGCAAATATCTAAACTAACCAAAGTTGCTGTTATCAGTCGATGCATCTAAAATTGCATCCACGTATAAAGACCCAAGAGAAAACATTTGCAAATTAGATAGTTAAAATGTCATAAACTAAAAGAGAATGTTATGTGTTGTGTTTAATACCAACACCACTGTAAAGGTAGCATTGACAAAAATCCAGTTTAAGGTAATGCTAATTTAGGCTAAACGTAAATATGTAAAACTGGTAATAAACAAGGGACAATGGCCAGACATAGGTAAAAGATCTGTCCTTTTAATAAAATCTTGGCTGTAGTATCAGCACAGTCATCCTTTCTGGTACAAAAAATAAAGGAACAAAGGTTAATTTACAAGTCTGTACAATCAATGGACCTGGTAGTGCTAATCAGTTCTGCTTTTCCTATTGCTTTGTTATCACAAGTATGAACAGTGCCAGATTTTTTGGGATAAAACAGAAGTCATCATCATCCCCCTTCCCCTTTGACCATCCTTAAAATCTCTCCCGACATCTTTCTGTAAATTGTAAATAACACAGTTATTTGCCCACTTTTTAGGCACCTAATCCTTTGTACCTTTTCTCCTTTATTCCCCACATTCAGAACATTTCTAGGTCCTGCCACTTTCACCTTAGCAACATCTCCAAAATTCACCCCTACCTGTCCCCAGAGACCACTAAACTCTTTGTACAAGCTCTTATCTTCTTTCATGTTGACTACTAAAACATTCCCTTCACTATCATTCCACTAATCAGACTACCTCCTCAACAATCTGGCTTATCTCTCCTTCCCTCCATGCCTCTTCTGCTGCTTCTCTTTGCACTGGCTTCAATTTCACCTGAATATCAAATTCTACAATGTTTTGCTTTTAAATCCTTCCACAGCTTTTGTCCCATTTACATTTCTGCCCTGATACGAAAATACAACCCTAGCCGCTCTCTCCACTCCTTCAATGACCTAATAATGACTTCCTCACCCATGATCTCTTCCCATCTAAGGCTCCAAGACTTCTCTAGAGCAGACCCCACTATCTGGAACTCCCTATTTTTTTCCTTACATTTACATGAGCTCTTAAAACCCATCTTTTCACACTTACCTACCCATCTTCTTATGTTTCTTAACCCATCACTACTTAACCACCATTCCATATCCCCCTCCTACTGTGTGCTACTTCCCCCAACTCTTAGCTTTTAGGGTTTTTTTGGGGGCAGGGTCCCCACCTCCTCTCTACCTCTATCTTCCCTGTCTCTATCTTATTGTCATTTGCCAGTACTGTCAGTACTGCACAATGCGATTTTTAAAGTTTAATAATAATAATTATATAATAGAAACAATGATTAGTGGCGAACTAAAGTTAAATGTTAAGCAAACATTTGCAACAAATGGGCCAGTTCCTACATTCTTAATAATTCCAGTTCCATGTATGAGATAAGTATATAATCAGCATACACTGGAAATAGCAGTAAATCCCCCATCTGATGATCCATAGTTCCACTCAAAAAAAGCAAAGAATAATTTATGTATGCATGGGTTAAGTGGTCTCTGCTCAACACCCTAAAAGCTTCTGATTCTCTGCTCACAAGGGGGATTATCTAATTAACTTTAAACTGGATACAAGCAGATTTTTGCCATTACCTATGTTACTACAAGGCGCGTTTAAGTGGAGGAAAGTGATGGTATGTAAGAGGAAGGTTTGGTGCAACATGTATGTAGCCTATTTAGAGACAGAGATGGTGTTTGCTGTCAGTTTACTAAAGACATTACAGATCTTCACAACAATAATTTGTGTATCTATTACCTTTAATTATTCAATCATGTAAAGATGAAATAACTAAACAGGGATTTGCTTTTCACATGATTGAATAATTGAAATGACTGTTCACACAATTTATTCCTTTTATAATGCCTTTAGTAATTAGCCAGTAACTAATTAAAATGACAATAATTGCTTTTTTTTATATATATTGTGTTCGGTTTAAAAACACAGAACACTTGCAAGAATCTAAAATGTTATATATCACCTCTGAAGGTCACCAATCATTTGATGAAATAGATGCCTGTTTATCTCTGACACAGATGTCAGGAAATTAGTTTGTGGAGCATTGTACTTAAAATTCCAAACCACAGTAGCTTTAGCTTGGTAAACTGGCCGCAGTAAAAATTATTTCAATTGTGTCGATCTTCTTTGAAAGGATGTATTTAGTTGGCACATAAGTTCAATGCAGTAGGACAATTTAGCATTGACTTGCAGTACCCAAATAAGCATGAAATTGAATCCTATCAAATTCGAGGAAAGAATGGAAAAGGTCTGTCAATCAAGGCTGAACTTAAAATTAATGTACTTCAGCTGATTGCAGTGCAGCTACAAATGATTTTATTAAAGTGGATGTGATGTGGCATCTTAAAGTTCTCATTTAGAATGACAAAAATACTTTATCTTCTTCTAAACGAAGTCCGTAGAAGACTATATTAGAAAACAAATGAGGATGAGCAACTCATCAGAGTTTGCAGTAGGTTTTGATGCAGACCTCGTTACCACTATCCATGTGTTTTGATTGCTTCTCTGCGTGTTTCTTACATACTCTCTGGTATCCATACCCTACAGTGGGCAGGAATCTGGAAGTACACCCTCCATATAAAATATAGGAGCAACTAGTGGAGCAGGGAACATAGTTGGAGATGGCGTCTGCTGTCAGGCAGAACCTTTTTTTTTCTATGTCATTTACACTATTAAAACTGCAAGTAGCATTGTAAATGAACATACCAGATTTTTACTACTGCCTGGAGTTGCTGTGCATTTGCTGACCTGCTACAGAGGAAAATAACAGTTCACAGCTGTACCATTTTGGTACTTGGTAGCAAAGCCGACACTTCTTATCGATTTGCTGCTTACTTGCTCACATCTCGTTGTACTAAAATATATTACTACTGCCCCACTTCCTTATATTTTTTAGGTATGGGAAAAAGCAGTAATAATGTCTAAGGATTGCACTACTCATTATGTGTTTATTCATTAGCCAAATATCCTACTGGAAAATTCTTTACAGTCACTGATCTGTTTTATGGAAATTACGACACTGATTTTAAAGCTGAGCTCCAGCCTTACCTCCAATCTTGTCTAGTTGTACAACAAATTGCTTTATCTTATTTCACGGCACAAAGCCAACTTCTCACAGTGTTAATTAGAAATAGTGATGTTTGAATTTGCCTCTGGTTTGCTGAGAATTCACCAATCTTACCCAAATGCTTTGGTTGTTTTGTAGCTGAACTTGAATCCTATTGAAGTCAATGACAAGGCAAATTTGACCAACGCTACATAGAACACAACCAATTCTACCAGCAGATTGTGACAGTTGTCATAGACAGCATACCAGATTTGCTGAGCCTTAAAGCTTATTAAAAAACACACACAGTACTGAAACCAATTTATTCTATAGATCTTCCTAATCAGGAAATGGTGCACCAATCATGTGTGGTGGGGGCTTATTTGGAATTTGGAAGACTTCTGTTTTCTTACCTTGGAAAAAAAGTATACGAGTACATTTCCAGAAACGGTATTGGTAATCTACTCCTCCACTTACAGCCATCTACCATTTAGGACATTTTTTATATTTTTATACACATTTGTATAACTTTTTCCAAAGCCTCAGCATCAGAGATAGAGTTCTTAAGAGGAATACTGGGGCAGGTGCTTTTGCAATGAAAAGAACCCTGCCAGGCCTCCCACCATGCTCTGGCTACATTTATTAGACTAGCATAAAATGATAGAAATGAAAAGAGTATTGGGTCTAAAATAAGATATGTAATTGTATGCCGTTTTTTACATAAAATAAAGACTTGAAAAATTAATTCTAAGCATTCAGGACATATGTCCATCAATTAAAGGACCCAAAAGAGGACATATATATATAAGCTGAGCCAGTATTGAATGTCTTTACATTATCATTTCCAATACATTAGAAATACACTATTCTCTTTGTGCCAGCCAGTATCTCTGAGCCAGCTCGAAACAAAATGACTCACATTATTACAATCTGTACAACCTTCATCTTCAAGATGTTCTTCTTTTCATTATCAGTAAGCTGGTAAATTACTGTGGCTGAGCCATACCCTGATTAGAAACAAAAAGAAGGAATATTTTTAAGCTGTTAAATCAGTGTGAGCCATGAGTAAATGTCCTCTTATTCTGTTTTATGCTTCTTGTAAAATCATCCAGTCACTGCTCCCTGGTGCCTGCTGCTCTAAACACAATATGCGGCTGTCCTATTATTCTAAAGAATTCAAGTTTTCTATCTATCTATCTATCTATCTATCTATCTATCTATCTATCCATCCATCGCTTGCCCATCTTTAAACATTTGGCAGGATAAATCTAAATCCTTTTTACTGACAATCAATTAAAGTTGAGCAAACATTTACAAATCATTGTTGCCTGATAGAACTGATCCTGAAATGTCAATCTCTACTGTTACCTAAAGCATGCAGCGTGCCATATGACCAGTAAACAGCAGAATTGGGCATCTTCAAATATAGCTTGTACCATACTATAAGGCCCTTTTCAGATTTGTGGTCAACCACAACATTGTATTGCATGTTCAATCACACTCTGATATGAATGGGAGTGATTGGAAGTACAGTTGAGCTTGCTGTACAACACTACGGTCAACCGGAATTCTAAATTGGTCCAGAGAAAATGGCCATCCAACTAGCTGTAAAAAAGGCTGTTAGGCTTTGGCCTAATATTGTTTCTGAAGGTCGTACATCTAATTTAAAGTGTAGGGAGGGGCCCAATTAAGGTGTAAAGGGATATGTTTAGTGATGTGAAGATTTAAAACATGTGTAATTAAAAACTGAATAGGACAACAGGCACAGATGAACATAGCAGCACTATTTATGCACATGTATGCACAAGCAAACAACCCCTTATCCTATTTCAAGTATATAACATACACAATTCAAATATACATCCAAGTATATTAATATACAATAAAATGATACTCACTTTTAAATCTAGAACTTCAATGGTTGCTGCATTTTGCCTTGATCCAGAACTGTATCACTGAACACAAGGGTGGCCCCTCATCTTCGCTCACTCCACAGAGTATTCTGTGTATTTATTCCCAAACACATGGCTGTGTGATTCCACTTTCTCTTTGTCATTTGCTACCACATCATGTCCTGATAAACCATTCTTTTTGATCATCAAGATAGACAAGTTTAATAGTATATCAACAGGGGAAACCTAGAATACCCAACTAACTGGAAACACAGTTAGCCCTTTAAGTTCTTGATTGATAGCTAAAAATCCACTAATATGGCTATCACTACACAGAGGCAGGGCTGTATAAATCATTTGGCACCCTTATCTGTATTTTCAACTGTGTATGTAACTGTCTGCCTGGAGCTGATGCCTTTTCCTTTGATGTGCCAGTCTCTTAGGTGGTGACACTATAAAGCCAAGAGCAAGGTTTGTGCTGAGTACCTGATTCTGCAACATTTGCACCCTATGCACCGTCCTTGCCCACCATGCAAATTGCATTTTGCAGTAAAGAGTTAAAACTTGGAACTATCTTAGCATGTCAGTGCTGGAAGACAGATCAGAGAATTTATTTTTTGGAAAATACAGCAAAACTCTTTACACTTCATCATGAGCCAAATTAAAACAAAAGGGGCACAATTCTGCAGCCTTCTTGATAGTAGATATTTAACATTATATTAAAGGTTCTGTTTACAATAAACATTTGGGATACTGCGGTTTCATACAGCAACGGCATGATAAAAAAAAAATCTGTTGCAGTTTTGTGTGAACTCTGCATTGCAGAACCAATCAATCAGAATTATTCCACTGTTCTCCTGATCTGCCCATAGCACAGAGGATCCACCTTTTACATATTCACTTCTGGGAGTCTTTTCAACACAAGGTAATAAGAAACATTAGACAGAAGGAAAAATAAAACCCAGGCCTTATTATAAATGTATTACTGACTCCCTGACAAAGTGAAACAGACGGATGGATAGACTGGTGAAATGAAACAGAAAATTGCAATAGACATAGTAGGAGATACAGAGAGATAGAATTTAATAAGATTCCAACACTGATGAGTATGTTTATGAAACACAGTAATGTCACTATTCATATATTTTTATAAAGAATGCAGTGCTCGCCCCTCATAGAGTGGCTGAATTTCTGCAGGGTTATAGCTTCTTCTAAGGCAGTAAGCACACAGAGGCTCAGGCCATGGCTTATTAAACATCAAGGGATCAAGAAAGGGAGAGCATTGGGGTGCAGGATGCCACATCTGCACAGAACTCAGGATCTTCCCCAGTCAACTTTCCTTCTCTCCTCATACTTGATCCCTGATAAACCTCCATTGGTATCATTTCTTTTTTTTTTTTTTTTCAAAATGTTTTTATTAAATTTTTCAAATATACAGAGACAAGTAAACAAGCAAAACCAGTAGGGTAACATGACACAAAAAAGGGGGGGAGGGAGAAACACATACCATTTTAAACAAGAAAAAGAAAAAAAAAAAAAAATCAGCCATTGGAGTCCATAAATAAAACTATGGATTATGAGTCAGAAATATTAGTGATGTACCAGGTATCATTTCTTAATGCCCAGGGCTAGGCATTGCTTCCCATTCCAATGAGGGGAACCTCAATCTTGACAGTCCCACTGTGAAACCACCACTGCAGGATCCTGTCTTTAGCATTGACTGGTAGGCATTCTTCTCCCAAGAGGACAGTCATTCCTTCCTCAGGCAGGTGCAAGCCCCACAGCTGACTATATCCCTGTCCTGGTTGGGTCACACAGTATCTCTCTTGCCCATGGCAGACTTCCCACACGCTAAATATCTTCCAATGATTACTTTTAATTATTGAATTTATTGAGCCAACTTTCACTGGTGATAATAAGCTTTATTGTGCTAGCCTTAATAATTTGACAGTGAGATTATTTAAACTCAAGTCAAGCTGAACCTAAAAATGTACACAATTTATTTGAAAAGTTTCAATGACTATCTAGAAATGTGTATTGTGCCTGAGCAGTACTCTTTTGTCTGGAATTTTATAGCGCTGCTAGCCTCAGAACATTTGGATGAAATTTAGTCATGTCAGTATTTTCTTTGCTGTGTCCCTAGCGCCAGGCACGTGAAACACATATGCCGCATGTACCTGGTGCAGTCAAGGCAGCCAAAGTTGACCATTTGGTGTTAGCAAGGCTGTTTGCAATTCCATGTCGTACCTTACATACACCTGACCCTGGAACTGTATATATATATGCAATTTATAAATAAGACACTACTGACCCCTTCACTCTGCACATATCACACCTCTGACACCTGCACTCCACAACCACTGCATTCTGTACATACCATATTAGTAATCCATTCTTTTAGTGAGCTATATGCACCTGACCACCATACTTCCTAAATAACACACCTTCTGTTCTACGCAACATTACATACTGCTAACCCCTGCACTGTCCATTTCATACTCTTTACAACAACTAAGTACAAGTTAGTGATAATTGCTAGTGGCTAATATTTATTGCACTGAGTTAAAATTTTAGCCAACCACAGAAAAAAAACTCAACATATTCTTAATGAAATGTTGTTGCATTAGTACCTTACAAGCTGAAGCAATGATGAATTTAGATGTATACCTAAACCCATTCATCATTAACTGGTTTATTAGAACCAATTTCAGATACATTACTGTGTTACCCTTTTTGTGAACATCTAAATAAATCATTCAGAGTTGTAAAGCATAAAGAAACAGGAGGAAGATTTTCTCCTGTTGGTTTATGCTTTGATCCACTATGGAGTTGGCAGATGTATCAGTAAGACCATGATTGGGGTCACTTCTCTATTTATACATTCAGAGTTGTAACAAATGTCTTATTGATATTAGAAATGTCATATTTAACTTTTAATTATATTTGTTTAGCACAGCTCTTAAACTCAACAACTTCTGAGCCCCCATCAATATTGTCCAATTAGGGGATTACCTTGTTTTAGACATTATACAGAATATAGCCTTCTACCACTATGTAGGCTCATCATACAGAATACCTTTTCTTGCCATTGTTCAGATCTCTCCAGGAAACCTCTGTATGAACATTGATTAAATGCTGCATTTTTCAAATCATCCTCCAAGGTAACATTCTGTCTCCAAATACATCTTTCACTTCCCAGGGTCATTAATGTCACAAACCACACTGAGATCTTGTGGTTTCCCAGTGAATGAAAAGTCTGCTGGGTTATTTCTGTAGACACTGAAACCAATGGGATTTTTTTCTACATTAGAATCCTAGCCCAGAGTACTTGATGTGCAACTGATGAGAAAGAGAATAGGAGAAAGCATCATCAGTTCTGCCATTACGGTTCCCTTGTTGCTTTGTGGATTGGATAACTGCCAAAATGACAGACTAAAGGACACACTAAGACGCTTTCCCCAATATTTCTAGTAGACCAAGCTATTCTCTAACAGAAATTACCAAAAGCAATTCCTCTGACACAATAGCTTTGACAATTTTAAAAGCATCACTAAGTCAGGCAAGCAGGGAACACATCCAATTTCTTCTGTGCGCTTCCCTAGATTATGATATGCCAATGTTCCTCTTTAAGTTCTGTATATTTTACAACAATCAAATAAAAAAAAGACCAATTCAAGATTCAAGGTTAAACCTGGGTAAAGCTGTGCAACAATTTGCATGTGTATGGGACAAAGGTAGCCTAAAGGGCCAATGTTTGTTCATGTTATATGATAATATTTGGGATTTACCATGTTGTAAAAAGTCTGCAAGAGTTTTGCAGCCAGATAAAAACTAGTTAAGCACTGCATAGCTTGTACACTATTGAACTGGAAGTAAAAATAAATCCTTTAGCATGTGTGTTGGTAACTTTTGATTACCTTGATAGTGGGCCATTAATGTGTAGCCTGATCTTTAGCTGTAATGTGAACTTAGTATCTATATATATTTACCCCTGGTAGGTTAGGTGACCATTATTATTATATGAAAACATCTCAACACCAATACAAGTGCAACAGTTTTAGCATTGGGTACAGTCGAAATTGTCCCTATCCCAGAGTTAGGTGTATCTTCCGTTTTAGTCTATACATATTTTATATTATATTTTTTATATTTTATATTAGGTTCCCAGCTAGTGGTGACTTACATTTGAGGAATCTGTGAGTCATCAAGATATGTCGATATATGTTGATATGTCGATATGTCTTTAAAAATAAAAGGAGCAAGCCTAGATTGGGCACACTTTTTATTGTGTGACTGTAAAAATGATGGCATTACCACAGGAATATCTATAATGAGTTTATTTCCTGGGAAAAGAAATGTCTCTTCCTCTCTCTATTCCAGCCATACACAAAACATTTATTTCATGGTGTGAAATCAAGGAAAATGCAGAAAGACAGGTAACATGAATGAGTCCTCAATGACACATCAGTGTTACCTTGAGATGCTTTCCAAGGGACAATTAGGAAACTTTTTTTTTGGTGTTTTGGTGTTGGCATTCCATTTTGTTTTCTATTTAGTGTTCAGATTGCAATTTATGCCTTTTTTTACCATTGTTTGTTTCACAGTGATGTTAAAGGGATATGTCAATGGATAATGTTGATCCAAACTAGAGATGAACCTTTCAGCTGAAATGTAGTACAATTCCAGAGTACCCGAGCAGAACAATTTCAAGGAACAAAGCCCTGGAAAGGAAAGCTTTTTCATTTTCAGACACCACCGGGAAATAAAAGTGGAAAGTAATGTAGTGCTCATTTCAGCCACTCGGAATGTAACCCATGTAGCAGATAATAGATGACACAGCATCTACAAAGTTATCGTTCAAGAATAATCTGGTGATTTTTGTCATCCCTTTTCTAAAGGCCCTTAGAAGTCTGCTGGCACCATTACTATTATCAGCTGTGCTCTTGATAAGTCGACAGTTGGTTGAATGTCAGATAAACCTAGATACACACAGATTTGTAATACTCAAGCTCATATAATGCTACCACATAAAAGGATGTATATGGCAAGAAGCTGACAAAAATGTCAATTTTGTATGTCAATGTCTCATTCACAGAAAATATACGTTCCTATTTTCCACTCAGACCAGTAGAATGAAAAGCAAATTTACAATAGAAAAAAAAAATGTTTTTCTCACTTTTAGTTAGGACCTATTCGCACCGCAAATGCAGTAATTATATAGTGAGCTGGTTGCTCACTATTACTATTTATTGTAAATGGCTTTTCTGTCCATTAAAAGCTGCATAACATGTGAATCTGTCCCTAGAATGTGAGGGGTTATTGCTGTGTGCTTGATGAGGAGATTTCTTTTCAGTACAATAAATTCAAACAGTTCTGAATACCAAATTAGACCAATGTTTCCGATATTTAGATTACAAGCAAAGGTTTTATTTGAATATATGGCAAAAATAAGTCAAGCTACACTGGCCTCGCATCTCGGCGTGTGAAAGTTGGAGACGCGTGGCTGGGGGATGCAGATATTGGGCAGGCATGCGACGTGTGTGTGGGCAGCATGTGATGGGGGGTGGGATTGGTAGGAAATTTAAAAAAAGAAATATTTTTACATGTCCAATGGTAAAAATAATAAAATAGTCATACTGCCAGGGAGGTTAATGTGTAAAATTCACAAGTTAAATTTACAAATTGGTAAAAATTTGCCTTATTTTTGTGAAAATCTCTCTTCTGACTAGCCTATCCCTTAGGATGAGCGAACAATGATAAAGTTTGTGTAGCTGTTTCAAAATGTGTGAACCTCTGAAATTAGGAATTTCAAAACCTGAAGTCCTATTATAGAACTGGAACAAGCTACAAAAAAAGTGTATTACAGAGCTGGAAAATAAGCCAAATGTTGTAGCTCCTGGAAGCCCTGCCTAAGGAGGCAGTACAAGGCACCATTACCTGGCTCCTTTTCTTAGACACCTTTTAGGACTATTAAAAAAAAACACTAAGATTTAGATTAAGTTAAGTACATTACCTTCAGCCCCAAACAAATGTTATCCAAATGGGGATCAGTTTAACAGTGGTTCTAACTCTTCCCTTCTTTACTAAGTGTTTGCATTTTCATTGTTGAGATTTTCCTTCCCCGGTGGGATGGAATTGAGAAGACATTTTACCAATGTGGTTACAGACAGCAGTAAGAATTCAACAGAGATTTCAAAAGTTTCCCCGTATTTTACAAAAGGTACGTCTTTATTTTGTCATTGAAGAAATGTATCTGTTTCAGTGATACAGAGTCAAAATGCGGATGGAGGTTCTGTCCCATCTTTACGCTATACATAAAAAGAAAAGTTTTGGCTGGATTGGATTTTAATTCAACTGTCATTTGTTTAATTTTATTCAGCACATAAAAAGACCATAAATCATCCAGGCTTCTGCTTTATACATTTTCATAAAGAATGGTCTAGGTCATTGCTATCCTACACTGCCAGAAAAGTCCCCAAAGACAATGAAGATTGCAATAAAATATTGTGCTAACTTGAGCTCAAGTCTGTTCCCTATATATCAAACAACTGATTTCCCATCCCCTGTGACTTACTCATATTTACAGTTTATACCGGTAAGCTCAGACAAATCAAAACATCACTTTCTTTACTGAGTGCAGAGTAGGCATTGGGTTTGTAATATATTGGTCAGTAAGTGTTCTTCCAAGAAAATAACTGCACTTGAGAGACTTAGTGAACATTGGGTTCAGAAGAGGGCATCGTGGGCAGAATAGGTTTAACCTAAATGTTTATTCACATGGAGAAAATGCAGCAGCAAAACTAGGGTTCATTAATAAAAAGATAATGAAAATGCAATGTGCTAAAATATAAGCTAGCACTTTTCTTAAAATGCTATTATTATTACTTGTTTCAGGTCATCAGAAGTTAACTCTTATATAGTCCTTTGATAATAGTGGTTGTAGTAAACATTTATCCCTATGGCTCATTTTTTTTTTAATTGAAGTAACAAAAAGTCAATGAAATTCTGAGATACTAATACAGAGGTGACTATATTGTGATAAAAGTAATCAGTTTTTTTCCCAAGGATAGTTTTCCTTTGGTGAATACTTCTTCATGTACTATGTAGAAAGATGCAGACTTGTTGGTAAGCTTAGCATTGAGTACTGTATATAATACTGTATATAATCTCATACAAAAGTCTTTGTAAGGTGGACCAA